>NC_047660.1:29210220-29568220 GCF_011762505.2 Arvicanthis niloticus | reverse complement strand
GAGAGACTTTTACTGAATTTAATAGATTAACATCCACCATAGAAAGGATAATATTAATACAGATGTGTAACGTGTATTAATAGAAACTTTAGCTTTCATATATACAAATGCAGAGTGCAAAAAAGTTCTTGGACTTGAACAGCACCCATTGATGAATGAATTAGAAGTTGAGCTGATATTGACTATGTAATTAGAAAACCTAGACAAAAATGCTTTGTGTAGAAACATCATTTTTTTTAAATTGGAAGAATAGGTTATTTGGAAAGGAATTTTTGGTAAAGCATTCCTAGAGAATTCCTTAGAATTCACCAAGTCTTCTGGGATTTGTTGAAGTTTTGTTAAGTGTAGACAGTAGAACAGGGAATGCACATCAGCAAGAGATATGCAAGGTAATCTCCTTACTGAGGAGAAACTCCCTAGAAGATAATTCTTCAAATAGGGAAACTTCCTAAGTGGATTCCCTCTTAACCAGCCAACAAACAGCAGAAACCAGGAATTCACAGAGCAGCTAGTGAACACTAATTAGGTATTGGAGGCTTAATGCGTGCTACAGAAGGAAGCACTGCCCTAGACTTAAGTAAAAATAATCATACTATCACCACAAATTCAATGCTATAAAATACCCACTAGAGTTTATGAGCCTCTACTCCTCAAAGGCAGAAAGAATGATTTTAGGAAAAGTATCCTAACATCTCAAAGATTCATTGTACATCCAGGAATTATATATGGAGAGTATAAGGGGAAGATTGGAATGATGGTTTACATAAACAAAAATGTGTAGTTTAAAGCAGGAGACAGGATTGCTCAGCTTCTTCTGCTTTGATATGTCAAAGTTAAAGCAGCTCCAGTTGAATGAACAAGAGCATTTGAGAGCACTGGAAGACAGGTTTTCTGGCAAACTGTTATCAATGACCAAAGACAAAAATTAAAATTAAATGGTAATAATTTGCAGCTTTCTGTGGATACAGAAACTGATATAACTATAATCTCATGAAAATCTTCAAGTGCACATTGGCTTCTTTATCTGTACAGTTTATTGGGATTGAAACACTATCTCAAATAAAATAAAGTATAAGACAAATTGAATGTTTGGGACCAGCAGTTCAAATAGGATGATTAATGCCTTATGTGGTATATATAGCCATAAAACTATGGGGAAGAGATATACTACAACAATGGAAGCTCTGATTAATATTTTTCAGTATCAGAGAATGATACCTATTTTAACTGACACTGTATATTAATGTCTTATCTAATATGGCTTGAGTTTGTTTACTTGTTTGTTTGTTTGTTTATAAGGTTGAGAAATCTATGTCACTGATGTGAAGCCAGGCATGGAATGTGAATGCCTAAGGGATTAATCCTATCCAGGGATAGTATGAGATTATGTCATCCAACTGAAATGCAGACACCATCTCAGTACAAACATTTATTCCCTCAGGCTGTAATACAGATACATACATAGTACACATCTTTAATCCTTAACAATGAATGCTAAGTTTATTTGTACAAGGAGCAAGCATGTTTGAAAGTGATGTCTAATTGTGGGGCAGGCAGTGATGAAATGTGCAGAGATAAGATATGCCCAACTCTCAAGAGAGTGGGTGGAAAGGAGATGATGCTTAAGAGCAATGCACAGTGACTCAGGAATGGAGGGCACATTAATGAGTGCAGTTCAGTTCATTGCAGTTCATGTCAATGCAGTTCAGTGGCATTGAATGCAGTTGAGTTCTATTCCCTTTTGGTAATCAATGTAGTCATGGCAGTTCAGTACATAGAATTTAAAGGCAGTGTTTCCAAGCAGAGCAATTAAATTAGAAGAATCAGTAAGCTTGGGGAGGAGTTTGAGCCACAACAGCTGAGTTGCACCAACCATTACGAATGAATTAGAAAGAGTGAGCTTATTCTGCAGTAAGTCTCCAAGAAGGCAATTACATTTGGTGAATAAAAGTTACATTTACATCTTATATATCTAAAAACTATTAGTTGACAATAATATATAATCTTTTCCTGTAGAAGTGAATTAAGGTATATCATAAAATTTGGAAAGTTTAAGGTACTAAATCTAGAAATACACACTAAAGTAAAATTAAAGGTGTGCTTGATAGCTCAAAAAGTGCTGTAGTTGAAAAATAAAATTTATGCAGTGCATAATTATATATAGATATACATGTTATAAAATTATTTCTGAGATACTATATTTCTCTGTATTTACAAACATAATTTTCAGGATTAAATAGCACTGCTTCTTTCTTGTTTCTTACTGGAAACTCCAGAAATGTAGAATATACTGAATTTTTTGTTTAAAATCTCAAAAGTACTTCCATGATTTGAAGCAGCAGTGAAAGTTTCATGAGAACATTGAAGAGAAAGTGATATTTAGTTGGCTGGGCATATAAATAAGACCTTTCATTTAGCATTAATAACTTTGCAGTTTAAGATAAAACAAAAGGTCAGCAACAAACGTCATGTAAGGAGTACTCTATGAAAATGAAATCCAAGTAATTGCAGAATAGAACAGGATATATTTGAGAGGGTTTGAGAAAAATGGATCCTTTCTACAGTACAAATATTTACAATGCCCTGGTTTCTACATTTATAACTAATTCCCGGTGCAATTATAAAATTAATCTATTGTTGACATTCTCCTGGTTTTTGATGTATCACGTTTTTCACTTCTAGTTATTACCAATATCTACTGGGATTTCTCAACTTCTGTGAATTTTCATTCTTTAAATTTTACAGTATTTTTCAGGTTTCTCATATTGTAGACTAATGGCTATGCATTTGATCACAGCAAATATAGCATTCTCTGTCTCTTTTTAATATTTCAAAATACTCAATCTTGCATGCAAGTAGCCATAAATAAAAGCCTTTCTAGTTTTGAAGGAGAAATTATTTTCACTAAGACATGGTAAATTTTTTGACATCCTTGTAAGAAAATTAGCGGCTTTTCTGAATCAGTAGTTTTTATCAAATTGAATTAGTTCTATATCACATCAGTTCTTTTTGCCACTATCACAACATGTGAGTTCTTAATAAGATAATTTTGTACTATATTAGACAAATTTAATATTCATACATTATGAAAAAACACTGCTAATATGATAAAAAAAACTGCTAGAAGGAGCAAATGATTTTATTAAATTTAAAATAAAGCTCACTTTGCATTTTTCACCTCCTTGAATGCCTGTCTTTCCTAATCAGATAATAGAAAAGGCAGATTGAGCACTGGAGACCAGATAATATATAATCCATATTCTTAGCACAATCAGATGTCACCTTTCAGGCTCAAAATCATCCTGCTGGAATGTGACTGGGTTATTTTAGTGCAGAAATATTTGTGGTGTTTTAATTTAAAATGATCATGGCTTGCTCTACTTTGTCTCGGCATTTCTAATTTATGTCTATAACTGCATAAGGAGAAATTTGTGATCAGTATAATAACTTGGTGAATCTTTATGAGCTGAGTCAATAAATTGATGACACAAATTTAATATTCTTTAAATGAAGCATCTGGTTTGTCAGTTGAAAGAATTGCAACACTTCTTTAAAAGAGTCTTAATGAAACAGAGCAAATCTTAATAGGTAACCAAAATGAACACATTGTTCTTTTCTATGAAAAAAAAAAAAAAACCACCATTTTCATTGGTTCTAAATTAGCAGCAATGTTCAATGCCGCAGAACTGTAAATATTTTATCTGATTTTGACCTGATTTTGATTCACACCTAATTGTGAAAGTTCAAAAAAAATAGAAATACATGCTGTTAAAGAAACTAAAATGAGAATGTAAGTCATATTGTTCCAGTTTTGATGGTTGAAAGTAAAGGTCAAATAAATGCTATTCAAAATGCTTGTAAAGAGGATTTTGACTTACCTACTCTAGAGTCAAAATGAAGTAGAGTCAAATGTGATGTCTAGGTAGGACCTGGCACAGAAATAAATATTAAAACAAATGCATATGGTAACCTAATAAACAATTGAATCTAATAAATCCATTGTCACCTAGATCATTATCAATAAAGAGTATATTAGGATATTATAGGGGTGTGATCCATCTGGAAAATGTGTCTAAGAGACAAAGTTATGCTAGGCAAAAGCATAAAATAATTAATGCATGCTCATTTTTCTAAACTTTAAATCTGTTCACATTCATTTCTCAACTAAAATTCTGTATAAACATAGAACCATGCTGCCAAGGTTATGGATTAGTAGAGCACACAGAAATAATTAAATGAACAATGCTGTCTTCACAATGCTTCTGATCATTCATACATCTATGGGATCTGATTCAAGATAGGCCTCAGAACTCACAAAGACTTGTACTCTCAAAAGCATTTAGATCAAAATAAATAGTAAAGAAAAAGGAAAGGAAAAACAATCCGTTGAGAAAAAATGTTTAATGTGGCAGTATCAATGCAAGGAAGAAGTCTGCAAATAAATATTGGCACTAAACCTTCACTAGCTATGCTCATAAAACATAATCAAACTTGTTTATATTCTGACATATAAATATCCTCATTAGGAAAATTCTGAAGACAGGAATCAGAATAAAGTGTTTGTATTGTTATTTAATTAGAACTTAATACTCACTCGTTTTTCGAACAGAGATTGCTATTCTGGCCATAAGTTTAGGAAATATGATAACATTGAAAGTTGGATTATTAATTTATAGAAATTTAAAATTTCAAATGTATTATATTTGCTTGTTTGTACCATAACATTTAGATGTTATAAACTTAAAACATGTTAGTGTATATAAATAATGCATGTGTTACCTACAGAAAACATATTTATTATACAAAAAATATTTGCATACTGTATAATAGATTTTCTGAAGACATCAGTTAATTAGTTTAATATTTATATGTAGTATGTGAACAGTATACTATTTTACTCTTAAAACTTTACAAAGTTAAACAAAAGAAGGCAACCAAAAATTTTTCCTTTGCATGAATTCAGCCAAAATTTCATAAAAGTACTTATTTTAAATTATAAAAGAATGTATTGTAGCACACATATTATTGAAATAATTTTATTTTCATTGAAATGTGAGAATCAAAATAATGTAATTAAAATTTTGGAACATAACATAAAATTTATCATTTTTGAAAGAGAAAAATATTATGTAAGGAGTCAATGAGTTCTATTTTAGTGAAGTAGAAACATGGCCAATCATTAGACTGCTATGAAGTTCATACACAAATCAGCCAGCTGGCCATGGAGGAACATCTGTTGAGTTATTTTTCCACCTTCCAAAATTTTTTATTTAAGTGAATTTTGAATAACTTATACTATTTATAAAGATGAAAAGATCAGAAGAACCCAGTTCATGTTCTCTACTTGTCTTAAAGAGTAAAGGAATAACCCTGGTCTTACTGGATTTCATCAAGTGTTATAAGATGTATAAAGCTTAGGCACATATTGTTATTTTGATTATTAATTTATGCTAAGCTTCTCCAATTATAGCAAATTGTGGCATCTGTACTTTCATTTATGTTGCTGACGGAAAGTGATTACTGCATTATGAGGTAACCATACTCCAGAGAATAACAAAACATGAAATACAACTGGATTGAGGACATTCTTATTTTCAAGCAATGTGGTGATCTCTGCAGAGCCACATCTTGTAGTTACCAGATGTTCCACAATAACAGTAACTCTAGAGTTGCTTAGTTGTTATAACAAGAAGATTTTACTACACAGGAAAAGATTGGCATTTTCTCTGTTGGAAGAAAATGAAATTGGCAGTTTAGAGAGGCAGTTTTAACTGAGCTATGTGGTTTACATTGATTAATCTATCTCATTAGAATATTAGCCAACCAATCAGAACTCAATTCAAATCTATGCCATATGTCTAGGTCATAAAAAAAGCATTTTCTTTAATTCTGGATACTGAGAAGTCTACATTAGAAAAGAAGCTGACCTTTTGCTTTGCCACTATAACTTTGTAAAATGACTTCTATTATTTCAGGCAATGTATCTGTTCTGATTTAGGCTGCTTATGAAAATGGAATAATGACAATCATGGAAAATTACTTTGTATCTTCCTTTTTTATAACCTGTTCTTTCTCCTCAGTGGCAACAGGAAATGGCAACAATTATAAGCATTGCTGTAGCCTCTTTTAGACATCCTTATCATGGAAACTTGAATTTGTGCTCTATCCACAAGTATGTATAGAGTAAGTTGCATATTAAAAGGCTTGGAAAATATGTATATTATTTACGTTGTATAATTGAGAAATAAACAACAACAATAACAACAACACAGAATGAGTTCCTGTACTGTATTTCTCCAAAAATATTTCTTTTTACTTATTTTTTTTATAAAATCACAGTATGTCTTACTAACTCAGGAAGTAGTAAGTTAGAAACAAGCAGGAGACTTCTTCCTGGAGATGTAGAGGCCCTCCTGGTGGTATGGATCAGTCTGAGCTCTATGAGATCCTATTGCAAAAGAATTCTTCACTGCTACACAATGTACATACATTAAGTGTGTTTGAGTAAACCTTTCTATTGGTGTCAGTGACATATGAGGTCATTTGTGATCCTGTTACAAAAATATTATAAAGAAAGACAGATAAACAAAACAAACAAAATAATCAAGATGACAAATCAAGTACAATGAATGAGAAATCAGAAACTAGCCAAGTATGGCAAATTGTGGACCAGAAAAATTAATTAGATTAATTAAATAAAGAAAATCACTTCTAAACATTGCACAATTTATACAAAGTAATAATTTATAATGAAACTTATAATGAGAGCTCTGATATTGTAAATAAATATTATTCTTTGTTAATAGTGGGCACTTCAGACTTGGTTTCAGAACATGATATCATTGCCCTATTCAGGCAGATCCAGTTCAAAACCTTTCTTCATGAGAATGAGAGCTTCCTGTTCCTTGCCATCCATATCTTACTGAAAATAGACAGGGATTCTCTCCTGAAGGCACTGATCCCATGTGCAAATCCCAAGTACTCCTGTTTTGCAGATGATATCATATGCCAGCTGCCCTAACCATAGATCCCTCCACCCAGATCTTTAAAAAAAATAATAAAAACATAAACTATAACCAGTTAAATTATCTTTTTATTTACTCTCTGAAGAATAACATGTCTCTTTATCTGTAAGATTTAAAAATGTTTTATGCATATTTTTTTCTAAGGTATAAATGATTCAATGAAAACTTACTGGTTTGCTATAAGTTTAGTCAGAATGTGACTTCGACGTAGCATAATGACTTTTAATTTAAAATAAGAATGAAATAAAATATTTCAAATGTACTAAGAAGTTTTGTTGTTTTGTTTTGTATTATTTTTGTTGTTCTCATGATATAACTGGATAAGAATATACTTGCCTTGTGTGTTCAAGGCTTTCGATTCTAAATCCCTTCTGATAAAAATATAATTAAGTTGAATGCTATTAGAAACAATAACGATCTGAATTAGGTAGCTCTTTAAACTATTATCCTAGATGTTTGCCTAAAAATTTAATCTATGGTTAAATACTTATTTTTCACTGCCTATGTAACAAATATATTATAAAATATATCATAAAATAAATTTTGTAAAGTTATGTGAATTTAAAGTTTCAACTTGCTTTTAACTTTTACTTTCATTTTTTCTTACATTCCAACTTCAGTTTACCCTCTGTCTATTCTTCCCAGTTCCCACACAACTGCTCATTCCTAGATCCATTATTCTTCTGTTTCCCTTCAGAAAAGAGCAAGCCTCCTAACAAGAAGAAACAATCATAGCATAACAATATACAATACCAAACAAATCAGTAGCCATCCTCTATACAAAAGATAAACAGGCTGAGAAAGAAATGAGGAAAATGACACTCTTCACGATAGTCACAAATAATATAAAATACCTTGGTGTGAATCTAACCAAGCAAGTGAAAGATCTGTATAACAAGAACTTCAAGTCTATGAAAAAAGAAATAGAAGAAGATCTCAGAAGATGGAAAAGTCTTCCATGTTCATGGATTAACAGGATTAATATAGTAAAAATGGCCATCTTGGCAAAAGCAATCTGCAAATTCAATTCAATCCCCATCAAAATTTCAACTCAATTCTTCAGAGAGATAGAAAGAGCAATTTTCAAATTCACTTGGAATAAGAAAAAACCCAGGATAGTAAAAACTATTCTCAATGATAAAAGATCTTCTGGGGGAATCATCATCCCTGAACTCAAGCTATACTACAGAGCAATAGTGACAAAAAATTAATAGTATTGCTACAGAGACAGGTAGGAAGATCAATAGAATAGAATTGAAGACCCAGAAATGAGCCCACATAACTATGGTCACTTGATCTTTCACAAACCAGCTAAAACCTTCTAGTGGAAAAAGGACAGCATTTTCAACAAATAGTGCTGGTTCAAGTGGATGCCAGCATGTAGAAGAATGCAAATTGATATATTCTTTTAAAAAGATTTCTTTATTTATTTTGTGTATATGAGTACACTTCAGACACACATGAAGAGGGCATCAGATCACATTGTAGAAGGTTGTAAGCCACCATGTGGCTGCTGGGAATTGAACTCAGGACCTTTGGAAGAATTTAAGACTGAAAGACCCATGAGAGGGTAGCCCCTCACTAAAGTCTCAGGATGTCACAGCCACCCAATAACTCACAAGACACCAATCTAGATGCAATCACCAAGAGGTATATTTTGTGATCAACATGCTAATGGTCAATCCATAACTTACCCAAGAGCAGAGGAATTGAACCAGCAGCTAGGGGATGGGGGGGACTTTTAAAGGGTAAAACCACAAACAGGGGTGGGGATTGAGGGGATAACCAAGAGAACCTCAAGAATGCAATCTTGTTCAACCATTCATCTTGTGGTCAGCTAGTTTCTGGAACCACCCAGATGACTTGCATCTTTCTTTGTACCATTCACCTTTTGGAATGTGTCTCTGTGCTTTGGGCCTTCCCCACCAGCAGGTGGGTTTTGTTCCCTGAGGTCTGAGGAATGTTAATCAGCCTCTCCCTTCCTCTCCTAAAGGTTAATTCAGCAAATGTCCTCCAGGAATAATGTACTCCTCCAGGAATGTAGAATGTATCCCAGGGCAGTGAATTCCAAGACCTAAAAATCTCACATTTAGTTCTTCTTTCTTTGTGGAACTAGTGAACCAGCTGGCCTACATTTTTGGTCTAGGGGTCATAAAAACTGTCTATACTTTTCATAAGTTTTCTATATCTTTCAGGACCTTTGGAAGACCACTAAGCCATCTCTTATCTTCCTGTACAATGCTCAAGTCCAAGTGGATCAAGGACCTCCACATAAAATCAGATACACTGAACCTAATAGAAGAGAAAGTGGGAAAGAGCCTCAACTACATGGGCACAGAGGAAAAGTTCCTGAACCAATGGCTTATGCTCTAAGATCAATAATCGTCAAATGGGACTTCATAAAATAGAAAAGCTTCTGAAGGCAAAGGACACTGTCAATAGGCCAAAACAGCAACCAAGGAATTGGGAAAATACCTTTACAGTCTTACATGTTACAGAGAGCTAATATTCAATATATATAAAGAACTCAAGAAATTAGACTCCAGACAATCAAATAACCCTATTAAAAATGGGGTACAGAGCTGAACAAAGGATTCTCATCTGAGGAAACTTGAATGGCTGAGAATCACCTAAAGAAATGTTCAACATCCTTAGTCATCAGGGAAATGCATATCAAAACAACACTGAGATTCTACCACACACCAGTCAGAATGGCTAAGATCAAAAACTCAGGTGATATCAGACTCTGGTGAGGATGTAGAGAAAGAGGAACACTCCTCCATTGTTGGTGGGATTACAAGCTGATTCAAACACTCTGGAAATCAGTCTGGCAATTCCTCAGATAATTGGACATAGTATTACCTGAGGACCCAGATATACCACTCCTGGGCATATACCCAAAAGATACTTCAACATATAACAGGGACATATGCCCCACTATGTTCATAGCAGCCTTATTTATAATAGCCAGAAGCTGGAAAGAACCCAGATGTCCTCAACAGAGGAATGGATACAGAAAATGTGGTGTATTACACAATGGAGTATTACTCAGCTATTAAAAACAATGAATTCATTAAATTCTTAGGCAAATGTATGGAACTAGAAAATATCATCCTGAGTGAGGTAAGCCAATTACAAAAGAACACACATGGTATGCACTCACTGATAAGTGGATACTAGCCCAAAAGT
Organism: Arvicanthis niloticus; assembly: GCF_011762505.2. Lineage (NCBI taxonomy): Eukaryota > Metazoa > Chordata > Mammalia > Rodentia > Muridae > Arvicanthis > Arvicanthis niloticus. The sequence continues at coordinate 29,558,006 of NC_047660.1, read as the reverse complement.
TCGAAGTACCCAAGATACAACTCACAGACCACGCAAAGAAGGAAGACTGAAGTAAGGGTGCTTCTGTCCTTCTTAGAAGAAATAACAAAATATTCATGAAAACAAATATGGAAACAAAGTGTGGAACAAAAACTGAAGAAAGGGCCATCTGGAGCCTGCCCCACATGGGTATCTGTCCCATGTGCAGTCACCAAAGACAGATGCTGTTGCGGATGCCAGGAATTCCATGCTGACAGAAGCCTGATATAGCTGTCTCCTTAGAGGTCTTCCAGAGTCTGACATATTCAGAAGGAGATGCTCTCAGCTAAGCATTGAACTGATGAAAGAGTTCCCAATGGAGGAGTTAGAGATCAAACAGAAGGAGCTCAAGAGGTTTGCAGCCCCATGGGGAGAGCAACAATACCAATCAACCAGAGCTCACAGGGTCAAAATCACCAGCTTGGGAGCACACAGGGAGGGACTCATGACTCCAGCTGTAAATGTTAGGGAGGATGGCCTTGTCAGGTATGGAAGAGGAGGTTCTTGGTATAGGGAAGGCTGGATGCCTCAGTGTGGGGGAATTTGAGGGAGGGGAAGTAGGAGTGGGTGGGTGGGGACACACCCTCATAGAAGCAGGGGAAAGAGAGATAAGATTGGGGATGTCTGGAGGAGAATGTTAAATGAGCATAATATCTGAAATGTAAATAAATAAAATATCTAATAAAAATAATGATAAAAATAATAAAATATAAAAACAATATATAATACAACTACACACAAACCCTCAATCCTGATCAAAGTTATCAGGGCTTGGTGAGGCATCAAATTAGGAGAAAAGGGTCTCAAGAACAAGCAAATTTGATTTGAACAAGAAATGAAATTGCATGTTAATATCTGAAACCATATATTTTCATTTTTATTCAGAGAGGAAATGTATATTTTATTTTATGAAAGAGAAGGGCTATCCCTGTTCTCTTTAAAGAAAGTATTGAGAATAATGTGGATGGCATAAGGGAAATTTTTAGGTTTTAATTGTAGTTATGATTTCAAAATTCAAATCTACTTTTGAAAGGTCAAGTGGTTTATTTCTATTGTAAGTCTTTCTGTTTGTGCATGTCACTGAAAATATATACTCAGTACTAAGTAAGGTTATTTCATAAAGACTACAGAATTGATTTACTCCTTGCCATTGATCTCACTGTCAATCAATATTTACATAAAACACAGAAGTAATAGTTCTTACAAAAGCAATAGCAACCCAATTGATAATTAAAGCCTAGCTGCACAGGGGTGTTCTGGTTCTGACAATATAAGTGGTGTCACCAAGGGAACAACAGAAGGAGATTGATATCGTTTATATTAGCTCATAATTTAGAAGGAATTGGCCTGACTAAAGGCATACCCAGATGAATATGAACAGACACATGTCAACAAAAGTCATCGAAACTTTACAAAGTCCAACCACTCAAGAACTCATATAAAGGGTAAAGATTCTTGACATTGTTATAGAAACAGTATTTCACAGGAAGAAGTAAAATCCTGTGAAACTTTAATCTGCAAATATCAAAAGAATGACATTTACTTTTCACAGCCAAAGCTACAGAAGTCCCTTTAGTGCAGTTAGCAATTCGGAAGAGATTTACTAAAGATCACTCATTCTGGAATGTCTCTAACTGTTTCTACATAATGTATAGAAAACTAATGTTTGTTTGCTAATTGCATATAGAAGGAACTCTAACCACTTATTACAGCAAGCTTGGATATCCTGTTATGTAGTATATGTATATAGATAAGAAAATTTTAAAAAAGACAATTACTAGGGCAGAAAATAGTAGTCATTAATGCATTCATTCAAGTATATGTACTTATACCCATAAAAATTTATTATACCATGAACTCATTTACAACATTATCAATACAAAATTCTGAAGCCTATGGTCAAAATTAACAAAAATGCCTGAAAATCTCATACCATTCTCTCATTTAACAATGTAAGTGAAGGAGATAAATATATTGCCTAGATGCCAAAAGAAGGTAGATGATCTGAGGGAGAGGAGAGGTATGGGAGTAACAGAGAGAAGGAGACAAAGGAAGAATGCAGAGAGGATGTATTGTTCAAGAACAGAATAAAAATATTGATATTACATGCATGAAACAACAGAAGAATACTTGAAACACTGCTGTATAACATGGAAGCAAATCTTATAAAAGGAGCAAGTCACTAAACCTATACCAAGAATACTTTTTGATCAAAGTTATCTTTTATGCACTAATAACCTAAATTTATAGCCACATTTATTCTAAAGATTAACAAAAAGACTAATAATATTTTATTAGTATAGAGGGTCAAGAACTTAAGAAAGAAAGCAGTCCAAAACTTCAGAAATACAAATTAGAAGTAATGATTCCTTGTACCCTAACATCCAAAATACACAATTGCATAATTTTCTCTCACACACAAATACACATACATATAAAACACACACACATGCATGTACACATATACACATATACACACAGAGGCATGCAAAGACACATTTGTGAAAATGTGTGTTCATTTGCAAACATAAAAACACACATGCTCACATGTACATGCACCATAACACACCATTCACCAAGAATCTGATTCAGATACATACATAAATCTTTTGAATTAAAGTAAGGACATACTACCTTATATAATAATGGTGAATAAATTTAGGTGCCTGGGTTAAGTTTTAGTATATGTTGAACATAGGTGATTACTCAGTACATGTTTCAAAGACTATACAAAAAAACAAAAACAAAACAAAAAAACCCTCAGTTACTAAAAAGATACTCTGCTTTCAGTGGTCAGTTTCTGATGCCTCCCAAGATCTAATACTATGGTAACAACCTTTGTCATTTTGTTGTGATACCCTTTATGTTAGAGAGTATAGTCAACAAACTCTAGCTTTACAATACTCTTCACTGTGATGATTCAATTTAGGAGCCTATAAATTTTACAGCTATGGTAAGCCTTAAATATTAGGAGGAATCTTCTAATACCTTACACTGAGTCAAGGTTTAGTTCAAGCTCAATAGTCATGGGTGCTATAATAAGGATTTGCTCCACAGTCGACTCTTATAATAGACAGAGTTGGAATCTAGCACTTGTAGCTTATCCTTTGTAAGCAAGTCAGAATTATGTTCTCCTTGATGAATTAAGTTGTTTCCAGAAAAAAAAGTAAACATTTTAAGTGTTTATAAGTGGTCCTAGAGCCACACATGAAATTTTGTTTCCTTTTCCTAAAAATAAAACATATTAAATGACCAATTTGACATATAAATTTATTCTTATACATATTTTATTGTTAATGCATTATCAAAACTAGGTTAGGAAAGCATCTGTCCATCCCTAAAATGTCTCTCACTTTATTCCTCTCATTATTCTTGATTCAGAATCTTAGTAATTGTTGATCTGTTCTCTCCTTCTCTGTCTCTTTTACCATCTAATTTTTTTCTATTAATGTCATATAAAGTGAATTACAGAGTGCACAATAGTTACAAATTATTATTTAACTCTGATAATGCATTTTGCATTAATTTTGGTTTTGTACATCATGAGTAGTTCATTTAATTTTATTTTTAAAAAATGACACTGGGAAACAGGAAACTAAGTGGAAGAAATGTTTCTGGACTCAGATGTCCTGCTTTGAACTAAATATCAAAAAGGTTCAGCCCCTCTCTACCATGGAGATTTGATATCTTCACATAAGTGTCATGAAGATAACAGTGATTGCCTAATAAATGTGTATCATTTCAGTGACACTTGTCATTTGTCACCCTGTGCAATTCTGAGATTCTTATTTAAAAGTTCAAAGGGCAGCTTCATTATAAGGACATCTCTAGGTTTATACAAAATCATTCTTGACTGTGTAAGACTAGCTATTAAACTAGCTATTAAACTCTTCCAATTATGACTTCTAATTCATTTTAGCCACTATTACTATTCAATACAACACATTTTACGTATGAATGGTTTTCAAGTCTGTTTTGAGTTGACTTACATTTTATATTCTTTATTTCCACTGTAAGTATATTTCAAAATCATGAGCAATCAAAATTTAAAATATGCCACTGATACTAGTATAATTATGAAAGGACACAAATGGCATGTTAAGTGAGACAAATGAACAAAACTTGGGTTGATTGAACCTATAAATGCTAACTTTTAACCTGGGAATCATTTACTTTCCAAATTCACTAGCAGTAAAAAATATATTCAAAAAGACAGTAGTGGCTATAAAGAAAAGCCAGTGGATTTTAATAAGAGAGTAAAAGTCAGAATATTCTTATTTTTCTACTGTGTATGTTGTGTGTGACTTGTTTACCAAAATGCCTCCCTCTGACATACAATTTGTTTTCAAAAACATATGTATTATATTATGACGGACTTAACAATGCAGACCAAAGTTTGGAAATATTCTCTAAGAATATTAAAAGATAATAAAGAAATATTTGAATCTCATTTCAAAAATAGGTCTAATGGTGACTGTTGGTTAAACACATATAATATCATTCACAAAGTTTTATTTCATTTAATTATTATCTACACCCTCATGAGACTCAACCTCTAACATCATTTTTGTACCAAAATTGTCTAAATTATTCAAAAAACCATTTCCAATCACCCAACTGTCCCCTCAGTAATCTCCTTTCCAGTAACACACTGATTTGACAACCATAATTTAAATAAACATTGATTCTTTAAAGCTTGATCCACTTTTACTTTTCTCCCATTTTCAAATAAGTAAAAAGAATGAGTGAAATAGATACTTAAGTAAGGTTTTGATGTGTGTGAAAGTGAAGAGTTTCATAAAAGTAAGAAAATATTGTTTTGCTTTAAAATTGTGAATGATAAAACAAATTTACATATTATCATTTTATGTATGTGAAAACTGAAATATCATATACTCCAACATTCTAATATTTATGATAATTCCAACACAATGAGCAGTAAATATAAATCCTCTAGATGTCCACTGTCTCTGCCTGGTAAGGAATTTCAGTAACTTAATTTACATTTCTATTTATTATTATTTTACATAGCAATGCTACAATGTGTGAGTTACATTAAATATGTGGAATCATTCTGAACAAGTGATACATAAATTGTAATGGCTCTTCTTTCTAGTCATTTTCTATTAATCTATGAGGGTACAACATTTTCTGAATAATTAAACTTCTTAACAGATTCAAGAAGGTTGTTTCTATATTCATTTGGTAATTATTTTGTGTATTCCATGAAATATTTGTTATTAATATATTTACCCCCATTTTGCACAGTTTCTCAACTATTTTAGATAAAGAATGTATTGTTTTGTTTGTAGGCGTCTAGGAATCACTGCACAAACCACTCAGACAGAAATATCAGTCAAACAAGGCTGATTTAATGAATGCACAGGAGACACGTCTGCCAAGTTATTCCACCAATCAAAATTCCACCAATTCCACCAATTCCACCAACGGCTGCTCCAGCAAGGGATCACAACCAAAGATCTATCTTTGTGTGTTCTGGCTACAATACAGAGGTACCACAGACCATTAATTAATCTGCCTAGAATACAGACACTCCCTTAGTACACACACTTTTAAGGCAAAATTAGTTTGTAGAAGGAAGCAGCGATGTTTGAATGTGATATCTAATTAAGGGGATGACAAAATGATAAATCAGAGAAAGATTGATCAAATGAATCAGAGATAGGATATGCCCAGCTCTCACAAGAGTAACACAGGAAAGAAGAGCTACTTAAGAGCAATACAGACAGAAAGGGTGAGTTAGTTTTGAGTCACTGGTGTGAGTGCAGTTCAGGGGAGATGAGACTCTTACTGAGTTCATAGAATTCAGTGCATACCAACAGACCAATCGAAGCTAGAGAATGAGAAAGTGACAGATGATTAGAACAAATTGCCAGAGTTAGTTTGAGGGCAAGTAGAACAATTCAGTGAGAGCTTTGAGAAGCCAGACTGAATCAGCCAGTATGGAGAGAAACAGAACAGAGCCAGAACAGCTGAGTCAAACCAGAAAGCCAGAGTTCAGAAAGAACCAGAATGGGTGAGCTGATTCAGCAGTAAGCCTCTGAAATGACAATTACATCAGGCAAATAAAAGTTACTTTTACTCACAAATAGTGCAATCTTGAGGAGAAAAAGACAGATGGATCTTTGGCACGCATTGGTCAGCCACAGGCCATTCAGGGAGTTGTGTTCAGAAGACTCTTTCTATAAATAAAGATAAAAAATGATGAAGTAAGATATTTTGTGTTAACACCTGGCTTCCACAAACTCATAACTGGGAACACACATACATTCAGAATAGTATTTTATGTTTTCTCTACATGTTGCTAAAGCTATTCCATAATTATCATAAAAAGTAATATTTACTTTTTGTTTCCTGTACAAGTTAACATATTTTCAATGACAAAATGAATGATTTCTGAAGAATGACCAATACATGTTATATTTTAAAGAGACATTGCTTTTAGAACACACACATTCTTTCAAACAAAATATTTTTAACCTTTACTTTCATGTGATTAAAAATCTCACCACTAATGGCAACATGCATTTATTTGATAAATTAGACTTAACATTTGAAAATTTTAATGATCTAAGCAGTATTTTCTCAATAAGCAATTTTTTTTCTAAAATACAGCTCTAAATATTTGGATAAGTTTATCTGACCATTGCTTCATAAGTGTTATTTCAACATTGTCTCCTAGCTTTGTAACACCTCTCTTACTATAGCTAGATTGGATTTTAAGTCTTTAATTTTAAATTATTAGTGTAATTTTCTGACGTCCTATACTATTTGTTATCACTGTCTCTGCTTCTACATTACCAGTACATTCTAGCTTCATTATTTTTCCTTGTCTTCTTTAAGCTAAAATCATACCTCATTTTCAATTGTTCTGCTTTTTATGGTAACTTTTACATATTTCCCAGTTGGTCTCATTGTTCTTTTCTTTGCAATCACCCATTTGCTCTGCTAGCCAGTATCACCACGAAAAGATTTATGCTAATATGTCCTACATTTTAAGAAAGACTTTGAGTTATCAGCTCTGATAATTAATACAAAATACTTGCCAGCAACTTTCTGTGTTTTTATAAATCTTTAAAATGAATTATTTATAGAGTCCAAGGATGATGATTTTTAGTTGTTATCTAGTTATTTTGTGAATCTGGCCTAAAATCTGATATTACCTTAAAGGCAAGCTTGAAATTTATCACTTAATTTAAAAAAATAAAATAGAATCTTAGAGGAAAATAATTTTTCAAAGGTTATAACACCTTCTAGTATAAATATAAAAGATAAACAGTAATACGGTAAATTTATCTTCATCTTAAATGGTACTATTTTTCTTATTTTTAAAAATGAATATCTGTCCTAGATAACTGAGACTCATAAACTGTTAACTAAATAATGAAGGTCTCTATATAAATACCTTACATAGTCAGTATCTAATGAACTAATATTTGTTTATTTTGAAAAGTATTTCTATTGAAAGTCAAGGTTCAAATTCCATAAAATCATTAGCAAAAGATTTTACAGTCTTGTATTGGAATCTCCTTTCCTCCCTGACATTATGTTCCCATCATATCGATCCATTGTAGAAGCATAGCACAGGAGAGAATGCAGACACAGGCAAACTTTCCAACAGCTGTCTGAGGCCCCTCCCAGTCTGTTGGACAAAGACAAACGCATCACGGCATGGAGAAGCTCTCTTACCCTGTGAGAAGTGGGTACTGACCGAATTTTACACTGCTCAGAGTACAAATTTTGGTAGCAATTTTAGTATTTTAAAGATGTAATATGTATCTTTCCTGAGGGGCGTTTCCCGCCTGTATAGATGATCCACAGCTTGTTTCTGTTAACTCTGATGGGAGGGTCATGATAGGAGGAGCATGTTATTGTTTACCAGGACACCTGCTTGCTAGATACCAACCTGAAGACCTTTTAAGCAGTGTAAAGTACCTTGTCAACACATAGAGTCTGTCCCATATTTTACAAGTAATATAAATACCTCGGTTTTAGTTCCTAGTTTTAAAAGCTGCTGATTTTGAGTCACGTGTCTGTTTCTCAAGACTGTTAACAGCTGACCATCTAACAAAAGAACACTTTATCTGAAAGAATTACTTTTCTGTGGTAGCAAAAGGATAAGAACTTGAGAAAATGTTAACCCATGTGAACCTTCTGTGTGTGTGTGTGTGTGTGTGTGTGTGTGTGTTTCTGTGTGTGTATGTTTTTGTGCTTGTGTGTAACAAGTACTAACTATGTGTGTTGAACAAAAGAATATAGATTTATCAATAATCATCTTAGTACTTAATTATAAGTAGTAATATAATAATTAGTATATGAACTTTAATTAAGCCCTTTTAAGTGTATTTTTAAATATATTGATGTTGTCTTTTATTATTGAGCCAAGGAACAATGAGATCATTATAAATTAATATTAACAATTTATTTTTGAAACAGTGATTGTAAATAGCACCCAATTATACTTAACATAATATAACTTAAATAAGAAACTCTCTGAAACAATGAAATATTACAGTATTTATGTTTAGATTCATAATGTTCATAAGTCAAATCTGTCATTTGAATTAGAATTAGCCCTTTACTAAAAATGACTAAAATTTAGATTCCATGTATTTGTTACATCTCTAGTTTCTACTATTTTAAAAAAATAGACATGCTATCAAATTTTCCTCTAAATTTATATTACTCTACACACAGGGTAGTTCATCCATCTCCGAAATTTTGTTAAGTTTTATTGGTTTTTGGTTTGTCTTCCTGTGTGTGTGAATGGGTTATAATCAACACAGAAGATCACTAAAAAATGCAAAGAATGAGTGACTATGCAGGGTTAAGGCACAAATGAAGCATCTATATCACATCTCTTCTATAAGACTCATGACCATAATAGAAGAACCCAAACAGACAATAAGAACTAGGCAGTAGAAAGGACCATAGAAAATCAGTGTCTTCTGTTTATAATAGGATTGGTGTACTTATAAACTTTGAACAGCTGTAGTTGCCTGTAGAATATCAACACATGCAACATCTTAGCATGGGCTATAAAGGGGCTCATTAGCCTTCACCTCTAACTAAGGATCTATGGCAGTTGATGAGTTTGTTTGCATGTTTGTTTGTTTTTAAGACTGTAGCTTCTAGTAATTCAGCCATGCTCCAGTGGATGGCTCTGAACCCAAAAATACATAATCTGGAGTCACTAGATAATTACATTTTAAACTGACATAAAAGTTAATGGTGTGGGGAGAGTAGGAACAGCGAGGGTGAATGTGGAAGAATTTAGGACGAATGTGGGGATGCATATGACTAAAAATTCTTATGTAAAATGGTCAACAAATTTAAACATTTTAAGGATAGAAAGGCTTTCTCTAGGATTTTGAATTGAAAGTAGAAAATATTCATAGTTGTACTAAAAACGGCGATATTGTAATTTTTATTATTAAATACAACTTGCCACCCATTTTGTGTTGATATTCCCAAAACTAAATACATATAATATATTTTTAATGGGCCGTCTGTCAATACACACATTTTTTTTTACTAAGTACAGGCTCTCCATTCATCTAGATCTTCCATAACTTCCTCCAGAGTCCATGCTTTATCTCCAATACCAGATGGTGATCTTATCCCACATATAGTGCTCCAGGTTCATATATCTACTGGCTTCTATGTCACAAGCAATATCTCTGCCAGAAATTTCTATCAAACTCTTTACACCTATTCCTCAATCTACAGGCCCCTTTTACACTACCTTCAAAATTTCCACTCAGGCAGATCTACATAAATACCCAAGGTTTAGAGCAGAAATCATGTCTTATATACCAGTCCAGTCTTTTCTATGCACATGACTTTATTTTACAAAATCTATTTCCAACATCCAGGTTCAACTTCTGGATATCTGTTCATATCAGATATACATCTGTTCATATCAGATATAGAACTTAAAAAGATATGTATATGCACAGATATCATTTCAAAAATGAAAAATATCAGACTAGAATATGAAACATTTTCCCTACAAAATTTACTAGTGCTGCAGAAATATTTAACAATGGGAATTATTGAGATAAACTCAAGAAGAGAAGACTTAAATAGGCTATCAAGAATCAAAAATTTTAAGAAGCCTGAAGACAACACTAGAAAACACCTCAATGACATTAAAGAAAATAATTAAAAATATTAAATGCCTGAGAATGCCTAAGAAAACACAATAATAAACCTGATATAAATGATCAAAAAAGTCTAGGACTTGAAAAATAAAATTTAATAAGGATACAGAAATATTGAAGATGAATCAAGCTGAAATGAAGATGGAACTGAAAAACAAAACATCAATAACTCACTGAAAGAAATACAAAAAAATACAAGTAAACAGGTAAAGAAATTGAATAAAGTGATTCAAGACCTAAAAGGGGAAATAAAACAATAAAGAAAACACAAATGGAGACAAACCTGGAAATGGAAAACCTAGAAAACAGGCCAGGAATTACAGATGTAAGTATCACCAACAGAATACAAGAGATAAAAGAGAATCTCTGGTATAGATGATACCATAGAAGAGATTGACTCAACTGTCAAAAAAAAATTTCAAAATGTAAAAAACTCCTAACCCAAAGCATCCAAGAAATACAGGACACAATGAAAAGACCAAATCTAAGAATAATTTGAATAGAGGAGAGCAAAGATTCCAGGCTCAAAGGACCTGAAAATATCTTCAACAAAATCATAGGAGAAAACTTTTCCAACCTAAAGAAAAAGATGGCCATAAAGGTACAAAAAGCCTATAGAACACAAAATAAATGGGACCAGAAAAGAAAATCCTTTCATCACATAATAATCAAAACACAAAATGCACAGAACAAAGAAAGAATATTAAAAGCTGCAAAGGAAAAGGGCCAAGTAACATACAAACGTAGAAGTATCAGAACTACACCAGACTTCTCAACAGAGACTATGAAACCCAGAAGAGACTGGTAAGAGATTATGCAGACTGTAAGAGGACACAAATGCAAGCCCAGGCTACTCTACCCAGCAAAACTCTCAATCAGCCTAGATGAAGAAAAAAAATATTCCAGGACAAAACCAAAGTCAAACAGTATCTATCTATCTATCTATCTATCTATCTATCTATCTATCTATCTATCAATTCAGCCCTGCAGAGGATCCTAGAAGGAAGACCCCAACACAAGCAAGGTACCAGCATCAAAGAAAGGACAAGGTGTTAAGCCTCTTGCAACAAAGACAAAGGTGGAGAGCCATAAGCACATAAAGCCACTTACAAAAACAAACATGTATCAGGAACTAAAAGTCATCTCTATTTAATATCTGTCAATATTAATGGACTCAACTCAACTATTAAAAGACGTAAGCTAACAGACTGTATATACAAACAAAATTCAGCATTTTGCTGCACACAAGAAACACACCTCAATCACAAAAACAGACACTATATCAGACTAAAAGGATGGAAAAAGGTCTTCCAAGTAAATGGTCCCAGGAAATAAGCTGGAATTGCCATCCTAATATCCAATAAAGTAGACTTTCAACCAAAAGTTATCAAGCATAATGAGGAAAGACAGTTCCTATGCATCAAGGGGAAATCCCACCAAGAGAAAGTCTCAATTCTGACCATCTATGCCCCAAACACAAGAGTACCCACATTTATAAAAAGAAACTTTAATAAAGCTCAAAACACACATTAAACCACACAAACTAATAGTGAGAGACTTTAACACCCCACTCTCAGTAATGGACTGGTCATTGAAACAGAAACTAAACAGAGACACAAGGAAAGCAATAGAGGTTATGAACCAAATAGATTTAACAGGTATCTACAGAACATTTTGCCCTAAAACAAAAGAATACACCTTCTTAGCACCTCATGGTTCCTTGCCCAAAATTGACCATATTGATTATATTGACCAAATTGGTCACAAAAGAAGTCTCAAACAATACAAGAAGACTAAAATAATCCCATGTATCCTATCAGATAACCTTGGCCTAAAGCTGGTCTTCAATAACAGCAAAAACAACAGAAACCCCACATACACATGGAAACTGGACAATTCTTTACTCAATTGGTCAAGGAAGAAATAAAGAAAGAATTTAGACTTTTTAGAATTTAATGAAAATTTTGAAACATCATACCCAAACTTATGTGACACAATGAAAGCAGTGCTAAGAGGAAAATTTATAGCACTAAGTGCCCTGGTACAGAAACTGGAGAGATCTTACACTAACAACAGCACATATGAGAGCTCTAGAACAAAAAGAAGCAAACTCACTCATGAGGAGTAGAAGGCAGAAAATAGTCAAACTAGGGGCCAAAATCAACCAAATAAAAACAAAGAGAACAACACAAAGAATCAACAAAACCAAAAGTTGGTTCTGTGAGAAAATCAGAAAGATAGATAAAGTCTTACACAAACTAAATAAAGGGCTCAGAAGCAGTATCCAAATTAACAAAATCACAAATGAAAAGGGAGACATAACAACAGAAATGAAGGAAATTTAAAAAAAATCATCTGATCTTACTATAAAAGACTATACTCAACAAAACTGGAAAATCTAGATAAAATGGATGGTTTTATAGACAGATACCAAATACCAAAGTTAAATCAAGAGGAGGTAAACCATCTAAACAGGCTCATACCATACAAGAAATAGAAGACGTTATTTAAAACCTCCTAACCCCCCCCCCCAAAAAAAAAGCCCAGGACTAGATAGTTTTAGTACAGAATTCTATCAGACCTTAAAGAAGACTTGATACCAAAATTTCTTAAACTATTCCATAAATAGAAACAGAAGGAACACTACCTTTACTCATTCTAAGAAGCTACAATTACTCTGAAACCTAAACCACATAAGGACCCAACCAAAAAAAGAGAACTTCAGACCAATCTCACTTACTAATATATTTTATTGGATATTTTATTTACATTTCAGATGCTGTTCCCTTTCCCCATTCCCCCCCAAAAACCCCTATCCCATGCCCCCTTTTTAATTTTGCTTTTATATACTTTTTTAAAATATTAATCAAAGGCTTTATAAGTTTGGTAATGCTCAATCAGAAGGTTAACCTAATACCCAGCCTAAATATATAAACTATATTTGACTGGTGGAGACACATGAACAACTGCCTCCATATCCCCCCTCTCTTTCTTTCTTTCTCTCTCTCTCTCTCTCTCTCTCTCTCTCTCTCTCTCTCTCTCATCACCTAGCTTCTCCTCTACTTCTTCTCCTCCTCTCCTTATTTAATCTCTTTCTCTAAGTACCCCTCTCAACTTAGCTCCTCCTACATATCACCCTTCCTGTTAAAATAAAACTTTTCTCTCAAAATACAATTAGAGCATAATTATGCCAATTTGTACCAGTGAGGTACAAGATAGTCCTAATACTCAGTCCATCATTTTGTTGACTAAACAGAGCCTCTGTCATCTCTAGTAACTAAAACACTTAGTTCTGGACCTGGCTTTTTTCTTGGCTTTATAATGAATGTCAGCTGAAAACCATCCACTCAAATCTTTTCTCTCAAGGTAAATAGTCAGGATTGGCTATGAGACTATAAGTTTTCAACCCTGTCAGAAATCCAGAATGACTGAGTTAACTAAAATTATGGGAAGCACAAAGCATAGCTTCTAAAACTTAGCCAATTTATAGATACCGCTGAACACCTAAACACTCCCTATACTACAAAACGTTGTAGCATCTGATCTTCAGCCTTCTGGCCCAGGATCATCTGACAGACCTTGTGATGCAGAATTATTAAGGGCTGATTACTCTGTCTAGGCAGATATAATCAGTCGACTATTCTGCAAGTGTGTCCTTTTCTGGACAGTAATTTGTCTGTAGATGAAAAGAGGCAATTCTTGCCTAGTGGGTGTCTCACCACAACTGGAGTAACTCCAAAGACGCTCAATTTCTTCTTATAATCCAATACAAGAAGCTGTCAGGAGCAGACAGGTCTCTAATCAAAATGAACATTAATACAAAAATGTTTGTAACATCAATTCTGTGGATTTCTGATGTTTTGAAAACCAATTATCCATGTAAGGTAATCTGGACTGTTGTCTGTTAACTCCACTCAGCTATTTCTAAATAAAATATAGGAAACACCCTAACAATAAACTCCAAGCCATGAATTTGCTATAGTCCCTTAACTCACAGGCTAACCATCTCAAATCAGTTGAAAAAGTTAAAGAAGGACTGGGTCTAGGCCTTGTATTCCTAAATGTGTTATACAGGCACAATGCTAATGAGAGTAGCAATATTCATCTCACTTTTATGTCAATAAGAAGCTAGTACCAATGAAAACCTTGAATTTGAAATCAAAGTAAATTTTGTACCATTTAAGAAATTATAACTTCATCTTGATAATAATTATACAGATTTCTACCAATAGGTTATGACTATGCATTAAGTCCTAGCTAATCCTCCCTATTCTTACAAAAGCGTTACTTTTCCCTAGAACGACAGACCAATATTAACCACCTTAGACCCCAAGCCCAGGGAATAAGGGCACTGAGTCTTCATTAACTTCTTCAAGCTAATTACCTACTTGGGCTTTGAGATATTAGAAGAGGGGTGGGGAAGGAGTAAATTGATAAGCCTCTGAAGGTGTGTCTTCACTGCATCCAGTTGGAATTCCAGGACCTCAGAGGTTTGAGCAGGTCTGCATAGATTGCTTGATGAGTAGATATACCAAGGCTGTGTATTCTGCAATTTGCAATTCTCGTAATAAATTTTAGTATCATCATAATTTTTTTAGAGGCTGACATTTTATTAAGGATGATGGTTCTAACAGCTTTTCTTTTTTCCCCCTTTTTTTGAATATAATATTTACATTTAGAATTTTATCCCCTTACCCCATTCCCATCACCACCCAGGAACCCCTTATCCCATCCCCCCTCCTCCTGCTTCTATGAGGGTGTGCCCCCACCTACCCCCCACTCCCACCTCCCCACCCTCAGATTCCCCGCTACGCTACTCAGTGTTCAGCCTTCATGGGACCAAAGATCTCCTCTCCCACCTATGCCCAACAAGGCCATCCTCCCCTACATATACAGCTGGAGTCATGGGTCCCTCTCTATGTGCTCCTAGGCTGGTGATTTAGACCCTGGGGGCCTCTGGTTGGTTGGTATTGTTGCTCTCCTCATGGGGCCACCAACACTTTCAGCTCCTTCAGTCTTCTCTCTAACTTCTCCTTTGGGAACCCTTGATTTGATTAATGGTTAGCTGTGAGTGTTGGGAGCCACAGTGAGCCTGTCAGCATTCGCCATTCCAAGATGGCACGGACATCGTGTCCTCCCCACTAGAAAACAATGGACTGCGCAGGTGCAAAAAGGCAAAAGTGCGCCAAAAGTCACTGCCCATCCCAGGGCGTATTATGGGTAATGAGTGAACAGCCAATCAGAAGTGAATACGTCACTCTAGGATGTATTTAAGCTGTGCCTCTTCCTGTCTTTCTGCCTTTTCCGCTTCTGCTGTTACAAGTAAAGCCTTGTCTGTGGTAATACCTGATTTCTGCTTCTCGTGTCTCTCTTCCACGAGTGAAAAGGGACACGGGGGAGGCGCGCGGAACATGTGAGTATCTACCTCTGGGTATGTCAGACTCTGGGGGACCTCTAAGGAGACAGCCTTAACAGGCTGCTGTCAGCATACACTTTCTGACATTCATATCAGCATCTATTTTTGCTGACTGCACATGGGATGAACACCCATGTGGAATGGTCTCCATACAACCTCTCCTTCAGTTTTTATCCCACACTTTGTCTCCATATTTGCTCCCTTGGGTACTTAGTTACTCCTTCTAAGTAAGACCTAGGCTTCCATACTTCTTCTTTCCTATTCATGAGCTTCATGTGGTCTGTTAGTTGAAACTTTGTTGTTTCAAACTTTTGGGCTAATATCTGCTTATCAGTGAGTACATGCCTTGTGTGTTCTTTTGTGGTTGGGTTACCTCACTCAGGATGATATTATCTAGTTCCATCTATTTACCCAAGAACTCCTCGAAGTCATTATTTTTAATAGTTGAGTAATATTCCATTGTGTAAACGCACCACATTTTTTGTATCAGCAAGACAGAGAGAGTGAGGACAGACACCAGGAATGGTGACCAGACAGAGTGAGATTCAATCCCTTTTATTCTTCAGTCTCTCTTCCTAGTCCAAGTCCCAAGTTTTGAGTTCCTAGCTCCTAGTCCTTAGTGCCTCCAAGCTCCAAGTTTCTAGTTCCAAGTTCTTTCTCCAAGTGCTAAGTGCCCAATACTTATTAATAATTTCTTCTTTCTGCCTCTCACCTTTTATATGTCTCATTTCTAAGCCAAACCTTTAAGTCACATCTTGAAGTCATGCCCTTAGGTCTTGTCTCTAAATCTGATCTCTTAGTCATGCCCTTAAGTCACACATTTTTAAGTCTCACACACCCAAGGGAAAATCCTGGGTATCTAAAACAAGATGTTATCAGAGTGTGCTCAGCTGTTGTAGGCTATTGTAATCAAGTCTCTTGTCAGGGTATATGGCTCAAGATGGCTGCAGGGATGATAGCCGTCTTCTGTCTGCTCCCCACACAAGAATACATCAAAAGTGTCATTCTCCAAGATCAAGTAGGCCTCATTCCAGGAATGCAAGTTTCACTCAATATACAAAAATCCATTAATATAATAAACTATATAAACAAACTCAAGAAAATCACGTGATCATATTCTTAGATGAAGAAAAAGCATTTGACAAAATATAACACCGTTTCATGTTAAAAGTATTAGAAAGATCAGGAATTCAAGGCCCAGAGCTGAACATAATAAAACAATTTACTGCAAACCAACAGCCAATATCAAATTAAATGGAGACATACTTGTAGCAATCCCACAAAAATCAGGGACAAGACAATGATGCCCACTCCTCCCATATCTATTTAATACAGTACTTAAACTACTAGCTAGAACAAAAAGATAACAAAAGTCAACAAGGAGATACAAATTGGCAAAGAAGAAATAAGGGTACTACTATTTGCAGATGATATGATAGTATAAATAAGCTACCTCATAAATTCTACCAGAGAACTTCTCCAACTAATAAACAACTTTAGCAAAGTGGCTGAATATAAAATTAACTCAAATAAATCAGTAAACTTCTTGTATACAAATTATAAACAGGCTGAGAAAGAAATTAGAGAAAATAAATCCCTTCACAATAGTCACAAATAATATAAAATATCTTGGGGTAACTCTAACCAAACAAGGCAAAGACCTGTATGACAATAACTTCAAGTCTCTCAAAAAAAAAAAAAAAAAAAAAATCAAAGAAGATCTCAGAAAATAGAGAGATTTTCCATGATCATGGATAGGCAGAATTAATGTAGTAAAAATGGTCATCCTAACAAAGGCAATCGATAGATTTAGTGCAATCCCCATCAAAATCGCAACACAATTCTTCAAAGACATGGAAAGAGCAATTCTCAAATTCATCTGAAAAGTCAAAAAACCTAGAATACCAAAAACAGTTCTTAACAATAAAAGAACAGCGTGGGGAATCACCATCCCTGACTGCAAGCTTTACTACAGAGCAATAGTGATAAAAACAGCATGGTATTGGTACAGAGACAAACATGTTGATCAATGAAATAAAGTTGGAGACCCAGAAATAAAACCACACACTTATGGACACTTGATCTTAGATAAAGATGCCAAGAATATACAATGAAAAAAAGAAAGCATCTTTAGTAAATGGTGCTGGTCTAACTGGCTGTCTATATGTACAAAAATTAAAATAGACCTATATTTGTCACCATGCACAAAGCTCAAGTCTAAGTGGAACAAGGCCTTCAACATAAAACCAGGTAAACTGAATCTATTTTTATTGGATATTTTATTTATTTACATTTCAAATGTCATCTCCTTTACCCATTTCCCCTTCCTAAAAACTTCCTATCCAGTCCCTCCTTCTCCTTTTGCTTTTATGCCATTTTAATTACATGCAAGTATTAAGATCAGTTCTAGGTTGAGAAACTAGCAACACAATAGATGGAAATAGTCAAGCAACAAGCAAGAAAATAAACACAAATAGTCAAAGAACAAGCAAGGTACAGTGAATAAAAAAGAAAGTGGAAAAGACCCCTGAACTCATTGGCACAGGGGAAACTTCCTAAACAGAACTTTAATGGCTCCTGCCCTAAGATCAAGAATTGATTAATGGTACCTCATGAAACTGGAAATTTTCTGTAAAGCAAAAGACATAGTCAATAAGACAAATCTGCAACCTACAGATTGGGAGAAAATCTTCACTAACCCCACATCCAATAGATGGCTAATATCCAAAATATATAAAGAACTAAAGCTAACGCCCCCAAAACCAAATATCCCAGTGAAAAACTGGGCAATAGAAGTAAACCAAGAATTCACAACAGAGGAATAAAAAGCACCTAAAGAAATGTTTGAAGTCCTTAGTGATCAGAGAAATGCAAATCAAAACGACCCTGAAATTCCACCTTACACCATTTAGAATGGTTAAGATCAAAACCTCAGGTGACAACACATGTTCAAGAGAGGATGTGGAGAACAGAGAACCCTTCTCTATTGTTGGTGGGCATACAAACTGATACAACCACACTGGAAATCAATCTGGAGGTTCCTCAGAAAATTAGAAATAGATCTACCTGAAGACCCAGCAGTACCACTCTTAAGACTATACCCCAAAAATACCCTACCATACCACAGGGACACATGTTCCATTATGTTCATATTGGCCTTATTTGTAATAGCCAGAAGCTGGAAACAACCCAGATGTCCCACGTCAGAAGAATAGATCCAAAAAATGTGGTTCATTTACACAATGGAATACTACTCAGCTATTAAGAACAAGGACATCCTGAGTTTTGCAGGCAAATGCATCCATTTTCCTAGAAAATATCATCCTAAGTGAGGTAACTTAGATCCAATAGGACATGCATGCATGGTAGGTACTCACTAATAAGTGGATATTAGCCAAAAAATAAAAAAGTACAGAATACTCAAGATATAGTCCATAGTATTCAAAAATGTCAGCAAGCTGAAGGGCCCAAGTGAGGACATCTCAGTCCCACTGAGGAGGGAGAAGAAAGTGGGGAGGGAGTAACCTGGGAGGGAAAGTGGACAGGGATGGGGTGAGGGAAAACTGATTTGGTATTGTGTTAGGAAAAAAGACTGAAGCCCAGATGGCCAACAGAAAGAATGAAAATAAGCAACCTAGGGAGGTAGGAGGTTGGGGGGATCCTCTAGAATGAACCAGAGACCTGGGAAGTAATAGATTCTCAGGACTCAAAGAGAGGTACCTTAGATAAAATGCCAGACAGTAGGGAGAGGGAACTTATAGGGCCCACCTCCTGCAGGAAGACAGGGCAGGGCGTTAAATGAGAGAGCAGGTTGCCATCACACAGTCAAAACTCTCATCCATAAATTTTCCTGTTTGGAAGAACTATAGGGATGGAAATGAAGAGGAGCCTGAGGAAAAGAAGATCCAGTGACAAACCATGAGTGGGATCCAGCTCAAGGGGAGGTGCAAAGACCTGACACTATTACTGGGTCTATAGACATATATACAGCAGAGGACTGCTATGTCTGTGTTCAATCAGAGATGATGCATGTAACCCTCAAGAGACTGGATGCCCCAAGGAATTTAGAGGTCAGGTAGGGTGAGGGTTAGGGTTTGGGAACAGCCTTGTGGAGATAGGGGTTGGGTTGGTGGTATGGGATGTGGAACAGTCAGAGGGTACACTGGGTGAGGGGAATAAAATCTGGAGTGTAAGTAAGTAAATAAATGAATAAGAAAAAAGAGTTTTATTCAAATAATAAAAAGTACACAAATATGAAATTGATCTCATTTTTCTCAAAGATCATTTCTTTGTTTCTCCCAGTCTACTTTCTTCATTTCTCAACTGTTGGAGCACACTCTGCGTCCTATGAGCTTTCTATGTCAGAAACAAACAAACAAACAAAAAAATACCAGATTTGCATCTTACAATAATAATATAATTTATTGAATAAAATGACATCATATAAAATATATGACAATTTCTATGTGAACAGTCCAGTGCTACCAATTACTAATTACAGTATTAGTGATACAACAATTTCAAAATTGCAAATTAGATATTGCAAAACTATGCCTATAAACATGTAAGTATGTCCTCTGTAAAGGGTTAAAGAAGAAAAGGGTTTCATAAAAACCTGAGAAGTTAAAGCTGGTAAACCAATGTGGAAATAAGAGTGTCTGCATTATCAAGATAATAAACCAAATGCAGCTGGAGTAAAAGAGATGCTGTGCTGTGTAGACGAAGCAGACCACTGTGTGTCACACGTTTAAAAATGAAGCATTAGAATTGCATCTAGTTGTAGAAATCAAAGGCAGGATGATGAGCAGAAGGAACAACATGCACTTGAATGGACAGCAGATCAGGTCAGTGAGAATGATAGGCTGATACAAATTTTAGAAGGCTTTGTGAACAGTAAGTCTGAGCTACACCAAAAATCTAGGGAGAGTTTACGGAGTTTTCTGTCTGTTGATCCTTGTTACATACCATGAATGGTCACATGACTCATTGCTAGAAGCTGCCATCAGAGAGTGTAGATGTTCTCCTCTGCATGGGAACTAAGTGAAGGATTTGTACTTTTTCTTTCATTTGGCACGTCTGAAATGTTCTCACGACTATATTTTTCTCATATAGTTTCAACATGCCTTTGTGCTCTTTCAGTTTCAAATGACCACTGTAAGTTTATAGGATAGCACTTTCTTTTCTGGGGAATACGGCATTTATTAGTCTGTGCTGTTTATGTGGTACCTGGCAGGTAGAAATATTCATATGTCTACAAAGATGCAGAGCTACCTTCCTTAAATGTAATCAAAACTACTTTTAAATAGAGATTTTCAGGTCAAGGCATAGTTTTTTGAAAGTGTAAATAAGGTGTGGGGCCATGTAAGGTGTCTTGGTTTTTGATGTGGCATAGACCTTGAACCCCGGCCCCAATGGGGCAATGGCAGGTGTTCTGCCACTTCCCCAGAACCCAGGGTTCTGACACACTGTCTAAGATCTCTATTTGATCTGTGTCATTCAGTCACTTTGGCTATACAGCCCCTCCCAAAGAGGTATCACCTGCACAGGTAGAGGGCATGACTGCAAGCCTCAACCCTAAACAGATTTCCATATTAATGAGTTACCTAAAGGCCAGAGGGCTTAGTTAATTAAGTGTTCTTTTCCCAGTCCCTTCTTCCTTTTCCCTCCCTATTTAAGTCAGGTTCCCCCTGGCTTAAGTGGGGGTGTACATCCAATTTCAACTATCATCTGTCATGTCAATAACCCTCCCCTACATCCTGCCTTTTGGTGTTTATAACCCCTGTGTGGAAAAGTAAAAATTACGATTTGATTTAAAAAAAAAAAAAAGAATTAAGATGGTGTTATCCTGGATTAGGCTTCAGCTAAGAGGGTATGTGATTGTTTGATATTTTATCCAAACCACATAAATTCTATATCAGCAATTTAAAAAAAACAAAAACAGACCTTGGAATCTTGGACTTTCTCATGTCTATTGGGGCCTGTCGGCTTGCGGCAGTCGTGGAAAACTTCCCCTCATCCAGCCCACTGGTTCCCACAGCATGCTCAGTTTTTTTGATAATGATAATAAGGAATACATGAAAAACACTCTTTTGTAGAATATGGAGTAACTTTGAATAGGTTACAACTTGATCTTAATACCAAATGATTTTTTTCTCAATCTTTTTCATCTAATAGTTTCTGAATAAATGCTCTTTGCTGTGGCCTACTCTTTGAGTCTGGGGTATCACTCTTATATTTGTGGCTCATCTAAGATTTGCTGAAGACCTCTGACCCAAATACTTTAGCGTTTTTGTTTTGTTTTTGTTTTCTCATCAGTAAGTCCAGGTGCCCAGTTGTCTATCATTTTATCTGTTTCTGTGTCTCGGTTTCAGGTTTAAACTGGAGGCCAAGAGGGACAGAAAGACTCATATTCTGCCACCTGACCAGAGCCAATAGAAGATGCTTCTGAATCCCCACCCTCATGGGAGAACTTGCTAGCTCTCCCCTGATGCCTGAATTGGCCGTGGGTCTGTCAGCCTTCCTTGTGCAGAAAGAAAGACCTTTTGATACGGCCTTCCGGTTTTATTTCTGGTTTCCAGGAACTTCATTTTGTGTGTGTCTCTGTGCATTCTGTTTGGGCATTTTGTCTTCTTGTACAAGTTTTTCTTTGCTTCCTAGGATGACTCACATGCAAAGCACCCCACTGAGTTTAGTTCTGAACCACTCATTTTAAGGACTTCTGCAAGGTGACAGAAGATTCAGGTCTGGTTATTCATCCAGGCAAACTAAGCATCTTTTGCAAGAGTGAATGGCCAACTTATAAACTAGAATATTTTGGGGAAGGACCTTTTATCTCCCTATAGTCTGCAAGCTGAAGACTATTGTCCATAAAGCCAAAGACCACCCAGACCAACTGCTCTATACCACTTCATGGAAGCACCTGGTCAAAGACACCCCCAGTTTGGTTGAAATCCTTTTTAAGTCACCAGCCTTACCACTCCCAACCCTCCTTCCTCTGAGGGAGATTCAGCCTTGACCTACTCTCCTGTCTTGCTTCCTCACTCTGTCCCCAAGGAGGATTTCAGTCCTCCTCTCTATGTCTTTGCTTTTGCAGCTGCTGCCCCTGCGCAACCAGCACAGGTAGAGGAATGAGCAGCCCCTGACTCCCCTGACCCTTCTGACTCCAATTGGACTCCATCTCACACTTGGGGCTGTATTGCCTGTAGGGTTACTTTACTATGACCTTTTCCCTCCCAGCTGTGGGACTCCCAGATGTACAGGAGAGAAGGTTCATGGCCTATGTGCCGTTTGCTAGTAATGACTTTTAAAATTGTGAAACACTTCATTTTCAGAAACACCCTCAGCTCTTATAAGTCTTCTAGATTTAGTTATACTAAGTTACTAGCCCTTCTAAGATGACTGTCAACAACTGCTCCAGGTCCTTTTCACAACAAAGGAAAGGGAGAATCATGGGAGCTGACCAGAATTGGTTCCAGGAGTAAATGGATTGCCCACCCAAGTTCGCGCTGATATTGATGCAGCCTTCCCCTTGGCTCAACCTAACTGGGATTATAACAGTGATGGAGGGTCTACCACCAGATTTTGATGAGGGGCCTCAGAGAAGCCACTAGATGGCTTAAAAATTTATTTAAGGTAATCCGGGTCAGTGATACAAAGAAATAATGAGAGCTCCAAAAAACACCTAGGAATACTTTTGAAGGCTATATGTGGCTACAAGGCAACAGGAAAACAAACTAGAATGAACCCCTGAAATTGTTGTGGCTTTAAAAAATTTAAGAAAATCCATACCGAAAGCACTGGCTTTGGCCTTCCTGAAGAATCACAAACCATTCCACCTGTATGTGGACAGGAGAAAAGGAATAGAAAAAGAACTGCTCATCCAAACTTTGGGCCATGAGAGAGACCAGTGAGTTGCTTAAGAAGCTAGACCCAGAGGCCCAAGGATGGCCAGCCTGCCCCGGATTCTAGCTGCCACTTCCCTGCTGGGCAAGGACACTGACAAGATAATCATGGGACAGGAACTTGTTATCACAACCCCAACCCCCTACCACATGCTATTGAGGGGATCCTCAGGTATTCACCTAGCTGATGGCTGTCCAATGCCAGATTGGTGCACTTCCAGGCTCCACTTTTGACTCTCACTCACATAAGATATAAACAATCATTTGCCCTAACCGTGGCCCACCCTAGGACATGCAGTATGATTGCTTTAAGGTTTTGGGGCATGTAGAGAATGTCAGGCCAGACTTGACTAACATACCCTGGCCAGATACAGAACTCCATCTACTTCCAAGATGAAAGCAACTTCATCTAGACTAGAGCCAGGTATGTGTGGGCAGTTGTGGACTCAGACTCTGTTGTTTGGACAATTGCTCTGTTGACAGAAACAAAAGGGTGAGTTGACAGATCTAACTCGGGCTTTTAAGCTGGCAGAGGGAACTATAGCCAGCATTTATACTGACAACAGATATGTCTTTGCCACATCTCATGTACATGGGTCCAAATATCAAGAGAGAGGATTATGACTGCTGAAGAAAAAAAAAAAAACATCAAAAATAAGGAAGTAATACTTGCTTTGCTGGAGGCATTATGAGTTCCTCTCAAAGTAACCATAATATGTTGCCCTGAGCATTAAATAGGTATATCAGATATAGCTTGAGGGAACAGACTAGCTGATAAAGCAGCAAGGGAGACCTCTCAAGCATTCAGCACCAACATCCTAGTAGACAAATCATTCCCAGTGCTCCTAGCTATCCCTGAATATACTGCAGATGACAGACAAGATCAGGCCAAATGTCAAGAGATTTATAGGAACAGTGGATGCCTACACACTGTTGAGGGCTGTTCCAACTTGCCCAAGAAGTTCACTAAACACGGCATCCATCAGTTTCATCAAACTTCACACCCCAGTCACTGAAAACTAAAGGAACTGCTCCAGAAGCAAGATACAAAATATTTAACATGGGACAATTACTAACTAGGCAATTTCAAGTTCCCCTACATGTCAGAATGTGAACGTCTCTGGCACCTATCAAGAACCTTCAGAAACCAGGATCAGAGGTCAATAGTCAGGAGCCAATTGAAAAATAGGTTGCACAGAGGTACAACCAGGCATATTTATATTTATATAGATATAGATACCTGCTAGGTTTCATAGATACCTTATTATGATGGGTAGAAGCATACCCTACCAGTCTCCAAAGAAGCTTCTAGAAGACATTATAATCAAGTGTTTGCATTTCTTGCGTCTACCAATGGACCAACCTTCATCTCTCAGACAACTCAATCATTACCACAGGTTCTGTGAACCAGGTGGAAATTTTATTACTTACACAGACCCCAGAGTTCAGGGAAAGTAGAGAGGATAAATGAGACCCTGAGGGAGGCCTTGACCAAATTAACTCCTGAAACTGGTGTTGACTGGGTGTCCCTCCTACCTTAGACATGTAGAAGTCCAGAAGACACCATATACTTTGGGTCTTGCCCCCTCTGAGATCTTAAATGCAACACACCCACCCACACAGTGCCTAGTCTCCAGGCAAGTATGCCAAACAAAAGTTCTTAAAACCTTGGAGGATTTTCATAGAGTCCAGAAGCAACTATTGAAGTTGTGAAATCACAGGTTTTATCTACTGGGATCTCCATTAACATCAAATTTTATCTCAATAGTTAGAAATGAAACACCTCATGTCTTCCTTATCTATATTCACCTTGCAATCCCCTGACACTAACCTTCACAGAAAGAGGTTAATAGCTACAGGATTGGATATGGGTTATGTTTGGGGATTGAGAAGATATAAATGAGTAAGGGGCTTTTATGGAGAAATTCTGTTCACTGTCTGACTAGTCGTTAGACAGGTTCCAGGGGTACCCATTGGACCCAATAAAGTACTAGAAAGGCCAGATATTCTGATCCTTGCCTACATCTATTCCCCTTCACTCTCCTACACAAAGAGGCAATTTCACTATTCTCCTAAACAAAACTCACTTCACCACCTGGATCAGAACCCCTGCAATTATTTTTTTATTAAATATTTTATTTATTTGCATTTCAGATGTTATGCCATTTCCCTGTTTTCCCCAAAGAAGCCCTGATCCCATCCCCCGCTACTCCTGCTTTTATGAAGGTGTACCAACACCCATCCACCCACTCCCACCTCTTTGCCATGACATTCCCCCATACTGGGGCATCCAGCCTTCATGGGACCAAGGACTTCCTCTCCCACCAATGCCCTACAAGGCCTTCATTCACTACATATATATCTGAAGCCATGGGTCTCCCCAAGTGTGTTCCCAGGCTGGCTTTTAGATGCTAGGAGCACTGGTTGGTTTGTATTGTCTCTCAGCCCATGGGTCTGCAAACCCCTTCAGCTCCTTCAGTCTCCTCTCTTACTCCTCCATTGGGGACCCTGTGATAAGTTCAAAGGTTGGCTATGAGCATTCACCTCTGTATATGTCAGACTCTGGCAGAGCCTCTCAGGAGACAGCTATATCAGGCACTTGTCAGCATACACTTCCTGGCATCTACAATAGTGTCTGTGTTTGATGATTGAACATGGGATGAATCCCCAGGTGGGGCAGTCTCCAGACAACCCCTCCTTCAGTTTCTGCTCTACACTTTGTCTCCCGTGAGTATTTTGTTACTCCTAAGAAGGATCAAAGTACCCCACTTTGGTCTTCCTATTTCTTGAGCTTCATGTGGCCTAAGAGTTGTATGATGGGTATTTCGAGCTTTTGGGCTAATATCCACTTATCAGTGGGTATATACCATATGTGATCTTTTGTGATTGGGTTACCTCACTCAGGATAATATATTCTAGTTCCATCCATTTGCCTAAGAATTTAATGAATTCATTGTTTTTAATAGCTGAGTAATACTCCATTGTGTAAATACACCACATTTTCTGTATTCATTCCTCTGTTGAGGACATCTGGGTTCTTTCCAGCTTCTGGCTATTATAACTAAGGCTACAATGAACATAGTGGAGCTTGTGCCCTGTTATATGTTGGAGCATATTTTGGGTATATGCCCACTAGTGTTATAACTGGGTCCTCAAGTAATACTATGTCTAATTTTCTGAGGAAGCACCAGACCGATTTCCAGAGTGGTTGTAATCCCATCAACCCAGTATATAATCCTATAAACAATGGAGGAGTATTCCTCTTTCTCCACATCCTCACCAACATCTGCTATCACCTGATTTTTTGATCTTAGCCATTCTGAGTGGTGTGAGGTCAGAACCTCAGGGTTGTTTTGATTTGCATTTCCCTGATGACTAAAAATGTCGAACATTTCTTTAGTTGCTTCTTGGTCATTCGAGTTTCCTCAGTTGAGGATACTTTGTTTAGCTCTGTACCCCATTTTAATAGGGTTATTTGATTGTCTGCAGTCTACTTTCTTGAGTTCTTTGTATATATTGGATATTAGCCCTCTATTGGATGTGGGATTGGTAAAGATATTTTTCCAATCTGTTGGTTGCCATTTTGTTCTATTGACAATGTCCTTTGCCCTACAAAACCTCTGCAAATTTATAAGTTCCCATTCATCAATTCTTGATCTTAGAACATAAGCCATTGGTCTTCTGTTCAAGATCTTTTCACATGTGCCTATGTGTTCTAGACTCTTCCCCATTTTCTCTGTATTAGTTTCAGTGTATCTGGTTTTATGTGGAGGTCCTTTATCCACTTGGAGTTGAGCTTTGTACAAGGTGATAAGAATGGGTTGATTTGCATTTTTCTACATGAATTTGCAAATTTCTCTTTCCAACTCTATGAAGAATTAAGTTGGAATTTTGATGGGGATTCTATTGAATCTGTAGATTGCTTTTGGCAAGATGGCCATTACTTAACTCCTCATGTCCAGATTTGACAAGGACTTTTGGTTTTGCTGAAATACGCAGTCCCCCTACTATGATTGAATAAGCTATCCATAGAAACTATGTACAGACCATAAATAATACTCAGTGTAGATGGCAGCAACCAAAAAAAGGTAAACTTACCTTACAGTCAATAACAGGACAGGGCCTTTGTATTGGAAATCAGATACTCTCAAATCATTCACACCTCCTCAATTTCATTGTAATTCCTGCCAATCTAGAGTATGGGTAGCTATTGCTTCCAGTGGATACTGGGTTGGCTATGTGTCAGGACTCAGCCCTTGCATTTGCAACTTAGTTTTGAACATATCATCTGATTTCTCTATCCTTGTACATGTATTTTCCCATATAAAATACACAGGGGAAGCCATTCCACATCAGTTAGATTTCCCAGCCCACCAAGTGAACAAGGTTGCTGTACCTGATTTGGTGTTGTCCACCCTACTTTCTATGGAGTAACTGAAGTAAGTAGCCAGCACAGCAGCTTCAGCTCTAATATTGCATGATAAAAAGTACAGAATCTTACACATTACAATAGATAATGATATAAGAGGGAATAAAAGGATCTACTAATGTTCTACAAGACTCCCTTTCCTCTCTAGATGAAATAGTTTTACAAAACAGAATAGGCTTAGATTTATTATTTCTTCAGCAATGTGGTTTATGTGTAGGAGAACACTCTTTTTGGGCTGATCATTGGAGAAATCGTTCAGAGAAAATATGGCTCAACTTTGAACACAATGAAACGAATTAGAAAGAGAACTGTCTCAGAGCTAGTATGAGTCTCTTTTAACTGATACCCTTGGCTGACCACCCATGTCTCAGCTTTGACTGGCCCACTCTTCCTGCTGATAATGGCCCTGATTTATGGATCCTGTATAATTACTGCTTTGGTCAAGTCTGTTAAAGAATGGATTTCCACTCTTCAATCAATGGTTCTCAAACACCAATACCAGCCTCCAGGAACATCTCAAGGATTTGGTGTTTCTATTCTCCCAGGACAAATGCTGATGTATATATCCTCTTGTAACTAAAAATCACATAAGCTTGAGGGAATCAAGAAGTCATAAAATTTGGATCTACCTACCAAGGATCAGATGGACTTCAGATGGATGTGCCTGCTTGTTCTTGAGGGTCAGATTTTTCCCTTGGTCTTAGAACTTTCTCAAATTCCCCAATTACTAGACAAATTGCCCCTAGTTTATATTTGTCTCGGAAGATTTACACCTGGCTGATATCCAGAGACTACCTGAGAATGACAAACCGAGGAATTCTGAAGTACTGAAAGCTGAGATTAACCAATCTAATCAACAGGATGGCTCTCTGTCTTTCAGCTTGATGGCTCCTCTAACAAGATGCTTCTAATATATGTGCCATTGCCCAGCCTTTGACTTGCATTTCATTTCAGTCTTCGTGGGCCTCCAAAGAGACAATGTCCTAATGTCAGCAGAAGTAGTTACAGAAGAAAAAATACAACACCCATTATGCCACATTAAAGGCTGAGATGCTTAGCCATAAAGGCCCATATTCCAAACATAACTCATGATTTTTAGGTCTCAATTGACTCAGACTCTAGGATTTGGGGATACTGACAAATCAATGATTTGATTGAGTTACACAGAGGAGGAAATAAGATGCCGGAATTAGCTAGAGCCAGGCTGACACTATGACAGACTGCAAACTGGCCATTTGGGAGACTATGCCCAAGTTTTTGTCTCTTAGAATAGGAAAAGTCCAAAACAGTCAATTCCAGGAGCCTCCCCACACAGGTAGCCAATCAGGAAGCTACCCTACAACCTCACCTGAGCTAATTTCACAGGCAGCCAATCAGGAGTTCTCAAAGCTGCCCCACCACCTAGCTTGAGCTGATTGTAGTTAATCAGCAAAAGTCCCCCAAATCCTTCAGAGCCTTAACCAATCACAAAAGCACCTATACCTCTCAAGATAGAACCAATCAAAAAAGGTGAAAGGTCACCCACTTCTAGCCTAACAGGGTTTAAATTGACACTTCAAAGTCCACACCTCTGTTTTCCATCCTAAAGAAGGATGGACCCCTATATGGAGGTTCTCTGCAGGATAAATGCTCTTTGCTGTTTCATATTTGGAGTCTGGGGTATCATTCCTCTCAAATAATGGATACTTGAAATTTCATTTTATGAAAGAGATCATTACTTAATATCTTCCTATGGTTTATAAGCATTTTATATATAAAAAGAGCAGTCATTTATCTAGTCTATATCATGCATATCCAGTTTACTTTAGGCGATGGATAATCAAGAATAAGTAATCTAATCAAGCAGGGTACCCTAGAACTCTAGCAGCTTAAAAATGATGACAAAAACTATTACCTCAGACATCTGATGTGCATCTGAGTCATAGTGTTTGTACAATAGATTTTTAAAAGTGTATATTAGAATTACAGGATTTGGTAGGTGGAGAGAATGAGTGTGGAATACTTAAGCTGTGTGAAACAATTGCAAGACAGAGAATTCTAATTATTATTGCTATAATATCTTCAGTCAGACACAGATATGTTTGTGTACCTTTGAATTTATATTTGTGCATCAGGCTGAACAGTGTGTGTGTGTGTGTGAGTGTGTGTGTGTGTGTGTGTATACCTTTGGTCTGAAGAGATGGGCAGGGACTATATTGGCATTCTATGATATATTCAGAAATTTGTACTTCATCCTGAAGGCATTGTCAACTCTCTGAAGGATGTTACTAGGGAAATAGAATGTTAGAAAGGGAAGACTGGAAGCAATATTGAGAATGGAACTGTGGATAGGGATGGTAAATCGGTTTTCAACTTATGTGCCAACTCTGATCAATTGGCAGAGGCTGCCTGTGGCATTTGCAGAGAAAGATTTTGAGCTCTTGTCCAGGCTTAGTGAGAGAGGGCACCATGATTGATTACCAATGTCTTCCATTTATTTCTTTTGTCCTACCTCCTTTTTTATTGAATCTATCCAGTATACTGCCTGTTACAGGTATCAGAAGAGATCAAGTGTTATCACCATAAATAAACTAGTGATGAAAAAACATTTTCTCTGAATGTTTCTAACTTTGAAAATGAAATAATAGAAATATAAAATGAAATATTTCCTAGAAATAGTTATATAGACTTTCATAAAGTTTATTATATGCACTATAAAATTATTTTTATCTATTTATAATTATATAAAATTAATATTTAGAAACAAAGATCTATGTATTATAATATTAGTTTAAAAGTAAACCCTTACACATGAATAAGAAGAAAGCTTTAAGATTGTTTATTGTTTCTAAGATAATTATGCAATTTTTAATATAAAGTATATTTAAAATTTTTTATTAGCATTTAATTACATGAACCAACTCTGATATAAATTCTTTTACCTATTTCCTGACTGATATACATAATAAATGCTGCAATGTGTCATAGCTTTACTATGAAAATATTCCTTGGTATTGTAAAGTATATATATAGTAAATGGACCCAGACAAGTTTATTTTACAATACTGACTGTTCCATATTCTAACAGTCAGATCTCAGGCAAATTCTATGTCAAGTTTCTGCTCAAAATATGTGGCAATTATAAAAAAACTATCATGAGTCAAAAACATTAAATATATACCTAAAATCTATAAAAATAACTAATTTTAATGACATCCCACAGCATTTGGAATCATAGTATTATATTCAATCATTACCTTTTTCAAAGAACCTGAAGCTATTCCAAAGTTTACTTGAGTTAATAATTCTACAAAATTCCATATATATATATGTATGTATATATGGAATATATAGATATATAATATATATAGTAAATGGACTCAGACAAGGTTATTTTACAATTCTGACTGTTTCATATTCTAACAGTCAGATTTCAGGCAAATTATATATATATATGGAATATATATATTCCAGATATGCTAAACTTTCCACTCCTCATAAAATTAATTAAAAATTCTAAGATTAAAAATATAGTTCAGTAATAGTATAATATTTTCTAGCTTTCCTAAGGACAGCTCTAAAGAAAATCATGGGATTGATTTTAAATGAAATTTTACTAAACAACAATTTTATTGAAGAACATTGATATAATTTTATAATGCACAGCCATCATTTATATAATTCTGCATAGAAATTTTGCTTCAAATATGATTACATTTTTCATATTACCTATATAGAAGACCAGATGTTTGAGTAATATAGTACATCTTTTGTATTTTTTAATAGAAAATAATAAGTGTTCCAAATATTGCCATGCTTAGTGGGGGCACTTTAATTATAAACTTTGTTTGATGTTACTGAATAAGTTAGTGTTGGACATGAACCCAATTATTTTACATAAATTGATTGTCATAGTCCTCCCTGTAACTTAAGAGAACTCTGGATTGCAGTGATGGATTTGAGAAACATTCAGTTGTTGCTACTCGATCAGTTGCTGCATTAATACTACCCCAGGGGCTAGAATTTTAAAACACAGAAAATAGAGCAAAACTTGTCATGAGAATGACTGCTGAAGCAATGATTTGAAAAAAATATTGTTCTGAAAGTTAGTGTCCTTTATCTAGTAATAAGTGTATAATAAATTCACAGAAACAAGAGCAATGTGCAACAATTTTACCAAAACTGATGGCTATATTATAAAAATTCAACGTTTTATAAAATTACTTATTGTACATTTAAAGACTGTGGATGACCAATTAATACTTCTGCTTTGCTTTATTGCTCAGTTATATAAAAGCCCAAACAATAGATAAATGATCCGTTTTATCATCTCTTACTATATTTAGAATTTGAAACTGTTTGTTTTGTCATCTTAGGAATTTTATGTCAGGGATTATCATTCTCTTTTCATTTAGGAGAAACAGGGGGAAAGAAAATGCTGTATCCATTCATGGTTGACTTTCTTTATGTTTCACTTCAGTTTTCTGGGCATTACTAGGAGATTTTATTTCACAGTTGTTTCTTGTTTAAGTCTCAAGCAAGATGACAACAGCATGGGGCAAATCATTTTTGGCTTAATTTGAAATGCTGTTTTCAGGGTGTTTTAACAGAAGCAATTCTCATACGAGCAAATAAAGATCATAAATGTGATTTGTTTCTCCCTAGATAAACTACAAATACAAAAACAAATACACAACAGATTTTTAAAGTGATAAAATGAATTAAATGTCTAAGCCATTCCTGTAAAGTTTATTCATACATACAAGCACATACATACACACAATGTAAAAATACACATATTCACATTCATTCACACATGCATAGACTCATACATTATTTTATATGTTGTTATAAAACTAAGATGAAAAATGTGGAAAATAAGAATTCTCATACCTTTACAAATACCCACAACTGATGTTGCATGTGCACAGATGCTTAAATATATGAATACAACTGTCAGCCTGCTTGGTGCTACTTGTCTGTATATCAATTCAGAGCTAGCCACTTGGTATTTGGTAACCAAAAAGGCATTCATCCATGAGTAAGACTATTTCTCCAAATCTCAGCATAGTTCTTTGTTTATCGGTAAGGCCTTATGATTCATTACTTTCTTGTTAGTACATACTTTCATGTGTCACTTGTCCAGGTCTTGTTTAGGTAGTATTTTCACAAAAGAATTTCTGCTTGTCTCTCTCTAATAATTTTTCTGCCTCTGATTTGCTCTGGTTCCCAGGTGCAGGAATTTCTTTGTAGATGCTTCAGTTGGGGTGGGCACTCCACAACAATTGTTCTCAGACATTTGACTGGTTGGAGTTTTCTGTGATGCTTTATATTCATGGTAAAGTGAAGTTCCTTTGACGGGTGAAAAGAGGTAATTTTTTCTGTGTGTATAAAAACTATTAATATGCAGCTAAGTTTATAGCATATATATCATATATCATACATCATATATCATATATCTATCATATATAACATCACATATCATATATCATTATATTATATATTATGCATCCTATATATGCATGTGAATATACACACAATATATTATATATACTATATAGTATATATACTATATATTTATATATATATATATATACTATATATATATATACTATATATATTTATATATATAGTATATATACTATATAGTATATATAATATATTTATATTATATATAATAGATTTACCTGAAAATAAAGGAAGTTCTATTTTCAAAACTGAATCAATGCAATTGGGAAAGTTTTAAATAGATGTTAGTTTAAACAGAGGAGAAAATGTTCTCATATTAATATTTAGTAGTAAAGACAGTTATTTGGAGATGCTTTGGAAGTAGTCATCTCATCTAAACTCCTCTGATTTGCTCTTGTTCCAATATATTGCTTTCAGTCATACTGTCTAAGCACTATACTTAAATCAGTAATAGAAAGTCAAAGTATTATTCAATAGTAGAGCATATATTAGAGCATTTATTTAGTACTTATGACAATCTGTATTTTATCCGTAGTTTGGAATCAGAAAAAGGCCACCTAATGGATGCTTACATAGTTTTACTTAAATTCACATGTCACTAAAAATATCAAATTATATATATATTATATATTCCATATATATATATATATATATATATATATATATATATATATATAATATATATGGAATTCTGAGGAACAAGTTGTCCTCTACTCTCCACAGTTGAGCAATTATGCAATTATTTCTACACAGTAATTTATACAGATGTATACACACACACACACACACACACACACACAAACACAAACACAAGAAAAATAATAAAGGTAATATTCCATTTTCCTTGAAGTAGATAGTGTACTTTGGGCTTTTCTTTCTTTTATTGCTTATAAACTCATAATCATGTATATGTATAAATACTTCAATTATATATTACCCATATACTTTTATATATGGTATTAGGTTTCAGTAAATTATTCTCTAATAATCAGGTCATTCTTCATCAACACTGTAGCAAATAGCATCTAAGGAATGTGGGAAATGTAATTATAGTAAGCAGTACATACAAAATTATTTAAAAAAGAACCATATGATGCAAGCCATACCAGTATATGTAGACAGCAACAAATTAGAAATTGGGAACCATAGAAACTGAACACGATTGCTGAGGGCCAGCTTTGAGGGATGTCAGTATTGAAGAAAACAGCATTGCCTATCTCTATGGGCTCAGTAAGCACTACAGAACTAGAGATTTGGGAATACATCAAATAAAGAGGATAAGATATGCAAATGCAAAGAAAATGTCAGAATATCTATAAACCTAGATTTCTAGTGTGCAAAACATACCTTTTTCAAATCAAAATGTTGAAATCAATGTGCCAAATGTATATGGGCATTGACTGTGATTATCAGCTCCAGAAAATGTGCTCAATGTGTATTTTCATACACCTAAGGATTCACAGTCCTTATCGCTATTTCCAGAAGTATGCATTTTGCACTTTTCATTCCTCCATGATCCGGGAAGTAGAATTATTGTCAAGGTTGACTTTGAACATTTTAACAGGAGTAAATGCTTCCTTTTCATCCACGGTTGTGATCTTTTTCATATTGCTGCTGTGATGTTGTGATGCTAGACTTCATGTGACATCAATAAATTTTTATGTAAAACAGGAAAAATAATTTTTAGATTATAAATAACCATTGGCTACATTTGAAGAATAACTTGATCTTGTTTGGGATATAAATCAAATTACAGACAACAAATATTTGTTACCTAGAGTGGTATTAACATAAATTTTCATTCTTCATTAAAGACTGGTTTAATTTTTAAAATCAAATATCAAGAGAAGGTTTTAATTATTTGCCACAAGTCTGCTTTAATTGATTGATGCACAGAATATACCAGGGTGGTCCCACACCAAAATGTATTATTCTCACAGGGCCTCATTTGAACATCATGGCATGTAAGCCTATCAAGTGTCTGCTAAAAGTTTTTAAACATGCTCAAAAAGTATTCAAATGTCACCATAAAATGTGAAATGTATTGCAGCAGCAATTTAATTAGAACCTTGCTGGGGAATATAGAACTAAGATAAACGCTTTCTCATTTTTCTATCAGGTTTCCAAATCAAACTGCAGTGTCACTTTGTTCTTAATTATTTTTCAGTGTTTACATAACTGATTTACAGTCTTGAGGCAAAAGTACGGCACACACAAACTCTGCTCTATGCTAAGGTCAGGTAATCAATTTCCTATCCCCAAAGACAAAACTAATAGAACTGAGGATTATCACTAAATACAAGCAGCTGCTTTGGTAAGACCGAGCTTTTGTAGAGTATTCTGCAATAATAGAACTGGAGGAGACAGAACCCTACACATCTCTGCACTGGTAAATGCTGAACAGGTGTTGTTTAACTACAGATGAAATGACGATTAATTTTGCTTTGATTCCAGTAATTACTATTAAACAAAGATGCATTTGAATCAAAATATAGGATGGCTGTGAATAAAAGAATATATCCTTTGTGCCCTCTGTCACTCAAAATTATACCATTAGTAACTTTAATTTTTAAAAGGGAATAATTCCAGGATTGGTTTTTTATAAACCATTTCACATAGTTATTATTTTCTAAATTCACTATCTTTATAATCATCCAAAGCCAAAAAATCTAGATCATACTTACTTAATGGGATTACAAAATTTATGTATTTGTCTTTTCCATATTTCTTACTATTTTGTAATCTCAGTGAAAACTGATAAAATAAAAACAGTTCCTAAATTTAATTAATTCTATAGATCAATTTCATTTCATAAGAAGAATCATATGTAGTTTTATTTTTCTCTAAGGGCTTCATTTAAAAATCTATTGATTCAGTGTAACTCATTAATATTTCAAACACTCCTTAGTTTTAATTTTAGGCCTCATACATGAGAAAAATTATAGCAGATTTTTTCATGAAATATAAACAAAACAATCCATAATCTTAATACTAAAACTGAAATTATTTTTAGCATATATAGTCAGTAAATTTCCAATCACAGAAACATTAACCTAAATGAGTGTTTCTTTTTAAATAGTCCCAATTGAATTTTCACCAGAGTTCTTGTTTCATATCATTTTTCCCAAATCCATTACATATCAATATTATATATCATAAGAATTCTTCATGAACTCTGTCTTCGTATGTCTATATTTTTATGGGTTAATTTATTTATAACCAAGTCTTTAAGAGCATTTGTTACATTTCACCAAAAAAAGGTTCTTCCATATTATAATATGGTCTTGGTAGAATTCTCAATAATTCCTGTTGTATACATATTTACTAGATAATGAAATGAATATATTTTGGATTAGTTGAATACATGTACTACTTTTCTAATTTCACCTTCACCATAGATCTATATAATTTAGTAATGAAATTCAGTTTCTCTGTATGTCCCTATTTCAAGACACTTAGTTCATGTTAGCAAGTTAGGTTTTTCCAAAGTGAAGGATTATGCTTGACATAATTTTGTTTCTTCATTTTTTTCTGTAACTGTGTTTACAGTTCCACTACTCTACCTACAAGTATCTAAAATGAAGACATATACTAGATCTATGTATGGATTTTTCACCAAACTCTGCCATCATCATTATATATACTTGATATGATATTACCTCAATACTTTATAAGTATTTATTTTTATTTTCATTCATGTGTGAGACTATGCCAAGTATTCTTAGGAGCCAGTGGAGGACACAAGAGGTTGTTTTTTAAACCACCAAGGCCATAGTGACAGAAGACTGAACTGCCAGACCTGCTGGGAAGAAAACTTAGGTCCTCTGGTTGACTAGAACTTGTTGAGCCAATTGTATAAATCCTAACTAAAACTTTTGAAAGGCCCCTTCTTTTCCACTTTTAGTTACAAAACCTGAATTCTAATTTATCTTCTGTCAGAGTATGAAATAAGCATAATATTCTCAACTTTCTATGGTTCAGTTTAGTCTTTCCCATAATAACTATGCTAATTCATAATTCACAAATCCCTCTAAGTCATCTTCTATTTCTGTTTTCAAATTTTCAGTGTACATTTCTTTAGCTTTCTTTGCAATTTAAGAGTTTTACTTTTTGTGGGATTTTTTTTCAAGCTCCTTGAACAAAACGAAGCAAAGAAAACAGGCTTTCCTTTCTTAGAGTTCAATCCCCCTGTTTTACAATATACACATGTATTCTTGAATGCCAGAAAGCATATTTAAGAAAAAAAAAAACAACTTAAAGAAGAAAACACTCGCTTTGGTTCACAGTTTCAGAGCTCGTGATACATGGACAGCTGCCTGGACTCCTATTGTCCTGTGATAAGTAAAAACTGCACAGTTATAGGCTTGTAAGTCAGATGTTCAGCTATGGCGATTAGACAGCAGACAGCAAAATCTTGCCCCTCAGAGGCAGCAGGCCTCATTCATACAATTCTTCTAACCAATCCTCACATCTTTATTTTCAACTATTTCCCAGTAATGCCATGAGATTATCACTCTTTCAAAAATTTTGATGTAAAATTCCAAGAAATTATTACTGTGTCAATAAAATTGATGTAGTCTATATGACCCATTTGTGTTCAAATCACATAATTAGGTTGTTGATCCAACGATTTATGAAATGAAACTTTGGTGACATTTCATATTTAAATAATATCTTTATTTTTTCTTTTGTTTCTTTTCTTTGTTTGTTTGTTTTTCGAGATAGGGTTTCTCTTTATAGCCCAGGCTGTCCTGGAACTCAAACTGTAGACCAGGCTGGCCTCGAAATCTGCCTGCCTCTGCCTCCCAAGTGCTGGGATTAAAGGCGTGCGCCACCACTGCCCGGCGAGTTTTGTATTACATCCTTTCTACCTCTCTTCACCTCCACCTGCTAACAAAGCCCTCATCCTTTCATAATTTTTAATAAATGCATAAACAGATAATCGATAGACAGACAGACAGACAGACAGACAGACAGACAGATGCCCTGCACCTCACCTGGACAGCAGAGTAGAGCTGTCCCTGGATGCAGTATCCTGTAGGCCCTGCTACCTCTCACCTTGTATGGCAGGAGTAGAACTGGTCCTAGTTGCAGCGGTTGTGGGTAAGTCATCTGCAGTGTTGTGAGAACAGAAAAGCTGCCTCTTGCAGGCAACTACACTGGGTGGTCTACCTGGGGCAGCAACTCTGGAGAGTTCATACTGGTGGTATGGGTGCAGGAGAGTTGATGGGGTGACAAGCTTATTTACCACTCAGGCCCAGATCCAGGACTTTGAGATGACCCACCCCGTCAATGAACAGATGGAGCTCTTGAAGGGGCTAGTCCTACAGACCCAAAGCTGCAGGATCTCTATGACAGGGTAACAACCGGATATCTGAGAGGTATCCCAGTGAAGAACTAGTTGTTATTTGTTGTTATCAGAAGGCAGAGGTTTCAAAGCTCTTCAATGAAAGTTTGCAAATTCCACAATGAGATATTTTTGGGGATGGGAGTTACAAGGGCAGAGGGGTGTACAAAGTGATGAGAAAATGAGTGAGATTGGGGTCCAAGGTATGAAATTCACAAAGAATCAAGGGAAAGTTAAATAAGAAAAAAGAAAGAAAGAAGAAAGAAAGAAAACAAATGAGAACTATCCTAGAGACAATGTGGTAAAGAGGTGTCCTCATTCACTGTTACTGGGCTTGGAAACTTGAATCACTTTAGAAATATTGTGGGGAATTCTTAAAATTCTAAAAATAGATTTACCTCATTTTATTTTGCATTTAAGCATTATTTGTCAATCATCTATCAATCAGTAATATCTTTAATTTAGCATTACTCTTTCAACTTTGTAAACTGACTTTTTTACCTATATATCTATCTATATATTTACCTACTAATCTGTACAGTGATATTTGATTATTTATTTTATTGTAGATTATCTTAAATGCTGAGAGTGGCATATTATTATGCCTTCTGGGTCCTGGTCCTTAAATTATCCTGTAAATTTAAGTGTGTGATCTAAATATCATATTATTCTTAGAAAATCTATTTCTTTTTTAATTTATTAGTTATTTTATTTATTTACATTTCAAATGTTATCTCTCTTCCCAATTTCCCTACTGCAAACCCTCTATCCCAACACCCTCCCCCCCCGATCCTATGAGGTTTCTCCCCCACCTGCCCACCCACTCCCACCTCACTGCTCTTATTCCTAGAAATTTGTAAAGAACCCCAAGATAATTATTGTTAATTAACATTAAATGAGTGAAAAGATAAATATGACAAGCAAATCAGTGAGCATACTACTTGTATTTGGGCAGAGAAATAATATGCATCCTAATTTTTAAAATATTTTGCTTACTATTTATTTGCTAATTATCCTTACTATTTATATGTTCACACTTGCTATTATTATGCTCATTAATATTTGGAATTTAAACAGCAAACATTTGATACCCTAATATTCCTTTGCTTAATCTCAAGATGCAATGAGAACATTGAGTACATTGTGGTACATATGAGTACATTATGGACACAGAGTCAGGTGGATCTGAGTTTCCGATTAGCTTGGTATACAGAACAAATTCCAAGAAAGCCAGAGATATAGACAGTAACTCTGACTTGAAAATTAAAACAAAAGCAAAACAAAACAAAACAAAATAGATTATTAAGTATAATTTGAGATAAATAGCATTAATAAAAGCCTCCGATTTACCCCAAATTTATGTCAAACATCATTATTTTTATTGCCTGTAAAAACTTCAAAGGCCTAATAATTATATAATATATTCTAAGAAATTATATTTATTTAACAAAATGATTGTGGACTTTAAGTCAATATTACACTGTGTCTTAGTTAGGGTTTTACTGCTATGAACAGACGCCATAACCAAGGCAAGTAGTATAAGATCAATATTTATTTGGAGATAGCTTAAAGGTTTAGAGGTTCATTCTATTATCATCAAGGCGAGAGTATGGCAGCATCCTGGCAGGCATGGTCCAGGAGGAGCTAAGAATTCTACATCTTCATTTGGAGCCTGCTTGGAGATGACTGACTCCCACGTGGTTAGGAGGAGGGCCTTAAGCCCAGACCCACAGTGACACACTTCCTCCAACAAGGTCATAGGTCCAAATAGTGCCATTCTCTTGACCAATCATATTCAAACCACCACATGGTGAAAAATAATGTATTTAAGTGAATAATATTTTTATTGAATGTTTTTGAGAACCATGCTTTGATTTTCTAATTAGAAAATTTATTTTGGAATTAACTGGTTGTACATACTCTAAAACATAGACAGTAATAATATTCCCACACACTTAGAGTAAGATGCTATTACCCTATTAAAGGTTAGGTTTATCCACATTTTAATAATGTTTGCTGATTTAATCATCATTGATAACAAATAAGACCTAAGTACCCACTAACCTATTTGAAAGTATTTACAGTGTTGGCTAAGTCAGCAGGAGACTTTGAAGATGTTTGCATCTGTGTTTGGAGCAGCCACTTCTGTGAAAGTCGATAGCTGAGAGTGATCAAATATGCATTATTACACATTAGAAATGCTAATAAAACAACTCAAGTACCGTGTTTATGGCATAAGTCCATAAAAAGTTGAAACACAAACTGTAATGTTTAAAATATAGCATGATGCATTGTCATTATGATTGTACTGAATATTTTAACATAAAAATTTACATTTATCTATAAGTTTTTAATTTGTTCTTTCATACATTATATACCAACAACAGTTTCTTCTCCCTCATTTCCCTAATACCTCCCCCCAAAAAACCTTTCCTCTCCCTATATCCACCTATCCTCAATTTCTCTTCAAAAAAGAGCAGACCTCCCAGGGATATCAACTAAACATAACATCATAAAATACAGTAAGACTAGGCGCATATGCTCATATCAAAGCTGGACAAAGCAACCCAGTAGAAGAAAAGGGGTCTCCCAAACAGAAGCTTGCAATACCAAAGATGAAACTCACTGACCACATGAAGCTCATAAAGAAGAAAGAAAAAAGTGTGGGTGAATCAGTCCTTCATAGAAGGAGTAACAAAATACTCAAGGGAGCAAATATGGAGACAAAGTGTCGGACAGAAACTGAAGAAGGGCCATCTAGAGACTGTTCCATCTGGGTATCCATCCCATATGCAGTCACTAAAGGTAGACACTGATGTGGAGATATGGATGTCAGGAAGAACATGCTGACAGGAGCCTGATATAGCTGTCTCCTTAGAGGTCTGCCAGAGTCTGACATATACAGAGGTGGAAGCTTGCAGCTAACCATAGAACTGATCATGGGGTTCCCAATGGAGGAGTTAGAGAGAAGACTGAAGGAGATGAAGGTGTTTGTCCTCTTGGGCAGCACAACTATCCCAACAAACCAGAGCTCCCAGAACCTAAACCACTAGCCTGGGAGCACACAGGGAGGGACCCATGGCTCCAGCTGTATATGTAGGAGAGGATGGCCTTGTTGGGTATAGGTGGGAGAGAAGATCCTTAGTCCCATGAAGGCTGGATGTCTAGTGTGGGGGAATTCGAGGGTGGGGAGGTGGGAGTGGGAGAGTGGATAAGGGCACATCCTCATAGAAGCAGGAGGAGGTGGTATAGGATAAGAGGTTCCTGGGCAGGTGGGAAATGCGGTAAGGGGATAATATCTGAAATATAAATAACATATCCAATTAAAAAAAATAAAGTATGAAAGTGAGGTGATGTAAAAAGCCTATCAGGAATGTTTGAACTGATGTTGAGAGAGACAGAGAGAGAGAGAGAAAGAGAGAGAGCGCAAGAGACAGAGACAGAGACAGAGACAGAGACAAACTACTATTCCCACAGTAATACAAAGTTACAAAACTATAACATGTATGCACAGGGTCTACATGAGATCCATACAGGCTCCCTGCTGTCTCTTCCATTTCTGTGAGGTCCTAGGAGGCAAGCTTAGTTGATTCTGTATGCCATGTTCTTATGTGTCCTCAATCCATCTGCCTCTTCCGGTCCTTCCTCCCTATCTGCCATGCTCTACCTAATGTTTGGTTGTGGATCTTTGCATATGCTTGCATCAGTTGTTAGATGAAGTATCTCTGATGATAGTATTGCTAGGGTAGCCTACACGTAAAGCAGAATAGAAAAATATCATTAAAGAATCATTTCA
Source organism: Arvicanthis niloticus (assembly GCF_011762505.2). Classification (NCBI taxonomy): domain Eukaryota; kingdom Metazoa; phylum Chordata; class Mammalia; order Rodentia; family Muridae; genus Arvicanthis; species Arvicanthis niloticus. The sequence goes on along the minus strand of NC_047660.1, from coordinate 29,515,467 downwards.
TTGACTTATTTTTTCTTTTGCCAGTAGTGTTTGGTTCTATCGTGGGTCTCTGTGTAATCAAGAGACCTAGAGGCCATTCACGCATCTAAATTTAATGAATACTTTGAATGCACCATGCTTTGTACTACACTTAAAATGATAAAAATCTTCTTTTTCTAAATGAACTTAAACTCAGAAATACATCATGGAGTTCCACACTGGCATTATATATAGGCTGTCATCATATTTTAATGTATTAAAACTATATAATATGCAAATGATTTCAAATTGAAATTCAAAGACTAGTAAATTTAAGAAGTTAGCCTTTGAGTTTGATTTTAAGAACAGTTTTTGATAGGTAGAAATGGAAATAGAGGAACAATAAAATATAAAAATATATAAAAAGATCTGAAAACAAATGTATATAAATGGAAAATGGTCTAGCTAAAATTTAGAAGTTTATATACTTCTAGTATATAAAGAAAGGGGAAACCTTGATTTCAAGATATATTTCATGATGAATATTTTGATATGTTTCAAAGGAAATTAAAAATGACTAAGTGCTTTTAAAACAGAAAGCCTTTGATTACATCTGTATCTTTAAACAATCTCTCAAGTATAATTTTGATGTATGAGAAAGTGGGCTCATTCTAGCACATTCTAACATTTGCAGTTTTCTAACACCTGAAAGCTGCCAGTGTTGGAAAAAGCTGGACAAATACTCATTTGAGACACGTACAACATGGTAGTGTTCTTAAAAGAATTTCTCTAGTCTCAGAATTATGTAGTTGCCTATAGCTCTTTACATGGGTTTGAGGGTTCAGGGGCTGTCCCCAATCCATTTTGGTGTGTCTATTTTCCTTCCCAGCTGATACTTTGGAAGTCATGTTGGTAAGACTCCAGGGATATAGGTTTTGACATTACAAGGAGAAACAGTATGACAGAAAATTCTCTGATCATGTAGCTTAATTTTTTTACCCCCTCTTTATCAATATTCTTTGAACCTTAGGTGTAGAAGTTTTGCTTTATTTTATATTTTTTGTTAATGTTTTCATTGGGACTGGATTACAAAACTCCACATTTTGATAGCTTGGGGCTGTTTTATTTTTTCATTTTTGGTTGTTATTTGCTTGTTTGTTTATGTTCTCTGGTGCAAAGAAAATTTACTTTGATAAGGAGTGAGGTCTATCTTTATTTGTGTGTGTCAGCATAAATATTTACAGTGTAGTTAGTGATTATGCAGGTTTTGTAAAGTTGTGATGTAGGGTCTCTTACAGTACACAGGATTTCACTGGCCCATCGCATCAGGCTTAATTTTCCTCTTACCGAGTACTTTTTAAGTTCAAGTACAGAACTGTTTGTTACTGTCAAGGTATCATGTGTTACTACTGCCCATTTAGGATTATCATGCCATCCTGGTTGTTGGTGTAATTCATAAGCATCATGGTTGAGTTAGACTGTTGGTTGCATCCCTCCTTTGCAAACATGCATCATGTTTTCTAGTACCGGAAAACTAGTCCTTAAGCAAGAGGAAAAGGGGATGCTGGTCACCCCAAGTTAAGAGGCCTCTGGGTACTATGTCTGAAGTGCATGGCACCTTCAGCAATAAGGAGTTACTTCTCACCTCTGGAGTACCAGCAAGTTCAATAGTATTAGTCGATGATGCTTGGAATCTCTTGGACAAACCTTCTAGTACACCAATAGTCACAGGTCTCCCTTTACTGCCCATCTTTATACAGTAAGGTCTTTTGTGTTCCAAGGTAAGTTGTTCTTCTCTTTCTTAGATACAAATATCTGTTAGTGAGTCAATTTTTCAAGATAACATTATTGCATATTTGAGGGATTTTTGGTTGTTTTACAATATTATAATTTATTTGATCAGCTTTGTTTGATATATTATGTTTTCTCTATTCTGTTTGAGACAGAATCTTACAGTGCATCCCAGATTGACACTGGGTTTCTTGCTATCTTACCTTCGTTTCTCAGATACTAGAATTAAATATTTCTGCCACTTTCATGGTTGTTCTCTCTATTTTGTTCTTCTAGTGTTTTGTTAAAATACTGTTTATCTACAGTAATTCAGTATATCAAATTGAATTTTAATACTCATGTAATAGTACATTGTCCTTTAAGTAAAATGGATAACTTGTGGCAAATGCATCTTTGAGACTTTCACTTTATAATTTCAGATCTATAGAGGACTTAGTGAACCTGCTGAGTGATATATTATTGTGTTCATTATAATGCTACTGAATTTGATGAACTTATCTCTTAATCATAAATTACATAAAGTATATATTTTATGAATTTTTATGTTTTAAATATGGAAACTAATGTTTTTACATTGTGGGACATCTACAAGCGGTTATTATTTCTACAATCTAACTTTATTTTCATTGCTAGGGATTAAAGGTATATATTAAGGGCCTGACTGATTCTAGCCTGATCCTACTAGAATCCAGAACATATCTGCATTTAGGCTGGATCATATCTTTGGAAGAGATTCCCTGCCAGAGCAGCCATGTTGCTGGATTAAAATCCCTCTGTAATTTGCCACTCAAGTTTATCAGGTAACTCCCAGTTCAATAGCCTTAAACAAACAAACAAAAAATACCTGCCAGGCATGCCAGAGACTAATATCACTGGGTAAGTGCTTAATGGGGTTTGCCCATTCTGCCTCCTGGATTATTTTAGATCATATCGGACTTAGAATCAACATTAATTTTCAAATCTGGGTATGTTTACATGAAAGAAAAAGTGGAAAATGCTAACATATGCCTCAAACAAAATTTTACGTATACATTTGTATGTACTTTTTATGTTTGATAGAGTTTAATTTTTTAAAATATAAGGTTACAAATTACAGTTTCTCTAATAGAATACTTTGATTTGGAGGCTTTACCTAGTTTAATAAATATCAATTTTTATACATGAATTATTTATATTAATACAATGCTTTATGGATAAAATTATATATACACTTTGTTTTATATGTACAATACATTTTTTACATTATCCATTATGAAATACATCTTGTATATTAGAAAAAATTCTAATTTAAAAATTTCTAAAATTCTAAAGTTTAAAATCCTAAATTTTAAAAACTTTAGGGATCATTCTAAAAATACATAGAAGTAACATTGCCATGAGTTATTTAAACAGATTCTACTTAAACATGTAATTTTTAATTAATTTTTCAATTTTATTTGATTTTTAAATCAATTGATTTTCCCCAATGTGAAGTATATGAATTGGGTTGTTGGATCATAGGCAATACAGCTATCTTGGCTGATATAAGGATACAGAAAATGAGGTACATTTACACAATGGAGTATTACTCAGCTATTAAAAACAATGAGTTCATGAAAATCTTAGGCAAATGGATGGAATTAAAAATACCATCTTGAGTGAGGCAACCCAGTCACAAAAGAACATACATGGTATGCACTCACTGATAAGTGGATATCACTAAATGCTTGGAATACCCAAGATACAATTCACAGACCATATGATGCTCAAGAAGAAGAATGACCAAAGTGTGGGTGCTTCCTTCCTTCTTAGAAGGAGGAGCAAAATACTCACAGTAGGATATAGAGAGGCAAAGTGTGGGGCAGAAACTGAAGAAAAGGCCATCCAGACTGCCTCACCTGGGGATCCATCCCATATAAAGTCACCAAAGGCAGACACTATTGTGGATGTCAAGAAGTGCTTATTGACAGGAACCTCATATAGCTGTCTCCTGAGAGACTCTGCCAGAACCTGAGAAATACAGAGGCTCACAGACAACTATTGGACTGAGTGTGGGGGTCCCCAATGAAAGAGTTAGGGAAAGGACTGAAGGATCTGAAGGGATTTGCAACCCCATAGGAAGAACAACAATATCAACCAACCAGACCCCCCCAGAGCTCCCAGGGACTAAACCACTAACCAAAAAGTATGCATGGAGGACCCATAGGTTCCAGCTGTAGCAGAGTATGGCCTTGTCAGGCATTAATGGGGGAAGAGGTCCTTGGTCCTGTGAAGTCTTGATGCCCCAGTGTAGGGGAATGGTAGGGCATGGAGGTGGGAGTTGGTGGGTGGGTAGGGTAACACCCTCATAGAAACAGGTGTGGAGGGATAGTGGGTTTATGGAGGGGAAACCAGGAAAGGGAGTAACATTTGATATGTAAATAAAGAAAATATCCAATAAAAGAAAAAAGAAAAAGGAATATATATATATATATATATATATATATATATATATAAATTATTTCATTAATAAGTAGAGTCATAAAATATATATAAAGAAGTCTCTTGTTATTGGATTTGAGGATTGCTTTTGTTTGTATGTATTGGATATTTTTTTAATATCTCAGAAGAATTTTCTTTAAAATAAATCCTTAGCATTCCACACTGGGATGCAAAAGTCTGAAATCTAATTTCCGGAGTGGCAGCCTAGCAATGCCTTCCTCAGAGGTATCTCTGAATAAAAAAGCAAATTGATAGGTATACACTTTTCATGTATTTCAAGAGCAAATAAATTTGCCACTGAGAATTGGAGGAACTTGGCTGCAGCTATTTTTCTGTTCATCTTATTCTATATTGACAGAGTATTTGTTTTTCCTGAAAGTGAGATTCTTAGTAAAACCTAAGTAGAATTGGCCTGCTAGCATTTCTAGTGCTCACACTACCAAAAAGTCAGAAACAAGAGCACTGAGGTTAAGTTTTGAGAAACTTTTATGCCAGTCATTTTTATCTACTCATTTACATATTATCCACCATAACATTATGGATCCTTTGTTTATTCTTGTTTGCTTATTGGCTTAAAAGCCTTCCCTTGTGAGTTTAGCAGTCTCTGACATAAAATAAGTTAGCAATCCACTAAAGTGACAACTAAATGACAACGTTTTATATATAGCTAATCACAGACAAACATTTTAAAACTTTTTCTGTGTCAAAATTCTTGAAGCCCTATTATCAACTTGATAGTTCAGAAGAAACCTCACGTTTTCTTTTATTTTTAATCATTTGTTATGAGCCCCTTTCTTCTTAAAAAAATTTAATTTTCCCACTGTCGTCATTTTAAAACATCAAAGACTTTTACATTGTTTTAAGCAATTATCTTCCAGACTATAAAACTCTATTTAAAATCAAAACACCTATAAGATATTTTACATGTAATTTATCAAAATTATGTGTAGCTTCCTTCCCTTGGAATTCACTTTTTATTCAAAATAATATTATGAAACATCATCCAGGTAAAGAAGAAAAATTCAATGAAATGTCATTATTATAGTTTTAATAATAAAGAATGCCATGCCCCATCATCCTAAAATATACATAATATGTTCTATATATTTATTCAAAACTGCATCCAATTTTTAAACTGACATAACAATAAAACAGGCACATAATGTTATAGTGTGTATGTAAAGTATATGCACTGATGCCTTCCTACATTAGTGACGTTATTACTTCAGTCATACATGAAAATGCCTTGCCAGCCTACATTACCATTCTCATTTCATTACGTCATTGGAATTGTGTTAAGAGCTCTTAAAAAAACAATTGTCTGGCCAAACGTCAATATATAACTCAATCTAATTGACTATAGCAACTTGTTATGTATTGTTTCTCCAGTGGCAATCTTCATGTGATAATACAGGATCGTTCCCTTTAGAGACATATGCTCAATTTCTTCCTTTTCTTCCCCTAGAAACTATTCTTCTATCCTTTACTGCATTGAACTTTACTTTCAAATGTTTGTATAAAATGGAGATTATGCAGTTTTGTGTTATGTGCATGATTGAATTAACATAGTTCAATGCCTTCCAGATTCATCCATATTATTATGATAATACCACCACGTCGGAAAGTTGAATAACATCCAAATAAATGTAGCACAATTGTGTGCACCTGTACACACAAACACTGACAAAATTTATGTTTACATTTGTCCCCAGAAGGATATTTAAATTCCTTGTTTACTTGAGGCCTTCCACATGATGGTGCAATGAATAGGAAAGTACAGGTTAGGCACAGCTGCTGAGGTCCTTTCTCTTATTGCATACATGGTACTTTTAATACTGACTATATTGATTATTGCTTTCTGTTATCTTTTAATTTTCTTAGGAGTCTGCATAGTGTTTTTCATAGAAACTTTATCACCTTTGCTTTCTAACAACAGTGTGTGCTTTTTACAACCAGAGCATGTATTGTCTCACGTCTCATTAATGGGAGTGACTCATACTAGAGTTGAAGGTGGTTTATAATGATGTTTCCTCTTATTTCCTCATGATTATTGATGTTGAACATCCTTTCAATGTCACTTGTTTGTTCTATACTGGACTAACTTCCAGTTAAATCTCATTTTTCATTTTTTGCTTTCCTATGTGTTCTATTTTTCTTTCATTCTTTTGTTTTAGAATTTAACCATTATAAGTACGATGTATATATATATATATATATATATATATATATATATATATATATATATAATATAAACAACATTTACCATTTTTAATTATTTTTTCAGGTGTCAGTTAATGCTAAGTTTGTTAGTTCTCAACGTTTTAGTGGTTTTTTTTTTTTTTTTAAGATTTATTTATTTTTATGTATATGAGTACACTGTAGCTCTCTTCAGATACACCAGTAGTGGGCATCAGATCTCATTATAGATGGTTGTGAGATACTATGTGGTTGCTGGGAATGGAACTCAGGGTCCCTCTGGAAGAGCAGCCAGTGTTCTTAACTGCTAAGCCATCTTACCAGCCCTTTAGTGTTTGTTTTTATCATCTGAGTTTTTAACTCAGGAACTTTTATCACCAAGGCCAAATCATGAAGGTCTGACACAAAAGTTCACAATGTCAGGTCTTAAATTTAGGTCTTTAATTCATTTTTTCTTCAGTCTTGTATATGATGTAAAGCAAGAATTATCTCCATTCTTTTACATAAGGATTCCAAAGATAGTGAAAATACTATCTTTTCCCTCATTGCTCCTATTATATTTACAGGAAACTAGGCTTGAATAGGCTTAAGCTTATTTTGATTTTCAATTATGTACTTGAAGATAATACTAGAAACATCGAAAGACAAGTACTAGCAATCCTCAACTTTCTACATTCACAAATTTACAAAGGTCATCTTTCTCCTACCCAGGATTGTGTTAGGAAAAATAATGTGAAAATTTTCGTGGCATTTTGCCTTTAAGATTATATTCTTAAAACAAAGAAACTGTTGGCCTTAACAACAGTTTGTAAGACTGAACAAAGGACCAGCTCTGTCTTTGTGCTGAGCTGCTAAAGCACTGTTATTGAGTCTGAAAAACAGATTTGCAAAGTCTCTGTTTTCTAAAAGCTTCTTCAGTTGCTTATTTTCTTTAAATACTTTACCCTATCACATTCACATGCATATCTTTACAGCCACATCTCTGCCTCCGGCACTTTGTGGTGTCAGAGGCTACCATCTGGAAGGTGGTTGTGTGTAGTAAATGAGTTTTAACAGTAACAATTGTGTTGCTTGCCTCCAGAGGGAAGAACCCCTAACTGGAAAGGATTCACATTGCATTTTGCAGTAGGCGAGTCTACCCTACCTATTTGCTACATACTAACTCACCACCAGCTGTTTTATGCACTCTTGGCTCCCCAGCTGAGACAATTAAGGGAACAGGATTTGGCATTCTGTATAAATATGAAATAAGACTCTGGAGCTGTTTTTATGTTGGCAGAACATCGGGTAAAAAAACGAGTCTTGGCTCCAGAAGGAAGACTTCTTTATCTTCCATGCAATGATCTGGGAATGAAAGGTAGATGCTAATAGGACAATGTGAGAAGTGGGAGCCTGCTTCTCAGTAAAATATTGTCAATCACAGTAAATACTGAGAGGAGCTACACCCTATGGAACAGGCTAGGGCAGAAGATGCTAAATGTTTAGAGGTACCTGCAAATTGGGTATTTTGTTCTCTATTGTTTTTCTATACACTGCTTCTAGAAACACATATACCTTTGTAGTCACACCCAGACACATCTACATTATGCACTAGGTTATTTTGCTTGAGTTCCTGCTAAACAAATGGAATAGTAAGAAAGGAATTTTGAAAAGATGACTGGGGGAAAAATGTGCTTGACTTCTTAGCTAAACAAGACAAAAAAGGTTGTGATAAATTTAACCACAATATTATATTGTGAATATTCTCACCTTTATACATTTTTTTTCTTCTACCAACTTTATACCAAAGTCCATGAACATTATTATGATAATTGTTAGAATTACTAAATTTTTGTTTTAAGTTTCATATAATCAGAATGTTGTTCTTAAATATAGAAAATTAGCACTGTCTTCATTTTAAATAATAAAAATGTTTAAAATATTTTAGTCAGGATACTTTTTAATGAACAGCTTACTTTAATAGCTAGAAGATTTCAAAGCTAACTCTTATAGACTCATAGCATGAAGTGTTGACTTAATGCCTCTGTAACTAAACATGTTACAACTGGGAAAACAACAAAATTCTTAATTTTGCCATTAATTGATTGTTCCTTCATTTACCTCTCAGTTTTTAAAATTATAACACACCTAAGTCTCTAAGAAAATTGCATCATCCAATTATCAAACCTAAAATAGCAGTATTAATGTTTCCTCCTCCACTTTTCTAGCCATACAATACAAAATTTAGTTAATCAGGTTCAGCAGCACACTATCTCCAAATGTGTGAATTCGGACAATGCCTAAGTAGATTTTAGTGTCACATCAAGAAAAACTGCTGTTTTCCCTTACAATGAATGATGATATAATAATTAAAAGGACAGTGACAGGAAGAGAACTGAAAGAAAGAAAGAAAAGGATGGATGGAAGGCTGGAAGGACAGAAGGAAGGATTAGGAGACAAAACACCTGTTTCTGCTTGTGCATGCTGTATATGATTTGTCTGAAGAATATTAACATAATTTTTTTCATGTTATGCTGAGCCCACACCGCAAGCTTAATATTTTAGAGATGAAATGGTTACCCATCTAATATGAATAGACATTTCTTTAAGACACCAGAGGAAAAATGCAAAAATATGATTACTTGATGTCAACAAATTTCAAATTTCAAATTTCAAATATATATAATCCTTTATCTTAATAATTACTATCTTAAATTAATATGGTAGTGTTGAAATTAGGCCCTGTTCTCCCTCTCAGCCATATGCTTTCAGTGTTAGTTGTTATTAGACATCCTACCATTCCGGGGGGGCGGGGAGTTATTCAGGAGATAGGGCAAAGGTGGGGAGAAGAAGATGGAAGAAGAAGAAGAGAGAGGAAGAGAAGTAGAGACCGGCCATGACCACGTGGAGAGAAAGGAAGAGGGGAGGAGGGGACAGAGAAGCTAGAGGCAAGAGGGTAAGAGGGTAAGAGATTAAGAATAAGAGCTTAAGAGAGAGAGGAGGGGACAAGCAGCCCCTTTTATAGTGGACCAGGCCTACCTGGCTGTTGCCAGGTAACTGTGGGGAGGAGCATACCTGGATGTTGCCAGGTAATTGTGGAGGTGGAGTTTAGACAGAATACTAACACTCAGACATACTACTCAGACTCAAAATATTTTCACAAGTACCTTCTAACATAACTAGACTAGGCACTTTTCTCACTAGAATCATAACTTAAAATAACCTATTTGTTTTAACCTACATTTTGCCACATGGCTGGATACCTATGCTCAGGTACCATGTGTCTGACTTATTATATCTTCCTTGTGAATCTCCCTCCTATCTATCACAGAATCCTTTCTGCCTCCTGGATGTCCCACCTCTATTTCCTTCATAGGTCATAAGCTTTTTAATTGACAGGTGACTGTGGGTCCACGTTTCGAGCCTCTGGGCATGGCTGCTGGTGAGGTAAAACACAGGGAGCTTGCCTATGCTTATCCTGCGCTGCAGCCATAGAGTACTGGACTGTAGAAAAGTGCTGAGAGACTGCTTTGGGGGATGTAAAATGCAGTCCAAGATGCTGGCGGACTGAAGGTGGTGTTCCCTAACCCCTGGGTACCCAGTCGCTGCTGGGTGCTGCACAGAGGAATTGAGAATAAAGGATAGGAGTCCACAAGCTCACAGTGAGCAATTTGGGACCCATAGGCTGAGAATGGTGTCTATCCTGGTTCTGGGAAAATGGGAGCTCCTGCTTAGCTCATCAATGACTGTCCTTAGCTTGGCTGCGGTTGTCTGGAAGTACAGAGAGGCATTCTATGGGAGGCTTAGGCTGTAACTCTGTAGGAAAAGCCCTTCTCCATACACCTTCATGGTGGTTCTTGATGAAAGAATCAGTCCATCTTTATCCATATTGTTCATTGACTGTTCATCATGGAAAAATGTATAGCTAGACAGAGCGGACTAGAGAATAAAAACCATTTGCTGAAAGGAATGTCTGGGAAGGGAAGCTAAACCCTCCGGGTCTCTAGATACCTCATTAGCCCAGGCTCCATTTTGACTACTTGACCTACATGGGAGTGTGGAACGTATTCTAGGACAGGATTCTGACAAGAGGCAGGGAAGTGCATACCATCTGAGGTGGTTGGGTACCTGAGTTTCTGGAGTCTCAGACCTGCTTTATGTTGCCAAGTTTTCTGGCATGGCCCATTGTCCTACAGCTAATCCTTTACTTTTTATAGAAGAGAAGTGTCATTGGAGTGACTGTCTCTAATGTTACTTGTAGTGAAAACTTCTCGTGGGTGGAAGCATCAAAATTAGCCAGAGGCATAGCACAACACAAGCCAAAGGGGTAACGAGGAGTAGGGGCTAAGGAATCAAAGGATTATCAAACCAATTCATTGTTCAGTAGATTGCACAGTTTGTGAGGTTATAAAAATCAGTTTTAAGCATTTGATTTATCTGCATAGGAATCATGTTTTCCTTATTATCATGTAAATTCCCCAATATTTGGTAGCCATTTGGCTTTGGCAAGAGAGCTTATCGGTTGGTGGAAGGTCCCAAGTCTGTCATCTGTGGGTCTTAGCAACTGTTTGTCTTGGAAGTCTTCAGTCAAAGGCAGTTTATTGCCCCAGAAAGGTTCAAGGAGATGGCCCATAGGCCTCTGATCCTTCCCTCCAGACACCTCTGTATGGCTTCCAGTGGCGATTGGGTATCCAGGGACCCAGGAACACTAGCTTCAGCTTTGCAACATCTTGGACTGGGTTTTTCTATCTTGTAGCTGTGTCTTGGAACTGACCTACAGCCCAGAACCCTAAAGCAGCAGCAGCATGGGATAAGCTCAGTCAAGCTCCTCAAGTTTTGCCTTTGCAACAGCTGTTCCCATAGGCGGGGCAGAATATAGACTCACAGGTGAAGCAGCCTTACAGTATACAAGACCTTCTCTCTTCAAGTTGGTCTCTGTGCCCCACAGATTTCAGTCCATCATATAGCACACAGTCAATATAGTCAACTTAAAAACACACTTCCAGTACCTAATGGCATAGAGCAACGATTCTTATTTCTAAAGAGAATAATTAAAAAATAATAAGAAAAGCTCAAATAATAGCAATATTAAAATTTGTGATTTTTTTCTGAGTGCCCTGGACTCATGTTTTAGCAGGAAGATGGCTCAGACAGTCTGTTTTCAATAACTCTGCTTTCAAAGGAGCATATTACAAGTGCATTGTGTTATACTTTGGACACTTTGATGCTGGAATCTTGCTCTTAAAGCATCTTTCCCTTTCTCTCCTAAAATGCATGATATTTTTCTCTCTAATTGTCCTGATCTCTTTAAGAATTATTACTTTTTGTCCTTACTTGTTTGCTAATTCTGATATATTTATTTGATAGGCAAGTGGAACCATGACACCAAAGCCTGGGAAGGTCCAATTGGTTCAAAAACCCCAGTACCCTCAAACCTGAGGACGATAGGATTTTCAACTACTTCCATCTCTAGCTTCTGTCCTAAAACATGTGACTAAGACTCCCCATGGGAAGATTGTGACCTCTAGTCACTTAGCACAGAGTTCTCCATGCCAATGAGGTATCTAGATGGGCCAGCCCAGAGGGTTTAGCCAATAAAATTCACTTATTGGACATTCCTTCCTTCAAAATGTATTTAATCTCTAGCCCACCACAGTAAGTTGTAAAATCCATTTTTCCACAATGAACAATGAGTAAACAGTGTGAACCAGCAAGGACTATCTATCTCATCAAGAACTGCCTTGTGGGGGAAGCCTTGTTGTACAGAGACACATCACCTAAGTCTTCTCCAGAATGTCCTTGTTCACTCTCTTGCAGGTCCACTTGAGTGACTTCCATTTCAGACTCCTCACAATTTCCAGAGGCATCTAGAAATCCAGAAGTTTGGGAATCACTGCCCTAGGTTTGTCATCAACATCCCAAGGTCTTTGTTCCCAACTCCATGTGGTTTCCTGAGGTGACAAGACTCCTCATCCTCACTCATGTCATTTCTCATCTGGGTTGGGTCCGCCATCTTAGGCTGAATTTTATTCTCACCCCTGAGTGGTGAATCTGCACTTCCAAGAATTGCATCTGGTCGTGATATAGGGTGAAGAGCAACCTAACTTTTTCTATTTTGCTTGCCTAGGAGAGTTCCCATACCTAACTGTGGGACAAAATGCAGAACCATTTTCATGCCCCTTTCCTAACTATAAAACATTTAATTTTCACATTTTATATTTCATATTTCATCAAGTTTCTTTTTCTAAATTTCCTAAAAGCAGCAAGCATCAATGTTCTAAGTTTTAATGTCACTTTTTTAATGAAAGTATTTCATTACTTTTTGTACTTCACCACATCTGAATAACATGCACCTTACCTTCTAGAATACATCATTAATGGCCACATCCTGATTCTGATGTAGTCCTTGTTTCTCTCTGGAATAAAACAACCAAAGTTTTTATTGTGTACATATTTATATTGATTTAACATAATTTTTCTAAATCCCAGAAGAATGTAAGTTCTGGAGGTGGCTATTCTAGAACTTCTTAATCCCACTTCAAATACTGCCATAATTCTCCTTGAAAATCGAGAGGAGCATGGTTAATTAAGTCACAGAGACAAACCCATTTTCTGGTATTGGCTATCTATATTAGCTATATGTGCCATTTGAGTATAAAATGTCCCATACATGTTCATATGTTTCAATAATTATAATTTGTTTCCAGCTATTGAGGTTCGGTCTCTTCTACATACTGTAATAAGTGTGGACCCACAAGGCCTGGTTTTCTCAGAGACAAGAGTCCCACACATAGACTCAGTGACGCTCTGTGACCTTGTCCCCAGGTTATCTCTGATTGAGGAACACAGATACTTACAGCCGATAACGTTAAAGAAGTGAGATAGTAAAGCCTTGATGTTCCTACCCTTGGGGTCAGAGGAAACCACCAGGAGAAAGAGAAGAAAGTAGAGAGAAGGTTAGCGGTCAAGAAAGCATGATCTTGAGGGATGGCCAATTGAAATTAAGAGCAGCCCAGATGAAACATTGTTTGAATAACTCCTGGTTATAGTTAGGAAAATAGATTCTAATAGCAAAGAGGGTAGATGCCTGCCCAGCTCTAGTGCTGATTCGGGCTTATGAATGAAAAAGTTGTGTGTCCTTTTTAGTAGAAACTAAATGGTCAAAGGTGGGGTATAAACCTGGAATTAGGATTAAATATTTTTTTACAACACCCAGCTGGAAGCAAGGTTTGGAAAGTTTTAGGAGATGGATACTTGCTGGAGGAAGCTTAGCACCAGGAGCAGGCTTTAGAGTTTTAGCAGGTCCCCATCTTTTGTTCTCTGTGTTCTACATGTAGATAAAATGTATCAAGCAGTATGTATCTAATCCTGTAGCATCGGTTCTCTGATGATTGTTATGGTTTCCCACCTGAAATTAGTCTGTTCCTCTGGAAGCTAACCAAAAATAAATTCTTTATTGCCCTAAGCTACTTTTTGTTTGGATGTTAAACCACAAGATCAGAAAAGAAAATAACTTAAAAACCTGCTTTGTCAATGTCACAAATCACCTGACAGAAGTTAAGAAAGGGGGGATTTATTTGGACATCTGGTGTGAGAGATTATCATCATGTTTAAAAGGTTGGGACTTTCTATGGAGCCAGAACTACATAGCAGAAGATTCTTATGTTTTTCTCTGGAAGCAGAGATTTGAGTCAGATGGTTCATGTTATACAAAAGCCATTCTGTGTGATCCACTCATCTTCCAAAGCTTATGGTCAAAAGTATTTCATTCTCAAACTGTAATGTCATCATGTATAGATCACATTTTCAAAATTATGGGCCTGAGTAGGGGAAACTTCATACCCTACACCCAAACAATAATAAAAATTAAACCATTAAGGGTTCTTAAAAGTCCATTGCTTAATTTTTAGACAATATTTATTATATGATATTAAAACTATTACACTTAATTTATTATTATTTTGGGGTAACATACCTGCTGGGCAAGAGGACAACATGAGGAACTCAGTTCCTTCCTTCCAACATGGAGAACTGGGGATCCAACTCAGTGTTCATGTTGGGTAAGTAGCTGGCATGATTTACTAAGCTGTCTTGCCAGCAGTCATTAATACACTGTTAACCAACATGGGACACTGGGGCAGAAAGTACACTCCTTAGCCTTTCTTTTATAAAGTTTTGTGCACTAGATGCAAATAGAGATTAAACAGCATGATTCAGTTAATATAAACTAGAATAAAGAATCGCATCTGGAAATTCACAGATTAAGTATAAAGAAAACCAACTAGGAGTTATCAGAAATACCTATTGTCTCCACAATCAGAAATTAGTATGAATGCTTTCTTTCTTCTACAACATGTTTGGTAAACATAAGCTGTTCATTATTGAGATTAGCTGTGTTTATCAGACAAGTGTAGACCAATACACCAAAATCCTTTATCTCTGCATGACTTAGTACTTCCTGTCAAGTCAATATCAATGACATGAACTTCAGGTTATAAATCTGTTGATCCTTAATGAGTAGTGTTTTAGAGTGTTCACAATTTTATGAGTAAAAATTCTTATTTTTAATTGTAAAAGATTAAAGGTAATTGAAAGGAATATTGTTTCCTGTATTGAGTGAAATTAGCCTATCAATTAATGCACAAAAACAGTGATTTATAAACACATAGTGACAGCAAAAAATTATAAATCTTTTATGGTATGAAAAAGTAACAGTATGCATATTATGCTTTTTAGTGATATTAATATTTTTTGTCTTTTTGACATATTTTCTTGGACTTTCACAGATATTCTACCAAAATTTTTAAAATTATTATATATAGACAAATTTTATTACTGTGAATTACTCTAAAAGTAAGCTAGATGGTGCTAGAGAACATTATTCTGTTTATTATGTGCTACTATTCACAATATAATTTTTGCAGGTAAAAATTAATAGGAAGTTTGGGCTCATTACATTGATCATCAATTGGACACTTCTCAATAAATCAAACAAGGAAAACTTACATTCAGGTAGACTTAATAATGGGTTGAAGTTAGGCTTAATTTTGCTTAATATTAGCTAGGTATACTCTGACAATATATACACTTAGTGTACAGTGTTTCCTTTTTAAATCAAAATCATGAGAAAAGGAGAATATAGAATTATCTTGAAATTTTAACCTAAAAACATTAACCTAATAAAACAATGCAATATTGTCAATGAATCCCAAAATAGTTAGAATGTTCTTAGACTAGGCTGTTCTTATGTATATTTGTTCTTTACAATTCAAAACACATTCATAGCAGTTTGTTTGTTTGTTTTTGTTTTAGAAATTCACTGTAACTTTCTCCATGTTCTTTTTTAATATTTTTTTGCGTGAGTGTGAAGAAATAGTTGAAAAAAAAAACTGATGGAGTCTCTTACTGTGTCTGGGAGGTAGGAAAATTTCTTGCAGAAGTAAAAATGTGAATAAAAACACATTCATCCATCCAAGGGAATTGTAAAGTGCAAAAAGATTGAGAGCAGATGGATCAGTTCTGGTGTTAAGGCCATAGAAAATCATCTCAGAGCAGAGACTTTTTTTTCCCCATTCAAAGCATGTTCCGCAGACCAACCCAGAAGTTTAAAATCAAATATACAGATTAGGCTGGGTTGAAAAGTTAATCATGTAAAGCAAAACTGAAGGATTTACATTTTACCCAGCAGCGTGTACCATATGCATGCTAAAATATCCGAAGACTAGTTAATTGAAAGGAAGATTGAATACATTTAACATTAAGAAACATGTAATTATAGCAATATCCTGAAATGGTTGATTTACTTAATGAGAAGCAGTTTAGCAAGATGAACTCTTACAATGTGGTGACTAAGATCAGAGTTCCCTATTACAAATTCTCTTTCTGTCTCCCACCTACAAAGGCATCTTTTTTTAAAATTAATAAATGATGGGGGTCAAAATTACCTGGAGCAACCTTCAATCTCTAAGAATTTCTTTATTGTTTGTGGAGTTCAATATATTAAGTATGTAAGTATTTTATGTATCATGGGTTCTACTAAAGCACTGAGCCTTCTCATGTGTGACACATCAATATTATTGTCATAAAATTGATCTAAGCGATTTTAAGTAAAATAAAAAAAAATAAAAAACAACAAAACCCATTAATTTTGTATTAGCAAAGATAAGCCAGAAAACTATAAGTCACATTACATTATGGCTATTGAAAAGCAAGTAATGACAAGGAAAAACAAAAGTTGTTCTCCAAACATTGCCTAAATACAGACTAGTAAGTATGATCTATGTAACAGAAATCTTAGAAAATTTATTATGTTGTAGCGCTTCTGTAGTGCAAGAAAATATATTATAATAAATCACGTATTTTCTAAACTGCATTTAGTTAAACTATACTCAAAGATTTTACTTTCTCCTTTTTGAAACATTTAAACTCTTATCACATTTTCACTAGGCCATAATTTGTGAGGAAGCACCTGTTTCCTTCTCTTCCACTGTGAATTCCTTTACCTCATTAGCAACATACACATACGTAACAGGGCCTGTGAAAAATAAGAAAAAACTAGCTGATGACTAGATTTTAGAAATATGTAGTACATCGTTCACTTTTGTTTGTAGAATTCATTTAGCAGAAAATTAATTGTTATCATCGTCATCACCATCATCATCATTATTATCATAATCATTTTCTAAAAAAATGTTTTTTAATGTGTCCCAGCAATCAGAATTTTTAGTTGTTTCCAGTGTTTCCTAGTATAACTTCATTTTAATCAGCCAGTATGTAATATAGAAATCTTGAAGAATATAAATGTTTTTATTTAATTACATTATGGAACAAGAATGAATGTACTGAAGATGCCATTGAAGACCTGGTTAATTGACAGAGCAACATAGCTAGAAGGGTCAGACTGAAGTAAGTGAGCCCAATGTGTTAGCTACTTTTTCAGAGTAGTACTCTGTTAATCAATAGAAAATACACTATCATATTAGGGTTACACTCATATTCTTTCCATTTACCACAGATTCATGTTTCTGTCTTGTTGGAAGAAATTACAAGACAGTGTTTGGAGTTGTGTGTTTCCAGTAAAAAGATAAAAATATTCTAAGTTAAAGTTTAAGAAGTCAACAAATTTTTATAATATAATTTTTTTCAGGTCTGAATTTGAGTCTCATTACAGAGACTTTGAAGGGAAATGAAACACAATATGTAGAGTGTTGCATATCTCCCAGTCTTGCTATGCACCTTATATCTTTAAGACTGCTTCTCTGATTTAACTGAGGCTCACCATTTCAAGCCTGAGAACTAAGAAGCCACACAGATTCCCCTGTCTCTGTACCCACGTATCCCAGAGTTACATATAAACCATGGTGCTAGGTATTCATGTTGGTGTTGAGAATCAAAACTCAGGTTCTTTGTCTTCTGCCACAGAGATTTAGCCCACTGAACAGTCACTCCTCAGTCTCTTTATTTCTTAGCTTCTTCCTGGTTGACTTAGGATCTCTCTGGTCAGGACATCTTAATTGGCCTTGGGGTGAGGATGCAGTGCTCACCAGCTCTCCTGCTGTAGATTCATTATCCTGAGCAATCCCCAACCTCTAGCCTGTTTGCACCTCAAACTTTCAGCTAGTCAATTTCACTCATTTGTTACTGCACTATTTATTTTCTTTAAAAATCTTTCCCTGACAGTCTTGGCATGGACAATTTATTTGAATGATAGGTTTTGGTGAAAGCTTATATTCCTACTTTCTCATAAGTCCAGTGACATGACCTTTGCAAATATGCTTGAATGTGCTAAATTACTAGCTCCCACATCCTTCTTTGTCATTTTAATTATTTCCAATAAACACTATTTTAATATAGCCTCACTTCTGAAAAAAGTAATATGGAAGTCACCATTAGAGTATGAAAGGGAATGTGTGTGTGCGTGCTTGAGTGTGGATGCCATATTTACATCCATCCTGAGGAAGCCTTGAACCAGACTGTTAGGAGATTAGAATACAGGACAGTTGCTCATAGAGAGATGCTGTATTATAAATCAGCTATGAGGTGCTAATATGCACAACAGTAGATATATAGGGTAATGCAGTGGTAAAATCTCTCAGCACATAGTCCTTATTCAGAAAGGCAGATACATGATTATAGGAGAAATTATGTTTATTTCTAGTTTACTACATATCTTTTTGATAGTGCCTGTTTCATAAGATTTTGAAGGCTGAGCAACTTCAGATCTTTACTTGCTCAAGAAAGGGACTCCTCTGTTACCTATACCTTTTTGAAAAGACCAAAAAATTATACTGCTTTTTTTGCCTCCTCTATCTCTTTCTTCTCTCCCTTTCTGTTTCTCTATTTCTGTCTAAGTTACTTAGACATATTATGATTGGCTTCAGTTTTTCATATTCTATCCGACTTCTGTAAGATGATAATAAAAACAACACAATTAGAAATTGTGATGATTTTTAAAGCTTAAGTACATGTATATATGTGCCTGTGTTTTTGGATGTGTCTCCTATTATTTCATACATAGTTTTAAAAATAACTATTCTCTAACTAACATACAATTTTAGTTTCTTTATCTTTTAAGTATAACTTCAAATAGCCTAGTTTTTGCCTTGCCTATGCAACAAATGGTGTTCGCTAATGAATGTGTTTAAAATCACAAACTCGAGGTTCAGTTCTAATTTTCAGTTCTAATTGTATTCAGAATTTGCTTCTGAAGATCTCGGAATAGTTCACATAAGCAAATAGAAGTATGCATTCATGCATACTATTCTTAAAATAAGACTTCTTTAAACATCACAAACTTCGCATAGAGCCAATTTCTAAGCTAGACATTACTACAAATGCTACACTGTACTTAAAAGTTTCAAGAGCAGTCATTGTTTGTTTTATTCCTTTCTGTTGATTGTTTGGAAATGGAATTTAGCTCCATAGCTCTAGCTACTGTTAAATTTACCATGTCACTCAAGGTGATTTCAAATTGGTGGCAATCCTTAAATCCTTAGGTTACTGGTGTATGCAACAACTTTTGCCTTAAAATCTTACAGAGTAGAATAAAGGTGTTGCTTCAACTTTGTCATTAGTTTTAATCTGTGAAGACTCTATCTGGTTCATTTTATAGTTTGTAAAAAAGTAGACTCACCAAAGAAGTGAACATATTCCTTCATCACACCACCATAAAGTCTCACACTACAGCTTAGAGTATTTACTGCTGTGTATAAAACATCAAACTACAAAAATGCTAAATCACATTGATAAACTGTGTTCTAAAATAATGTATTATTTTGAAACTTCAGTGTTTGTAATAAATTCATTGTCATAATGAGCTATTGCATGCTTCACCTCTATGGGCAAAACAAGGAACTGGAAAGAAGAGTAATGGTAGATAGAGACTGAAGACTGAGTTATCTTCAATAACGAACCTTTTATATTTTGCCTATTGTTTAGCTGGCTACTAGAGATAAGCCTGCAAGCAGAGTGTGAGCAAACTGTCTCTTTGATTCCTTTCTCTGAGATCCTTCTTTATCCCCCTCCCCCAGAGAATACATGCGACCCCTGGTGTTATCTCTCATCTAGTTTTCTGTAGTCACAGCCACACAGCAGGGTTGTGCCTCAGAAAGAAATGGCAGAAGAGAACACAGTACTGTCAAATTCAATTTCAATTTCCCACATTGGCTGCACTATTTAAATATTCACCAGCCACATTCCTGTAATCGAGATTCTTTGTAACCTCACTGTCACTTGCTGTTATTATTTAATATTGAAGTCATTTTGTGGATGGCAGTACCATACTGTGTTTTTCATCTATGGTTTTCTTGATGGTGGATGATATTGAAAATATTTCAGCAATATTTTCTTATCAATGTATATATTCACAATTTTTAGACATTAAAGAATCAAAATAACAGTGGACTATATGGGTTCTTGTTAAATAAGGATTTGTTATATTAATAAATTATCTGACAGTTTCGGTTGTTTTGATTGTATTTAAGTTCTCCCTTCTTCAATCTCTCTGTTCCTCTGATCCCTCCACAATGTTCTCTCCTTCTTATCCCATCTGTACCAGTTCCCTCCCTTCCTCCACTTCTGGCGTCTATTTTATTTCCTGTACTAAGTAAGATTCAAGCATCCTCTTTTAGGCCCTCCTTGTTATTTGGCTTCATTGGGTCTGTGGGCTGCATTCTAAGAATTTTGTATTTTATGACAAATATCTGCATATCAGTGAGTACGTGCCACACATTTCCTGTTGGGTCTGAATTACCTCACTCAGGAAGGTACTTTCATGTTCAATCCATTTGCCTGAAAAATTCATGATGTTCTTGCTCTTAGTAGCTGAGTAGTAACCTATCATGTAAATGAACCACATTATTTTTATCCATTCTTCAGTTGAGGGACATCTGGGTCATATCCAGTTTCTGGCTATTATGAAAAAAGCTGATATGAACATAACAGAGCAAGTGACCTTGTGGTATGATGGAGCATTTTTTGTGTATATGCCTAGGAGCAGTATATCTGGGTCTTGAGGTAGAACTATTACCAACTTTTTGAGAAACTGCAAAATTGATTAATATATATATATATATATATATATATATATATATATGTATATATATATATGTGTGTGTGTATATATGAAAATCAATTATATATATTATATATAGATAGATATATCAATATATTATATATAGATTAGATATTCATATATGTATCAACACATAAGAATGATAAATTATACATACATTTTTTTCTTACAATTGTTTACAATCTTTTTTTATAGCTTTCTTAAATATGCAGAACATTTTTATGTCCACAGTCATTCCATTACTCCCTAGAAATCTTTCCATTTATCTTCTAGTAATTTGGAATGTATGGATCAAAATTTTCACTATCTGATGCAGTCTACAATAAACATTACTCTTCACGGTGCTTATTTGGCCAAATTTGTAACATTCCAACTGTGAGTTAGAACCTGCCATTCTGTGTTTCATAGTACAATGTAATGTGTTAACTGTTTTTAGAATATGAGTGAAATTTCGAGAAATTTATGTACAGCATTTATTTCTTTAAAACATTATCTATTAATTTTAGACAATTTGCAGAACTGTCTAACCAAGTTGCACAACGAAAAAAATATTTTGTTTATTCTTTGGCCTCCACTTACTTGAAAAAAAGCAGCAATTCAAAATATTTTCATATATTGGAGGAATGCTTAACCTGATCACCATAACTAACAGATGCTGGTGATGAGAACATATGGTTTATTCATAGCACCTACAGCAAACTTTCAAACCTTTCCATGTGTCTCCTTTTTTTATTTCTTGTGAAGTATCCTATGCTGGATTTTGTGTTTCAATATTTCTTTGCTATGTTTATTGTCTACTAATCAGGTAAAGACTTTTCAACATCTTCATCAGTCTTACAGGAGACAATCACAGAAGATGATAGACTTGTCAATAGGCACCAATGATAAGTTAATCCTTCGAATGCTGGTTACTTATTTAACATTGATGCTATTCTATTAAATTAATGAAACAAAAATCAATCATCTTATGTTATGGTTGCATTTTAGGAGCTGAAAGAAATGTTAGAAAGCAATATAGTTGTCTGCCAGATGACATAACACTTATGTGCTGTGACAAGTGAAGATATGAAGAAAGGACTTTGTGAGCCTTTAGCAGTGTCAGCATAGGCAGAGACCAACATTCACTCAGCTCCCTGAGTTAGAATCTGATCTTTCTTCATTATTGAAAAATTCCTTAGTGTCATCTAAATCACTAAATACATTATAAATATAATTGAAAGTAAAACTGGATAATCACATATTCAAACATACGATTTTAAGATTAATTTTGAGAAATAAAAAATGTTGGCTTATTAGTAAGCATTATACCTCAGAAAATCTAAAATAACTAGATATTCAAATAAAGACTTGATTTTTGTTTTTGTTCATTGAATGATATTTACATGGGTTCTACAATTGGGAGATTACTTAAATAATTAATTTTGTATATAAATTTTACTTAAAATTGAACTTAGATAAATATGCTTTCAACATAGCTATTACTCCACATTATAGTTTTAAGATGTCTCAACAAATATTTCATGTGAAATATATTTAGTATTAAAGTGGTATACATTTTAGATTAGAACATTTTGCAAATAACATTTAAAAAGGTTGATTAGGTTATCCTCCCATTTAATGGATTAAATTTAAAACAGCCCATAAACATTTATGGAAAAGGTCAAGGGATTATCTTTCTGTTATACTATTCAAATTTTAATAAATATAAATACAAATTAGGCTATTTGTTAAAATATAGCATAAGACTTATGTTAAGCAAATAAATAAATATTATGTCACATTTCCTTGATTTAAATATGTTTCTGTTTTTGACTTTTTGAATAACTGCAAGCTATATCAGTCTTCATGGAGCCTGATGTCAGCATACCTTCTGTCCATGGTTAACTCACATTTAAAACTATGTTTTTAAAAAATCAGTATTAGCCTTCAAAGTTGCCAAAAACTAAACATTATTTGTTATAACTTAAATTGAAATCTATGCTCTTGATTCTAATATAAACATCCTCTCTATTTAGTAATAAAGTTGATTTATCTCATCATCTTGTGATTCTGTTATTACTATCTACTGATCTTTAGATCTACTAATCATTAACCAAATAATTCAATCCCTAGATGGATCAGATATAACAAATCACATATGATCACATACATCATTTTCTTTGGAACTCATGGACTTCTATATATACCAACTTTCCTCTATAAAAGTTTAGGAATAAAAACAAATGTTTAATTAATATAGCATATGTCAAAATACAAGCTAAAACATGATAGTAAAGAAAAATCAGTAACACTGAAGGTAAAAGACAAATACCAAAAAATGACAAAATTTCAGTGAGGATAAACAAAGACTAAACATGAGCAACCAAATCCACAAGTAAGAATTATCATGATGATGTATGCTAAATGATACAAAGATAAAATAAGGCAAATTGTGGCTTTTAATATTTCCCTGGATCTTCTTTATCCTAAGATTTATTTAGAAAAATTACATGTCCACAATAAAAGCAGAAGGGGCACACAATTCCTTTACATTTATAGTTCCATAAAAGCATAGTGGCATTCTTCATTATCAATGTCCCCATTATTGTGGGATTCAATATCATTGATAAAATAATGATACTCATTATCAATCATAACCCATAGAGCAAATTACATTTGTGGTATTAATTATATCAGATTCAGGATATTCTTAGGAGCATTCTTCTACTATAACATTGTCATTCATTTGCAACTTTAAAATTCACACATATATGTTTATTCTTTGCCCCGATTCTCAATGAACTAAAATGATCTTTCATAAGAATCCATAGTTTTATCTTCTCATAATACAAGCATGCAACAATAAAATCTTTTCAGTCTGTCTTCTTACACTTATCAAATATGCATGACGTTTTCTTCCATGTTTACCATTGATTTTATAGAAATTATAATCCACCAACACAGCTTCTCTGGCAAGAGGTAACAACCAACAACCTTCTAGGTCTCTGTGATCCAGCTGAAATACAGACAAACATTTAATCCCAGGAGACAGAGTCAAGCATATCTCAGAGTTCAAAGCCAGTCAGGTATAGAGCAATTTTCAGGTGAAAAAAAAAAAAAAAAAAAAACAAAAAAAAAAAAAAAAAAAAAAAAAAAAAGCTTAGATCCAGGTTGTAGCACTGTCTTTAATCACAGCACTCAGAAGACATAGGCATACAGATCTCTGAGTATTATTAACTCAGTTTGTTTGAGTCAGTGAGTTAAGGGGCAGTATGGTGGAGTGGAGCTCTAGGTGCTTCAGTTCCTGGAGTTCAGAAGCAGTTTTGACCAGGCTACTGTTACAGACAGGTTTCAGAGAAAACAAGCTAGATACAGGTTAACACAAAACAAGCCAGAGAATGAAAAGAAGCTGGAATATTAGGACAGATTGATATAGTTAGTTTTAGGCCATTCAAAGCAATTCAGTCAGAAAGTGTGAGGAGTCAGTTTGAATCAGTCAGCTTAAAATATGTTTGAGCCAGAACTGCTGAGTTGAACAGTCAGCCAGAATTCAAAAAGCTAGAACAGGTGAGCTTATTCAACAGTAAGCCCCAGAGATGATAATTATATTGATGAAAAAATGATACTTTGTAATCCATGGCTAACAAACTCACTTTTGTTTGGCCCATAGGACTATTCAATTTATTGATTGTATCAAAATTTATTTATATATTTCCATGGAGAGATTTAGCTTCATTTGCTTCAAGATTTAACAAACTGAGTAAAGCTGCTATGCAAAGTTTTTTTGCTTATATATATTAAACTCCATTGAGTAGATACTAAGAAATAAAATACATGAAGTAAATGAATTACATGGAGAATTAGTCTCTGGTATTTAAAGAACAATAGAGAGGAAAATCAACAAATACACATGTGTTCTGATTTAGGAAGTAGTTAGTAGAGATACTAGTTAGGGACCAGGAGGGAGGTAATACAGAGGAAGCATGATCTAAGTTAAAATAGGAAGGAAATTGGAAAAGCCAATAAAATAAGACTAGTAATTATCTACATAAAAAATAGTTTGCACTACACATAAATCTATGTATAAATATACACATACACCTTACATAAAATCTTCCCAATTATCATTTGTTTGTCATCACACTGTGCTTTGCACCTCTTCACGGGAGTATACCGTTGCCAGTTTTCTGTCATGTGCTTGTGTTGACATGTGCAGCTGTATCCCACAGTTTTAATTTTCAACTATGTAATGACATGGAACATCCTTTAGCATTAGTTTGCTTACTATCAGTGGCGAGGTGTCTATTCAGGACTTAGATGAAAAATTTTGTAACACTAGTTTAATTAAATCAGGAAATATTTTGGGTAATGTTTTCGTGTCATAAGTGTCTTTGGAAATATATATTCTGTCAGCCTGTATATTATCTTTATATTGTTTTAATATCATCTGAAGAAACTTTTAAATTGTATTAAAATCTAGAGACATTCCAAATTGGGATTACATTTTTTTCAATCTCCCCAAAATAAATCACTTCATTGATTTTACCATGGTTGTTGGATCTTATGATTAACCATTTCCAAATCATGTGCATCATCTAGTAGAATTGAGAATTTTATGGTTTCAAATAAGATTTATGATATATCTTGAGTATTTATAAAATATAATAGGTGTATCAAAACTCACTTTTTGTATATTGATGTCATTTTTTCTCAGAATTATGCTTTTGAAAAATTACATTTGGTTACCCTATTGCCTCTTATCTTTTCAAATATGTGTTGCTCCAATGTGTATTTATGTATGAACAAACACACAGACATATGCACAAGAAAAGATAATATCACAAAGAAGAATTTAAGCAATTTATTTAATCAATTTTTGTATCATTTTTATTTTAATTTCATCAAGTTAATCTTTGATATTCATTTTCAACTCTGATTGGCTTATATTATACTTTCTAAAACTAAATATTTCTAAGTTTATCATTAACTTGTTCATAAGATTCTTATATTTTTAAGATGGGCATTTATGTACATAAACTTTTCTTTCTCTCTTTTTGAAATTCAAGGAATAATCACTTATTGTTATTCTTAAAAACATACTTTCCACTAGCAGACATGGAAGTAGAAGCAGTCACTGATAACAGTCTGAAGCACTTGGCAATCTGTTCCTGACATTTTTGTGGTCCTTTTTAATTTTCTTGGCCAAAGGTCATCATATTCAGAAGCATCCTTGTTTTCCTTGGTATGTTATTTCTTCTGAGTCTCAGCATTTGTGTGTCAGGACACATAAAAGAATAAGATTCTGAATTCTGCATGCTTTGGTCCTAGACTTCTGACCTTCTTCATTTAGAAATTTTCTAACAGCATTCTTTGGTAGTCATCATTTTCTTCAGAGAGACTAAAGAGCTTTCTGTTTCTGCTCAACCTTTAAGACTACAACATCCAAAGCAATGTAGTATTTATGAATCCAGCAGTATTTCTTTTTTCTTTTTTAGAATAATCACTCTGTATACTACCAAAAGAGAAAGATATGCACTAATTCAGTTACAAATATTACAATCTTTAATGGTGACTCATTTGGAAGATATCCTTGTCCATTATTGGCATGAATCTTGTGTGATTAATCAACCACTCTCTGATTATATTCAAGATGTACTCTGTTAGATGGAAACTATAAAGCAGAGTGAGTCAGGGATGGATGGCAATTCAGTGAGTGCAGTTCAGTTGAGTTCAGGTAATGCAATGAAGGTCAGTTCAGCACAGCTCAGTACTGTGCAGTCCAGTTGAATGCAGTTTAGTTTAGTTGAGTTTGTACAGTTCCATTCGGTTCTGACCAGTTTGTGCAGTCAGTGTAGTCAGCTCAGTTCTGTTGGAGGAATTCAGAGACAGCTTTTCCAAACAGTTAAGTTCAGTAAGAAGCTAGAAAAGTCAGTTTGAATCAGTCATCTTGGAGAGAAGTTTTGAGCCAGTACAGCTACATTGAACCAGCCAGCCAGAATTCAGAGAGAACAGAGAGTGTGAGTTGATTCAGCATAAGACTCTGAGCTGAAAATTACACCTGGCAAATAAAAGTTACTTTTACACCTCAGTGTTGAATTAAATAAGAGATTATAGAAGATGTGCATATTTGAGATAGACAAAATATATGAAAAGTATGTTCTTCTATGAGTAAAGACTCTCATCAAAGGATGTTAAAGTGAAGGGTGTGTATGAGAAAGGAAATGGCTACAGTGTAAATACATTTCATAATTTTAAGATACATACTTTTATGATTTCTATAAAGAAAATGTCTCATTTTGTGTTTAAGATATAAACACAAAAAATTATGTAGTAGGAGTACTTTCAAATAAATACTAACCATTTTTTAAATAATGAATTTATTACCCTCAACCAATTTTATAGATGTTATATTTGTATAACATTTGTATCTTATCAATGTTAATGTACAGTTTAGATTAAGTGTACATTACCAAATATTTCTATGATATACTCATAATATTTAATCAATATATCTTTATTGAGTAGTCTATGTACATTTTATTAAATATATTTAGTATATTTTAACTTGGAATCATTATGTAAAATAATTTTGATAAAAGAAATTTATAAATATAATAGTACTGCAAATCAATTAAGACATACATATTGAAATAACACTATTTTACCAACAATTTAATCAGAATTAGTTTTAGCTTCCTGAAAAAAAACATATTTAAATTAAACAAAATTAAATATATATTAAATACTATATGTATGTATACAATATATTTATATGATATACATTATTGCCTTAAAATTCAAGAACTAACTGTATGTTTTAAGACACAATTAGTTAAATGTAATCCTCTATGGATATCTTCTAAATTAGGCATATAAGTCCACTGACAGAAATTGGACTCTTCCCTTTAAATTAATGTGACTTTTTATACAGATACTAGATACTGAGTTTGAGAAGTACAATATGACATCTAAACTTTGATATTATGTAAATTATTATGTTAAAAATTAAGATATTTTGACATGAAATATGTGGAGGTCAGACAATTTATACAAAATTCATGACTTATTCAAAACTAAGCCCATTGCAGTATTTAAAACTAGGTTTACTTACTCCATTAGAGCACTGGATTCACTACTGGTACAGATCAAGAGCATGTTGGTGTAAGTGCAGTAAAGGGTTGAGATGATATTCTTCATAAATATTAATATAGTTGCTTTAAATTTTAAAAAAGAAACATATCTCAAAAGAGAATTCAGAAAATAGGTTCTTGTATTTTTATTCTGGGTACATTTAATAACTGCTTTGTATTAATAAAATAATTTTTTTTAAGACCTTAGGATTTTCATTAAATTACTTTTAATAAATTATTAGAAGTTCTTGTTTTACAAAGATTTTTTAAACTTTGTTCTTTTACCATACCTTACATCCAGACCACACTTTTCCTTCCCCTTCAGTCTTTCCTCCCACATCACTTCTCCCTCAGATAACTTCCTCATACCTCCCTCATCAAAAACCTAGGACTTTTAGGGATATCCACTGAGCATGGCCTAGCAGAAATATGATATGAGTTGTCACAAATCCTCATATCACATCTGAATGTGACAACCCAGGAGGAGGAAAAGTGTTCCAAAGACAATAAGAAAGAGTCAGACAACCCAACTCTCACTGTTAGCTGTTCCAAAAGAATACAAAGCTATACAGCCTTAAGATACATAGGGAACATGGCTCAGACTCTTATGGGTTCTGTGACTGCTTCTTCAGTTTTGTGAGCCCCTATATACCCTGCTTAGTTGATTCTGTGCTGTGGGCTGTGCTCTTGTGGTGCTCTGGATCCCTTTGTTTCCTACCATTCTTCCTTCCCCTGTATCACAGAGTTACACAGGCTCCTTCTAGTGCTTGGTTTGGATCTCGAAATCTGCTCCCATTGGTTGCTAGATGATGCCCCTCTATGCCAGTTGAATTAGGCACCTCTGTGTATATCAGAATATCATTAGGAAACATTTCACTGACATTTTTACCAGTTATGTTTGGTTCTATCCTAGGTCTCTGAACTGTCCTGCTTCAGGTTCCTCATGATCCAGGCAATGTCAAGTATGAGCACCATGTCATGCCATGTGAACAATTTGGAACAGTCATGAGTTGGCTACTCTCTAACTTGCATATACTTGCTCATACCGGCCAGCAGAAGGGGTTAGACACACTAACGTAGGAGTTACAGGCAGTTATGAGATACTGTATGTGAATTTCTGCATCAGAATCCAGTTCTCTGAAAGATCAGGAAGCTGACATAAAAGCCGATCTATGGCCCTTTCCCACTCATTTGATGTTCTTAAATGATTCTTGATAGACTTTGAAGCAGACAATACACAAATATAAAAGGCCAGCTGCATAATATTTTAAAGTGTCACTAGATTCTTTATATTACTATAAGCCATTTAAATGTGTTCACTATTGTTTGTAGATTGTTAATTCTGTTTCACTTAACTAATTTTTCACAGGTTGCCACTGTTGGCAATAAATCATGGCTGCTTTTATTTATTTATTTATTTGTTTAATTCTTTGTGGTGTCAAGAAAACAATGGAGCTATTTATATCAACATAACATATGCAGATATGTAATTAGAAAGTGATTCTAATTACTATCTTGCTTCTTAGTAACAACAATATCTTGTCAGTTGATGACATATTGTATTTCAACACAATTCTCTTAATAATGTTAATAGTATATAATTAATTAATCATTACAAGCATGACTTTATAGGTAAATCTCACTTGTGATTCACAAATTACATTTTGTCAGAGATTTTTCCTTGTAAAATAAAATGTCGAACGAACAAACACATTTGGGCTTACAAAATGCAGAATTTGTTTTCTGGTTATGATTATTTTAATTAGTTAAATACCATTTTAGTTATAAATATAGAAGGAAAAGTGAGGGGCAGATGCAGTTGAGCACACATAAAATTTCTACACTTGCCAACAGATGTGTACTTCAGCTCAAACATCTGTGTGCTCTTTTTTGGTGTTTATTCATGTGTGAGTATGTAATTTATATTAATTTATAAAAATGATCATAAGAAAAAGCTGTTCTAATGAAATCAAGGCTTCCAAAATCTGCATGCACTTCTAAGAAAAGTATGCATAAAAAAGAAGCAGAAGTGTAAGTTCAAAATTATAAAAACTTGTATCCTTTTTAAAAATGGTGAGTGTATTGACCCCATTAATTTTTCTCATAGGGTTTACAGTCATCCTTCTTCATTTATTATATATATTTCCTGTGAAGCATTCACAAAGTGTAAAACCAGGTATTTTACTTAATTTAGTTCCTAAGTAATATTGATTTTAAAGTACTTTTATTAAAATGATGAAAAATTAGTCTAAAACATATTTAATTTTAATTTAATTATTTACTTACTTCTTATAGTTTTGGTTGTGAGTCTGGCCTTTGAAGGCTGAACTATCTCTTCTGCCCTATTATTTTCTTCTTAAATGGTAAGTATCACCATCTAGCAATCTACTCTCTCCTGGCCATAGTAGAAAGTGACTCTTGTCTTTACATGCAACACAATGTCTAGGTTTGTAACTTTTTCCTTTCTGAGGATCAATTAGAAATACTCTTTAACTGACTGTGAAGATATATACTAAACACTTCCCAACTCCTCTCTTTCTGTCTTTCTCTCTCATTCTGTTTGTGTGCGTTTCTGTGTATGTGCATATGTGTACGTGTGTGTGTGTGTGAGTGTGTGTGTGTGTGTGTGTGTGTGTGTGTGTGTGTGCGCGCGTATGCGCGCGCACGAGCGCGCTTGCGTGCACGCAGGTGTGTTGAGGACCACACTGCCCCATGCTTTGGGGATAAGTGCTCTGGTCTGAGGGGATCAGACAACAGGGTCTAGCAAGAGAGAGAGTGGGGATGGAGGGGCAAGAGACTTGGAGAATGAAGACAAGACAGGGTGTGTGGTCAAGTCTCTAGTCTCCTTTATTGAAAGGAAATCCTGGGTATTTATAAGCACAACCAGGGAACACAGCTGAAGACTCTTTACCACGTGTGCCTTGCAGCTGGGGGGCACTAAACAACAAAACAACAAGATATGTGGGTATCAGAGAGTGCTCAGCTGTTGTAAGCCCCTGAAAACAAGTCTCTAGTCAAGGCATATGGCTCGAGATGGCTACAAAGATGTTAGCCGCTTTCTGCTAGGAGTCGGCTCCCAACAAGCATGTTTATGTATGTCTCTTCCTCCCTCCTCTCTTTCCCCAACTCTGCCATTCTCTATTTTTCATCCCTGATATTGCCAGTGTTCAGCTGCAGGGAAGTCTTGAAGTGAGTTCCGGGGGTGCCTCAATTCCCTGGCCCTCATACTCCTTGAGAGTATTTTCTCATTTAACTTCCTTTCTGCTAAATTCCTGTTTACTGAAGGAGATAATTAACTCTGGGTGATTATGATAATTTTGTCTTCACTCTCCAGTTATGCTCCCGGTAGGCACACACACAGAATGCTTAGCACACTGGTTTTCCTTTCCTCTTAGAGAGCTGCAAGCTCTAGGAGTAGCCTCTACTGTGTATGTGTTTTAGATCGGTACATCAATCCCCTAGATTTCTCCTTAACTCAAACATCTGCTTCCCTCCAAAGTAGTATAGAAAATTTCAGGATTTAGCTCTGATTAATTTCCCTTCCTCCGATCACATTCTGACAATACTTTGGGAAGAGTTTGGATGAGGGCATGCTAGGCAAAACTTGTTCCCACTAGGTCATACAACTCAATCATCATGATTATTCTACCGTGATTTTGCTATGTGCTTAGCTACCTCTCTTCAGGTTCAAGCAATCAGCTTCTTCTGAGAGCACTCTATCCACATGTCTCTCTTGCTACCTGAACACCCACCTACCCACCTTAACTCATTGTTTTCATTGACACCTGATGCTTCCCTATATTACACAAGAGTTTCTGTCTACATGGGTGCCACATACCTCACCTTTACAAACCATCTGTCATGAAGGTCATTGTTTTGGTGAACAACTGGGTAGGATTTTGGTTTTCCCTTTTCTCCACAGTTTGAGCGACAGTTTTGGTAGGTAGCATTTTTGGAAACTAGTTAGGAGGAGGGAAGAATTCAGGTTGCATCTATCTTGAGACATGCCAATGCTGTGCCCTAAGTGTATAGTGTCTTCAGCAACAGGGTAATTTCAGGGCTAAATCAGTACTCTGTATTGTTTGGGGACCAAACACAGGAAATGAGCTTTCTCTTGGCTGATATTGTGTTTAAAGTTAGTCTATGATTCTTGAAGGAAGCATTCTCAGCTCAAATAGGTTTGAGATTCTGCATGTATGTGTTCATATGTGTATGTGCATGTGTACATGTGTGCATGTGTATATGCATTGTATATAATTTTGGCAAGTATAACATAAGTCCATAAGACTTTAGTTAATGAGTCAAGACTTTCTTTTTCTTTTCTTCTTTATCCTTCAATCTTCTTCTGTACTGACCTTCTTCTTATACCTCCAATTAATTAAAACCCCACTTTTTCTGTTTCCCACTTGAATAATTTTTAAATTTAAGTGTGTCTGTGAGTGTATGTGTATGTCTGTGTTTCTGTGTCTGTGGTTTTGATGTCCAAGATATATTGTAATAAAAAATTATCATATGTATTAATTAACTCATGTTGATAATAGGTATGTTTTTTTCTAGTGATATCAAGGAATAAGCTTTTCCTTCTCAGATTCATACTGAAATCCTAATCTCACGTGTATTGGTGTTAGGGCCTTGCTAGAATATTAGGTTTAGAAACAGACTTCAATTTCTAATAGATGATATTACTATCCTTATCAAAGATATCTTAAAGATATAGTTCAAGCTTTTGTGATGACAAGGCATGAAGGATGCTGTCTATAAACA
Source organism: Arvicanthis niloticus (assembly GCF_011762505.2). NCBI lineage: Eukaryota > Metazoa > Chordata > Mammalia > Rodentia > Muridae > Arvicanthis > Arvicanthis niloticus. The sequence goes on along the minus strand of NC_047660.1, from coordinate 29,482,638 downwards.
ATGAGGGCGGAGTCTTCCCAGATACCCAGTCACTTTCACTCTGCACTCTGTAGAAGAATGAGAAGTAAGGTCTTGCTATTCGGAAGATTCAATCTATAGGATATCTATTCTAGTTATAACTTATTAGAATTCTGGTCAATAATTTTAAACTGAGCCTTTAAAGCATATAACACAGAAAATCGCAATTAAAATAAAATATTAATTATCCTAAATTGTAGTGATTTTTTAATGACTAAATTTTTTCAGCATTCTTTTTGATGAAAGAAAGCTATCCTTAAAAAAACACTACCCATAAAACAATATCAATAAGTAAGGAGAAATAATTTAATATTAAATTACATTTCTTGAACATGTTTTCAAACTACCATAAAATTCAATATATATAGATGGAAGAATTATAATAAGAAAGGGGAATAAAGGCCTATTAATTGTCTTAAATCTCAGAAGATTATGACAGATAATAAAACACTGGATATACCCAATATACTTTTTGAGTTACATATTCTCAATCACATATCACTGACTCAACCTATTATTAAAAGGTTAAATTTTGCTTGTGCATACCTTATGTAAGTGGCATATATATACATATATATATATATATATATATATATATATATATATATATATATGATGTTCCCATGTGTGTAAGTATGTGTATATATGAAAATGCTTGGTTATGCAGACAAATGAAATCCTGAGATTGATATGGCATATCATATCAATGGTTTCTAACCTTCCAAACCAAGGCAAGATTTCTTGCTGAACTTGGATTCTACCACTTTCCTTAGGTAACTAGAACTTCTTTAGGTAACATGGCCAGGTTCTCATAATATTTCTTTGACTGGCCTGGAAGTCACTGTATAGATATGGCTGGCCTTGAACTCAGATTTACTTGCCTCTATCTTCTGAGTGCTGGGATTAATGATGTGCTCCAGCATTCTCAGCATGTCTCTGTCATTTTATCATATTGTTATACCTTCAAGTAGAAGACTCTAGGGTAAGATGGAGGAATTTAGTGGTTAGTTCACTCTAAGAGAATTATCATTTACCCTAATACAATCTCTTACTCAAATGCTTCATTCATTAACATTCCCACATCCAGTTATCTAACAATGTAAAGGACTTTGTGCCTAGGTCTACAAATGTTCCTTGGCAGTTTGCTATCTTTGTCTCCTGTATTTGACCACATAGTGAAATCATAGGCAAAGTTGTGTGTGTGTGTGTGTGTGTGTGTGTGTATGGATATATATGCATCCATATAATATTGATTTAATATTCAGAACCTTGCATAATGTGTAACAGGTACATAAATAAAATTATTTAATTAGCATATATGTACTATTTTATTCATCTTCTGATTAAGATGTGTTGTAGCAAACAGAAAAGGTTGTTCTGTTGTGAACAAAGAACTTTATCACAGTTCACAGGCTTTGCTAAATTATCCAGGCCTTTGGAAACATTGATTTTTCTCCTGCTTGGAGCATCAAGAATGATTATGCTCCATTGCAGCTGATTGTGCTTACCCTGATCTTTTTAACTTCTATTTGCTTGCATTAGCATGGGCTAATACATTTTTCATTAGAAACTGCATCTCATACTCATTTCATACTTATTTTTGCGCTATTAATGGTTTCTATGTTTGAGGCCCAAGCAATCTACGCATTGGGTAATTGTATAAATGTAGGATCATCAGCGTGAAGCAGGAACTGTTTTGATCCAGTGTAATAAATGTTTAATTTCCATGATTTCTGGTGTGACCTCCCCTCTAACATGGCTTAATTGCACTTCTTAAGGGTAGCATGTCCATCAACTTCTGTAGATGCGGTGCCATTTAAATTGCAAGCAAACCCACAGAAAAAAAGACTTAAAAGTGGCAAATACTTTAAATTCTCTTTTCCAGGTTGGACAAAAAAGACATTTTACTTAAGCTTTGATTGAATTTAGATTTTATAGATTGGCATGTTGAGCTACTCTGTCGGATTTCAATAACAAAGGAAGGGACAAATAAAGTTGTGGAGACATTGACTTTGACAACACGGAGTGGAAGAACAATTGAGAAGAAAGTTGGTTACTAAAAGTAGTTCAAAGTACTTTCTTTCTCAGAAAATTCTCAACTATCCTTGAAATTTTATCACATTTTCTTGTGTGTATATCTAGTCTACTTCAGTTTTTCAGGTCCAGTCTATGCCAGCAAGTATATCTTTGGGCTATACCCTTAGTAATCTTCATGATTTGTCCACTATTTTTATCAATACTTAGTTACACTTTTTATATTTTGATCATATTCACCTATTGTCTTTTCACTAATTCCTCCCAAATTCAATATCGTAGGTTAGTTTATCACACTGTGAACCTAGAGATTCTGTTATCTACTGAACAGAAACTATTTTCAGTTATTTTTGCTTTGTTACTGCATACCTTTAATCTCTCTGGCTGGAATACAGATGTACTCCTGGTATACATATTTAATTCCAAACAATGAAGGGAATGTTAGTTTGTAGAAGGAAGAACCCATGTGTCATAGTGATGTTTAATTTAGAAAAGAGAGGAAATAAAAGCTACTTAGTTGGTGATTTAGTCCCTGGGAGCTGGGGGGTCTGGTTGGTTGATAGTGTTATTCTTCCTATGATGTTGAAAACCGTTTCAGCTCCTTCAGTCCTTTCTCTAACTCCTCCCTTGGGGTACCTGTGCTCAGTCTGACAGTTGGCTGCAAACATCTGCATTTGTATCAGGAAGGCTCTGGATCTCAGGACACAGCTATATCAGGCTCCTGTCAGCAAACACTTCTTGGTATCAGCAATAGTGACTAGGTTTGGTGTCTGCATATGGGATGAATCTCCAGGTGGGGCAGTCTCTGGATGGCCTTTCCTTCAGTCTCTGCTCCACTCTTTGTCCTTGTATTTCCTTTAGACAGGAGCAATTCTGGGTTAAAATTTTTGAGAAGGGTGGTGGCCCCATCCTTCACCTGGAGGCCATGCCTCATCTCTCCATATGGTCTCTACAGGTTTTCTCTTCCCCTTTTGTTGGAGAGAGAGAGAGAGAGAGAGAGAGAGAGAGAGAGAGAGAGAGAGAGAGAGAGAGAGAGAGAGAGAAGGAACAGAAGATTCAGCTTTACAGGGACAAGTTGCAGAGGGAAAAAGCTAGACACAGATGAAGACAGAATAATCCAGAGAATGAAAAGGAAGCAGAAGATTAGAACAGATTCCTAGAGTTAGTTTGAGGCCAAGCAGAGTAATAACTCAGGAGAAGTTAAGTGAAGTTAGATTGTATCAGTCAACTTGGAAAAGATTTGGAGCCAGAACAGCCAAGTGGAATCAGCCAGCCAGAGATCAAAAAGAACTAGGAAGGCATGAGTGTGTTGAATTGTAAATCTCACAGACTGAAAATATTCTAGGCCCAGATAAGATTTCATGGAGGTTATAAGGCTGTAAGGCTACTCCGAGGTTAGCAGATGGAGGCTCTTAGCCTCCTAAATGACATTTAAATCAGAGTAATAAAAGTTACTATTAAATCCAACTTCTCTAACTTGTCAACTTCCTATCCTTTGATTGATTTATTTATCTATAACTCATGAACTACAATTTGTGCTGCATATATTGCTATTTTTAAGACTGTCCACTGGAACATGAAAAATCCACTAGAGGAATTTCCCTTAAAAAAAAAAAAAAAAAAACTGACTCCCCCTTTCAGATGAGCTCTAAATAATCCACAATTCTTTATTTAAAGGTACAGCTCAGCGAACACCATCCCCCTTCCTGATAGATGTAGACTGATTTGTTCTTTTTTTTCCCACTTTCAACATTCTGTTTTCTTAGCTTCAAAGTTATTTGTTTTTGCAGAAAACATGTGCTTTAATTTCATTTCCCCCTTTTCTTCTTTTTTTTATTGGATATTTTATTTATTTACATTTCAAATGTTATCCTTTTTCCGGTTTCCCTTCAGGAAATCCCCTATCCCACCCGCCCTCCCTCTGATTTTATGAGGGCACCCCTACACTCACCCACCCACCCACCCACTCCTGCCTCCCTGCTCTGGCATTCACCTACACTGAGGAATCGAGCCTTCAAAGGACCAAGGGCCTCTTCTTATCTAGGTCTTATGTCTGTAATCACAGCTCCTATGTACAGTGGTCCTGTCATGCGCAAAAAGCACTGCTCATGTTGATCTTCCCCAAACTTTGACGTTTACAAACTTCTAGCTCCCTCATTCATTAGTCTTCCTGAGTATAGGGAAGAGCATTTGTAATATAGAGACCTCATTTTGTCTGAGCACTGTACTGACAGCTTATTGTATGCACTTTCAAGATCTGTGAGTTTATGCATTAACCACTGTACACCTCAAAAAGAAACATCTTTGCTGAGAGTGAGAGCTGTCTTAATTTAATTGTAGAGTGATAATACTTTTCAAGGCAATTTGATCTTATGACCAAGAGTAATGGGATTGCCAGTGAGGTCTTTTGAGATCTCTAACTGTGGGCTCTCAATGAAATTTACAGTGCCATTCAGAAATTCATCTGTTACCTGGTGTGTGTGTGTGTGTGTTTTGTGTGTGCATGTGTGAATTATGGGTTTATTTGATTTTACCATTCCCAGGTCATAATTCATTTCTGACAAAAGCTATTGTAGGATCTCAAGCAAGGATCTAGAAGCAAGAATTGATACAGAAACTACAGAGAAATTATTTCTCATCTAAGTTTTTTTAGAAAGCCTTGGTCCAACTTTCCTAAATATGGGACCTCTCACAATTCGATGGTCATGGATGGACACTTATACAACAATTAATAATTAAGGAGACACTTCAAATATATGCCCAGAACTCAAACTGACCAAACCAATTCCCCGATTGTTGTTCCCTCTTCCAAGATGTCAATTTTACAGTAAAAATAATTTAATGATATGCCTATGTGTACATGTCTGTTATAAATATATATATGGTTATACATATGAATATATAATGAAATACTTTATACACTCTAAAGTTTCTGACATTTAAAAAGTATATTATTTTACTCATATGGATGTTTTGCCTATGTGAATTATGCCTTCCTGATGCCTATACAGACCAGAAAATAGTATTAGATTTCCTGGAGCTGGAATTACAGGTGGTTGTGAGTTGTCACATAAGTGTTAGAAATTGAGCCTTGCTCTTCTGAAATGATGTCTAGTGTACCTAACTGCTTAACCATATCTCCATTTATTAAAAATTACATAATTTGTCACAATATGGCTGGGTCTAAAAAACATTGTTTTCTGTGGAACATGCTATACACAGAAAAAATGCTATTAAATCTTGCACATATCATACATGTGGGATCCAGGAAAAGACTATCATCGAAGCAAGGTATTGAACTGATTACCCGAGGCTGTGAATCAAGACGTGTAAAAAAGAAAAGTCATATATTGATTTATATATTATATATTATATATATATTGATTTATATATTATATATTATACATTATACATTATATATTATATATTATTATATATTCTATATTTATGCTATATTTATTCTATATTCTATATTCTATATTCTATATTCTATATTCTATATTCTATATTCTATATTCTATATTCTATATTCTATATTCTATATTATATCATCTATCATCTATCATCTATCAATCATCTATCATCTATCATATATATCATATAGCTTATATCTTATATATTAATTATATATTACATATTACATATTACATATTACACATTACACATTACACTTTACACTTTACACTTTACATATTACACATTACACTTTACATATTATATATAATATAGTATATATTATAAAGAATTTATATTTTATGTATTATATATTATAAAGTATTCATATATTCTATATTTTATATTTAATAAAGAATATATATTCTTTATTATAATTAAATAAAAAATAAAAACATGAAAGGATATAAAGTTTTACTAAGGCAAGCATTAGCAAATATAAATGGCATATGTTCCTCCATTCTTACTACATCTAGTAATTAGGTACATACACTCAAAAGATTTTGAAATAGCCACAAAACATAAATCAGTAAGATGGAGGGGGTGTTTATTAGAAAGTACATGAAAAGAGATCAACAAATTATATTTTAATTCAGAAATATGTACAACTATTTTGTGTCAGTTTAAAACAACTATGTAATCTTCAGTATATCATTGCCCTTACATGACTGAAGGACATAAATCTATGGGGGCCCCTTGTCAGGAGCCTGGAGTCTGGGAGAGTGGCCAAACTCCTACCTTTCATTGCAGGGGACACTGTGGAGTCACCTTCATGATCACCATAGTTTCAAACCTAGCTCAATCAGAAATCAGGCTGCCTTTCATGGTCCCAGAAAATTATATTATGTAATAATTATATTAGGTAAGGAATAATAGAATAGGTCTGAACCTGCACCTGGAGCAGCGAAGGCTTCTGTTCTGCACCTAACCCCCCAAATCCCAGAGGAGGCTGAACTCCCAGGAGTTCTAATAGGCCCAGGAGTGTAAGTGATTAAGCTGTAACCTACCCCCCCCACACACACAAAAAACAAAACAAAACAAAAAAACATGGGAGTAATTTGGGACCTGCTGGGACACACAAACTCCCTCAATGCCAGTGGCACAGGACCCTTTCTGTCTTCACCTGTTCCTGAAGCATCCCTAAGGCTTTAGCTCTGCACCCAACCCCCCAAAACCCAGAGGAGGCTGGATTCCTAGGAGCTCTAACACATAGAAACATAGGATAATAGGCTCACAGTATCTCAGGAGCTTAGGCACACCAGGATTACAGGAGCTCAGAAGAAGCATGACTTCCAGAAGCTATACATCCAAGGTCTCAGGATCACAGGATCACAGAGACAGCTGGACTCTGACGAGTTCTGACACAGCCAAGAAAACTGGACAGACTGGCTCCAGTCAGTGATAGTGAGTGAAGGTATCGCTAGAAATGACCAGATGATTAAAGGCAAGCACAAAAACATAAGCAACAGAAATCAAGGTTACTTGGCATCATTAGAACCTAGTTCTACAAAGCAAGTCCTGAATACGCAATAACACCAGAAAAGCAAGATTCAGATTTAAAATCACTTCTCATGATGATGATAGAAGACTTTTAAAAAGACATAAATAACTCCCTCAAAGAAATACAGGAGAACATAAATAAACAGGTAGAAGCCCTTAAGGAGGAAACACAAAAATCCTTTAAAGAATTACAAAAAACCACAATCAAACAGATGAAGAAATTGAACAAAATAATTCAGGACATAAAAAACAGAAGTGGAAATAATAAAGAAATCACAGAGAGAGAGACAACTCAGAAGATAGAAAACCTAGAAAAGAGATCAGGAGTCATAGATGCAAGCATCACCAACAGAATACAAGAGATAGAAGAAAGAATCTCAGGTGCAGAAGATACCATAGAAAACATTAACATAACTGTCAAAAAATTCAAAATGCAAAAAGCTCCTAACCCAAAATATCCAGAAAATCCTGGATACAATGAGAAGACCAAATCTAAGGATTAAATAGGTTTAGAAGGCAGTGAAGATTTCCAACCTAAAGGGCCAGTAAATATCTTCAATAAAATTATAGAAGAAAACTTCCCTAACGTAAAGAAAGTGATGCCTATGAACATACAAGAAGCTTACAGAACTCCAAATAGACTAGGTCAGAAAAAGAATTCCTCCAAACACATAGTAATCAAAACACCAAATGCATAAAACAAAGAAAGAATATTAAAAGCAGTAAGGTAAAAATGTATAAAGTAACTTATAAAGGCAGACCTATCAGAACTACACCAGACTTCTCACCAGAGACTATAAAAGTCAGAAGATCCTGGACTGATGTCATACAGACACTAAGAGAACACAAATGACAGCCCAGACTACTTTACCCAGCAAAACTCTCAACCACCATAGATGAAGAAACCAAGATATTCCATGACAAAACCAAATTTACATAATATCTTTCTACAAATCCAGCCCTAAAAAGGATAATCATGGAAAACCACCAACACAAGGAGGTAAATTATACGCAAGAAAAAGGAAGAAAGTAATCTTCCAAGAAACCCAAAAGAAGATAGCTACACAAACATAATTTCACCCCTAATAACAAAAATAACTGAAAGCAACAATTACTTCTCCATAATATCTCTTAACATCAATGGACTCAACTCCCAAATAAAAAAACATAGACTAATGGAACGGGTATGTAATCATGACAGAACATTTTGCTGCATACAGAAAACACACCTCAGTGACAAAGACAGACAATACCTCAGAATAAAAGGCTGGAAAACAATTTTCCAAGCAAATGGTCCCAAGAAACAAGCTGGAGTAGCCATTCTAATATTGAATAAAATTAACTTCAACCAGAAGTTATCAAGAAAGATAAGAATGGATACTTCATATTTATCAAAGGAAGAATCAACCAACATGAAATCTCAATTCTGAAAATCTATGCACCAAATACAATGGCACCCACATTCATAAAAGAAACTTTACTAAAGCTCAAAGCACACATTGCACCTCACACAATAATAGTAGGAGACTGCAACACGCCACTTTCATCAATGGACAGATCATGGAAACAGAAACTAAAAAGAGACACATTAAAACTAAGAGAAGTTATAAATACAATGGATTTAGCAAATATTTATAGAACATTTCATCCAAAAACAAAAGAATATACCATCTTCTCAGCACCTCATGTTGTCTTCTCCAAAATAGACCTTATAATTGGCCATAAAACAGGCCTCAACAGATACAAGAAGATTGAAATAATTTCATGTATCCTATCAGATCACCATGTGCTAAGGCTGGTCTGAAATAATGATAAATTAATGGAAATCCCATATACACATGGAAACTGAACAATGCTCTATTCAATGATAACTTGGTCAGAAAAAAAATAAAGAAATTAAAAGCTTTTTAGAATTTAATGAAAATGAAGACACGTCATACTAAAATTTGTGGGACATGATGAAAGCAGTTCTAAGAGGAAAACTCATAGCTGTAAGTGCCTATAAAAAGAAACTGGAGAGAGCACACACTAGGAACTTGATGGAACACCTGAAAGCTCTAGAACAACAACAACAAAAGCAAATGCACACAAGAGGAGTAGATGGCAGGAAATAGTGAAACTCAGGGCTGAAATCAACCAATTAGAAACAAAAATAACTACAAAGAATCAACAAAATGAAGAGCTGGTTCTTTGAGAAAATCAACAAGATAGATAAACCCTTAGCCAGACTAACCAGAGGACACAGAGACAGTATCCAAATTAATAAAACCAGAACTAAAAAGTAAGACATAACAACAGAAAATGAGGAAATTCAAAAAATCATCAGATCCTACAACAAAAGCCTATACTCAGCAAAACTGAAAAATCTGGATGAAATGGACAATTTCCTAGACAGATACCAGACACCAAAGATAAATCAGAGTCAGATAAACCATTAAAAAGTCCTATAACTACTAAAGAAATAGCAGCAATCATTACAGATTGCTCTTGGCAAGATGCAATCCCCATCAAAATTCTAACTCAACTCCTCACAGTGACAGAAAGAGCAATTCTCAAATTCATTTGAAACAACAACAACAACAACAACAACAAAAAAAAAAAAAAACCAAATAGCAAAAACTATTCTCAACAATAAAAGAACATCTGGGGAAATCACCACCCCTGACTGAAAGCTGTACTACAGAGCAGTAGTGATAAAAAACTGCATGGTATTGGTACAGAGACTGACAAGGAGATCAATGGAATAGAATTTAAGATCCAGAAATAAACCCACTTACCTACAGTCACTTGATCTTTGACAAAAAAGCTAAAACTGTCCAGTGGAAAAATGACAGCATTTTCAACAGGTGGTGCTGGTTAAACTTGAGGTCAGCATGTAGGAAAATGCAAATCAATCCAATCTTATCTTCTTGTAGAAAATTAAAGTCCAAGTGGATCAAGGATCTCCATATAAAACCGGATACTATGAAACTAATATAAGATAAAGTAGGGAATTGCCTCTAGTACTTGGGCACAGTGGAAAAGTTCCTGAGAAGGACACCAGTGGCTTATGCTCTAAAATCAAGAATTGACAAATGGGACCTCATAAAATTGCAAAGCATCTGCAAGAAAAGGCACACTTTCAATAGGACAAAATGGCCAGCCATATATTGGAAAAAGATCTTACCAATCCTACATCTGATAGAGGGCTACTATCCAAAATTTACAAAGAACTCAAGAAATTAGACTCCAGACAATCACGTAACTCTATTAAAAAATGGGGTACACAGCACAACAAAGAATTTTCAACTGAGGAATATTGAATGGCTGTGAAGAATATTGAATTGATGTTGAACCTAAAAAAATGTTCAACATCTACAGTCATCAGGGAAATCTAAATTAGTTGTTAATTAAGACTCAGGATTTATATAATCTTTATAAATTTTGAAGAAATTATAAAGGTTGAGAAAAAATGTTGGACATATATCACGAGTATTAGAGAGAAAAGGCAGCATTAAAACAAAAATAACACAATTTTTGGTTGAAAAGCACAAGCATTGTTGCTCTAGGTGTTCCTGTAAGGAAGAAAAGGAAAAGTTTAAAAAAATTTTTGGTTGAAAAACAGGAACGTTTGTTGCAGGTCCTCCTGATGGGGAGAAGCAGTAATGGCGGGTTTAAAAGCAGTGGGGAGGGGCCTTGCTCTGCCATGTGGCATCTGGGTGCTCTGGCAGAGAGGACCTGTATTCTACTTTTCTTTTTCTTAGAAATTTTAAATGTAGAGAAGGATCAAAAGGCTAACTTGAAGAAAGTTTATAGGAAGAGACACATAGGCTTGATAGGAGAGCCAAGAGTCAGAGAGTGAAAGGCTGTACGAATCTCTCACCTAAGGAAAGAGTCTTAGGAGGGTCACAACAGGCACTGTGACTTGAAAGACAGCTGTTGTCTGTGAAGGAGCCCTCTCTGTGGAGCTGGGGAATGGGCAAAGTGGAGGCTAGGGGGTTGCCGCCATCTTGCCCTTGAGCTGGAGAGCACTCAGAAAGGGGGAGACAGACAGAGAGAAAGAGGAGGAGGAGTTAAAGTAGAGAAGTTGACCAGGAACACATGGAGAAAGAGTGGGGCCTAGTCTTTTGAACTAGGCAGGAGCTAGCTAAAAATTAGAAGAAGCTAACAAGGAACACGTGGAGAAAGAGAGGGAGGAGACAGAAAGAAGCCTGCCTAGTCTTGTGAACTAGGCTGGGGATTACTCACTGTCCTGGAGTTTCTCAGAGAGGTTTTCTGTGGGCAACAACTGGGGGGGACACTCTTGGAGCTGGCTCTTTCCGTGTCCTCTACCACCTGTAGGGAAGGATATGGGCTTGTGAGTGGGTGAGTGGGTCCCCTGCGGACTCCATCTTTCATCTGTCTAATCTCACCAGCATTATGGGGAGGTCCACGGCGCCTGCCATATCGGTGGTGCCAATCAGCAGCATAGCGGCTCCCTTTTACTGGAACTCCATCTAGGCCAGTCACATTTGTTGCTTTAGGACCCCCTTTTCCTGCAACCACATCAAACTCTACAATTTCTCTGTCCCCCACACTACGCAGATACTTGCATGGATTATTCTTCTTGATGTCAGTCTGGTGTACAAACACATCTTCTTTGGTGTCATTTTGGTTTATAAATCCATATCCGTTTTTGACATTGAACCATTTGACAGTGCCAAGGACTTTGATGGCAAGAACCTTTTTCTCTGAAGCTGATGAGGCCAGGGCGGGCCCGGGGGCTGCATCTCCGCCGGGGCTCCCTGCAAGCAGCCTGGTGGGGAGGCCTGGGGCACACCATTGGCTGCAGAGCTCTTAGGCACTGGGTCTAGGGGTGCCACAAATGTCACTCGGGAGCATGGTGCCGCTGCCTCGCTCTTGTAGCTCGAGGGCAGGGGATGCAAGAGTTCACAGTCTTGCTGTGTCTCCTGGCCCCAGGGATGGCAGGTTGTAGGGCATTCATCTTTCCAATGTCTTGCCTCCCCACATTTGAGGCAGATTTTTTCTGTTTTTATTGCTGCCACAAATGCCTGAGCTAGGGATGCGACCTGATTTGATGGGGTTCCTATTTCTCTGGTTGCTACAATCCACCTATCGTGATGCTCCTCCTGGAGACCCTGGCAAGCTAGCCTAGACTCAGAAGTCATGCCTTCCCAAACAATGGTTTTAAGAAGAAGGTCTCTAGCTGTGGGATTGGAGATTTTTCTTTCTAAGCTCATTTTAGTTTTGAGAATAAAATCAGATAGGGATTCTCCAGGCTTCTGATGAAGGGAGAGCAAGGAGTGGGCAGGGTCTTGTGACTGTGAAGGTAGAGTAAGCCTATTCCAGGCTTGAATGGCACAGAGGCAGACCTGGTCAGAGTAGCCTGCTGGTTGACTTGCCTGTTGCACCCCAGTAGAGAAATCTTCCTGGCCAGTACACAGGTGGAGGGGTGAACAGGCCCTAGAAAGATTTAAATACTAATGAGGTACTTGAAGGCCAGAGGTGGAGCCAATTAAACATTCCTCCCCGGCCCCTCCCCCTTCTCCCCTCCCCTTTTAACTTAGGTCGATCCTGGGTTTATGGGGGTATGTATCCAGATCCATCTACCATCCACCATGTGAATAAATCAGTTTTGGAAACCCAAGGGCTTCCTCGTGTGTTGGGGCCACTCCTCCATGAGGAACTATGAGGAGCCGGGGAGAGGCTTTTAGTTAATGAGCAGCAGGGCCCAAGCAGCAGGGCCCAACTTCCAGCTGGAGGAACCCAGAGCGTTCCCAGTCGACTACCCACAGCATGGTGGGAGGAACCCTGGGATCCCCAGCCTTATATTTTTTTCCCTACATCTGGTGCCCAATGTGGGGCACGAACATTCCCAGTTAATATCCACCCCACTCGAGCTAAACCACTTAACTGGTACCCAATCCAAGCCTCCGACCTAAAAGAACTCAGGCAGGCAGTGAAGGAAGATGGCATTCACGAAACGTGGACAAAATCCCTCCTACAGAGCCATATTGTCAACTTAAACACCCCCCAAGATTGGAGAGATATTTGCCGTTCTGCCCTTCCTGATCCAATGTTTCTAGAATGGGAGGCCTACTATCATGATGAGTGTCTTCAGCAAGTCAGGCAAATCCAGGGATATCTAACTAGACATTCAGCACCTGTTTAGCTCCAGAGGTTCACAGAAAGTTTGAAACTATAACTTAAGAAATTAGTGAAGTTTTGTATAGATAAACCCAGGTAATATTTTCTCTTCTGTCCTGGTACCAATAATAAATTGTAGATTCACTCTAGTAACTTAGGCTAATTGTTTTATGACCTCTTGGAATGTGCTCTAAGCAGCAGAAGGTCCAGTTACTATCTCTCTCGGGGCAACTAACTGATAACACTCAGGAGATTGGCAGAGTTCTCTTTGCAGTTTCAACTATGCCTGAGGGACTTAATAGCAGTCCCGTTATAAAGGAGCTTAATAATCACTGATATAATTTTAGGAATTCTTATAAGATCATCATTAAGACTTAAGAAGTCATCTATTTGTCTATATAGTATCACTACAAGACAGTACATCTTCATGGATCTGTAGAGATCTGCTACAAAGGGGAGTGCTATTGCTTAGTGATAGTAGCATATGTATAATAATAATAATAATAATAATAATAATAATAATAATAATAATAATGGGAAAAGCATATTAATAGCAGGAATCTTTCCTAAAATCACGTCCACCACAGCCTTGCTAATGGGGCACACTCGTCGCAGATTATATAATAATCTGAGGTAAGCATTTCAGAATGATCATCTGCTCATTATTAGCTTGTTCCATTATGACTCCCGTCAAGATTTCTTACCAGAGACTATAAAAGCCAAAAGATCCTGGACTGATATTATACGGAGCTTAAGAGATCACAAATGCCAGCCCAGACTACTATACCCAGCAAAACTCTCAATCACTATTGATGGAGAAAACAAGATATTCCATGACAAAACCAAATTTACACAATATCTTCCCACAAATCTAGCACTTCACAGAATAATGGTTGGAAAACTCCAACACAAGGAGGGAAACTACAACCAAGAAAGAGCAAGAAAGTAATCTTCCAACAACCCCAAAAGAAGATAGCTACACAAACATAATTCCACCTCTAATAACAAAAATAACAAAAAGCAAAAATCATTTTTTCCTAATATCACTTAATATCAATGGACTCAATTCACCAAGAAAAACACACAGACTATCAGACTGGATACATAAAGAGGACCCAACATTCTGCTGCATACAGAAAACACACCTCTATAACAAAGACAGACACTACCTCAGAGTAAAAGGTTGGAAAACAATCTTCCAAGCAAATGGCCCCAAGAAACAAGCTGGAGTAGCAATTCTAATATCATATAAAATATTTTTTCAACCAAAAGTAATCAAAAAAGATAAAGAAGGACACTTCATATTCATCAAAGGAAAAATGTACCAAGAGGAACTCGAAATTCTGAACATCTATGCCCCAAATGCAAGGCCACCCACATACATAAAAGAAACTTTACTAAAGCTTAAAGCATACATTGTACCTCACACAATAATAGTGGGAGATTTCCACATCCCACTCTCAGCTATGGACAGATCATGGAAACAGAAATTAAACTGAGACACAATGAAACTAACAGAAGTTATGAACCAATTGGACTTAACTGACATCTATAGAACATTTCATCCTAAAACAAAAGAATATACCTTTTTCTCAGCACCTCATGGTACCTTCTCCAAAATAGACCATATAATTGGTCACAAAACAGGCCTCAACAGATACAAAAAGATTGAAATAATCCCTTGGACCCTATCAGACCACCATGGACTAAGACTCATCTTTGACATGGACAAAAACAATGGAAAGTCCACATACATTTGGAAACTGAACAATGCTATACTCAATGATAACTTGGTCAAGGAAGAAATAAAGAAAGAAACTAAAGACTTTTTAGAATTAAATGAAAATGAGGACACATCATATCAAAACTTGTGGGACTCACTGAAAACACTACTAAGGAAAAATCATACCTCTAAGTTCTCACAAAAAGAAAATGGAAAGAGCATACATTAACAATTTGACAGCAAACCTGAAAACGTTAGAACAAAAGGAAGCTAATATACCCTAGAGGAGTAGACAGCAGGAGATAATCAAACTCAGGGCTAAAATCAACGAAGTTGAAACAGAAAGAACTATACAAAATATCAACAAAACCAGGAGCTGGTTCTTTGAGAAAATCAGCAAGATAGACAAAACATTAGCCAGACTAACCAAAGGGTGCAGAGACAGTACTCAAATTAGGAATATCAGAAGTGAAAAGGGAGACATAACAACAGAAACAGAGGAAATTAAAAAAATCGTCAGATTCTAATACAAAGGCCTATACTGAACAAAATTGTAAAATATGGATAAAATGGACAATTTTCTAGATAGATACCAGGTACCAAAGTTAAATGAGGAGCAGATAAACCATCTAAACAATTGCATAACCCCTAAAGAAATAGAAGCATTAATTAAAAACCTCCCCACCAAAAATGTCTGGGGCCAGATGGTTTTGTGCAGAATTCTATCAGACCTTCCAGGAAGACCTAATACCAATTGTCTTCAAACTATTCCACAGAATAGAAACAGAAAGAACAATACCCAATTTGTTCTATGAAGCTACAATTATGGTCATACCTAAGCCTCACAAAGACCCAACAAAGAAAGAGAACTACAGACCAATCTCATTCATAAGAATTCATAAGAATGAATATTTATGTAAAAATAATCAATAAAATTCTCGCAAACCAAATCCAAGAACACATCAAAACAATCATCATCCATCATGATTATGTAGGCTTTATCCCAGGAATGCAGGGATGGTTCAATATTCTGAAATCCATTAATGTAACCCACTACATAAAGAAACTCAATGAAAAAAAACACATGATCATCTCACTAGATGCTGAGAAAGCATTTGACAAAATTCAACATCCCTTCTTGTTAAAAGTTTTGGAAAGATCAGGAATTCAAGGTCCATACCTAAACATAGTAAAAACAATATACAGCAAGCCAGTAGCCAGCATTAAATTAAATGGAGAGAAACCTGAAGCAAGTCTACTAACATCAGGGACTAGACAAGGCTGCCCACTCTCACCCTGCCTATTCAATATAGTACTAGATGTCCTAGCTAGAGCAATTAGAGAACAAAAGGAAGTCAAAGGGATACAAATAGGAAAGGAAGAAGTCAAAATTTCACTATTTGCAGATTATATGATAGTATACTTAAGTGACCCTAAAATTTACATCAGAGAACTCCTAAATCTGATAAACAACTTCAGTAAAGTGGCTGGATATAAAATTAACTCAAACAAATCAGTAGCCTTCCTATACTCAAAAGATAAACAGGCTGAGAAAGAAATTAGGAAAATGACATCCTTCAAAATAGTTACAAACAATATAAAATATCTTGAAGTGAATCTAACCAAGCAAGTGAAAGATCTGTATGACAAGAACTTCAAGTCTCTGAAAAAAGAAATAGAAGAAGATCTCAGAAGATGGAAAGATCTCCCATGCTCCTGGATTGGCAGGATTAATTTAATAAAAATGGCCATCTTGGTAAAAGCAATCTATAGATTCAATGCAGTCCCCATCAAAATTCCAAATCAATTCCTCATAGAGATATAAAGAGCAATTTGCAAATTTATTTGGAACAACAAAAAACCCAGGATAGTGAGAACTGTTCTCAACAACAAAAGAACTTCTGGGGGAATCACCTTCCCTGATCTCAAACTGTACTACAGGGCAATAGTAATAAAAACTGCATGGTATTGGTACAGAGACAGGCAGGAAGATCAATGGAATATAATTGAAGATCCAGAAATGAGCCCACACACCTATGATCATTTGATCTTTGACAAAGTTGCTAAAACCATCTAGTGGAAAAAGGACAGCATTTTCAGCAAATGGTGCTGGTTCAACTGGAGGTCAACATGTAGAAGGATGCAAATAAATCCATTCCTATCCCCGTGTAAAAAGCTCAAGTCCAAGTGGATAAAGGACCTTCACATAAAACCAGATACACTGAAACTAATAGAAGAGAAGGTGGGGAATACCCTCGAATGCATAGGCACAGGGGAAAAGTTCCTGAACAGAACACCAATGGCTTATGCTCTAAGATCAAGAATTGACAAATGGGACCTCATAAAATCGCAAAGCTTCTGTAAGGCAAAGAACACTGTCAATAAGACAAAACGGCAACCAACAGATTTGGAAAAGATCATTACCAATCCTATATCCAATAGAGGGCTAATATCCAGTATATACAAAGAACTCAAGAAATTAGACTCCAGACAACCAAATAACCCTATTAAGAATGGGGTACAGAGCTAAACAAAATTCTCAACAGAGGAAACTTGAATGGCTGAGAAGCATATTAAGAAATGCTCAACATCCTTAGCTATCAGGGAAATGCAAATCAAAACAACCCTGAGATACCACCTCACACCAATCAGAATGGCTAAGATCAAAAACTCAGGTGATAGTAGATGCTGGTGAGGATGCAGAGAAAGAGGAACACTCCTCCATTGTTGGTGGGATTGCAAGCTGGTACAAACACTTTGGAAATCAGTCTGGTGATTCCTCAGAAAACTGGACATAGCATTACCTGAGGATCCAGCTATACCATTCCTGGGCATATACCCAGAAGATGCTCCAACATATAACAAGGACATATGCTCCACTATGTTCATAGCAGCCTTATTTATAATAGCCAGAAACGGGAAAGAACCCAGATGTCCTTCAACAGAGGAATGGATACAAAAATTGTGGTACATTTACACAATGGAATATTACTCAGCTATTAAAAATAATGAATTCAAGGAATTCTTGGGCAAATGGATGGAACTAGAAAATATCATCCTGAGTGAGGTAACCCAATCACAAAAGAACACCCATGGTATTTACTCACTGATAAGTGGATATTGGCCCAAAAGTTTGAAACAACAACGATTCAACTAACAGAGCACATGAAGCTCATGAAGAAGGAGGACCAAGAGGGGATGCCTCAGTTCTACTTAGTACGATTAACAAAAATAATCAAGGGAGCAAATATGGAAACAAAACATGGGACAGAAACTGAAGGAGGGGCCATCTGGAGACCATTCCATCTGGGTATCATCCATGATACCATCCCATGTCCAGTCACCTAAGCTAGACACTGATGTGGATGGCTGGAAGTGCATGCTGTCAAGAGCATGATACAGCTGTCTCCTTAGAGGTCTTCCAGAGACTGACACATTAAGAGGACGATGCTTACAGCTAATCACCAATATGATCAAGGGTTTTCCAATGGAGAAATTAGAGAGAAGACTGAAGGAGCAGAAAGGGTTTGTGACCCCAGAAGGAAAGCAACAATACCAAACAACCAAAGACCCCCAGGGTCTAAACCACCAGCCTGGGAGCACATAGGGAGGGACCCATGACTCTAGCGGTATATGTAGGAGAGGATGGCCTTGTTGGGCATAGGTGGGAGAGAAGATTCTTGGTCCCATAAAAAAATGAACACAGAGTGGGGAGGATGTGATGGAGGGGAGGAGGTAGTGCGGGCTGAATGTATGTGGGGGCACAGCCTCATAGAAGCATGAGGAGGGGTGATGGTATAGGAGGTTTCTGGGTGGTGGGAAGAAGTGGGGTAAGGGAATAATATCTGAAATGTTAATATAATACCCAATTTTTAAAAAAAGAAAAAAGAAAGAAAAAGAAAAGAAAAAAGGAGATTTAATAACAAAAATGGAAGGATTTAGAAATTTAGGAGGCAGTTTATGTTAATGGAATCAGCATCATATAAATAGGAAAATCACACTCTCACAGAAGCACAAGGAGGGGGATGGGATAAGGGGTTCCTGGGTGGTGGGGGGAATGGGTTAAGGGGATAAAATGTGAAATGTAAATATTATAACTAATTAAAAAAGGGGGAAATGAAAAGCTGTTAGAACCAACATCTTTAATAAAATCTCAGCCCTCTAAAAAAATTATCTTGATACTAAAACTTGTTTTGAGAATTGTATATTACAGAATATACAGCCTTGGTATATCTACTCATCAAGCAAACTGAGCAGACCTGCTCAAACCTCTGATGTCCTGGATTTCCATCTGGATGCAGTGAAGACACAGCATCAGAGGCTTATCAATTTACTCTTCTCCCCACCCCTATTCTAATATCTCAATGGCCATAATCAGCTTGAAGAAGTCAATGAAGAGTCTGTGCCCCTATTCCCTGGGCTTGGAGACTAAAGTGGTTACTATTGGTCCGTCTTTCTAGGGAAAAGTAGTGGTTTTGTTTGACCAGGGAGGATTAGATAGGATTTATTGCATAGCCATAACCTCTTGGTAGAAATCTGAATAATTATTATCAAGATGAAGTTATAATTTCTTAAATGGTACAAAATTTACTTTGATTTCAAATTTAAGGTTTTCATTGGTACGAGCTTCTTATTGATATAAAAGTGAGATGAATATTGATACTCTCATGGGCATTGTGCCTGTATAAAACATTTAGGAATACAAGGCTTAGACCCAGTCTTTCTTTAAATTTTTTAACTGATTTGAGATGGTTAGCCTGTGAGTTAAGGGACTATAGCAAATTCATGGCTTTGAGTTTATTATTAGGGTGTTTTCTATAATTTATTTAGAAATAGCTGAGTGGAGTTAACAGACAACAGTCCAGATAACCTTACATGGATAGTTGGTTTTCAAAACGTCAGTAGTTCATAGAATTGATGTTCCAAACATTTCTATATTAATGTTCATTTTGATTAGAGACCTGTCTGCTCCTGACAGCTTCCTGTCTTGGATTCTAAGAAGAAATTTAGCATCTTTGGAGTTACTCCAGCTGTGGGGAGACAGCCACTAGGCAAGAATTGCCTCTTTCCATCTACAGACATATTATTGTCCAGAAAAGGACACACTTGCAGAATAGTCGACTGATTATATCTGCCTAGACAGAGTAATCAGCCCTTAATAATCCTGCATCACTAAGGTCTGCCAGATGATTCTGGGCCAGAAGGCTGAAGATTTGATGCTCCGACATTCTGTAGTATAGGGACTGTCCAGGTGTTCAGTAGTCTCTATAAATTGGCTAAGTTTTAGAAACTATGCTTAGTGCTTCCCATAATTTCAGTTAACTCAGTCATTCTGGATTTCTGACGGGGTTGAAAACCTATAGTCTCATAGCCATTCCTGGCTATTTACTTTGAGAGAAAAGATTTGAGTGGATGGTTTTCAGCTGACATTCACTCTAAAGCCAAGAAAAAAGCCAGGTTCAAAACTAAGTGCTTTAGTTAGGTTAGATGACACAGATTCTGGTTAGTCAACAAAATGATGGACTGGGTATTAGGACTATCTTGTACCTCACTGGTACAAATAGGCATACTTATGCCCTAATTGGATATTGAGAGAAAAGTTTTATTTTAACAGGAAGGATGATATGTAGGAGGAGTTAAGGGGGAAGGAGAACTGAGAGGAAGAGAAGGAGTAAGGAGAGGAGAAGAAGAAAGAAAGGAGAAGCTAGGTGATGAGAGAGAGAAAGAGTAAAAAGAGAGGGTGGAGCATGGAGGCAGATGTTCACATATCTCTACCAGTCAAAGATAGTTGATATATCTAGGTTGGATATTGGGTTACACTTCTGATTAACATTTTAAAAAAAATTTATAAAAGCAAAAAGGAAAAGAGAGCATGGGATAGGGGTTTTCTAGGGAGGGGAAATGGGGAAAGGGGATGGAATCCTTTTTTATTTTTTATTGGATATTTTTATGTAAATAAAATATCCAATAAAAAATAAAATGTATATGCATTTATAAAAATAAAATAAAAATGAATCAATAGGTGTAAGAAAAAAGTACAATACAATTTGGAAATTTTTTTCTGATATATCACAATCCCATGTGCACAATCAAGCATAATTAGTCTGAAAGTATTTCAAAAGTACATACATCTCCTACATAAAGTTGAGGTCTATATCTAGGCTACATGTGCTATCTTAAAGACGTAGAGAAGGATCTCAGTAATATAGATAGCTCATAGGTTACATAGGCTATTGACCATCTCGGTTCACAGAATTAACTGCAAACAACAGATTAAATCACGTCTTCTTTTGAAGAGATAGCATGCATATTTAACATTCCTGACTTGCCTTGTGATTATTTCTGAGCTCAAGGACCTCTGTAATCTCCACAACATCAAGAACAACTTTGAAGTGCTATAGACTGCAGTATACAAATATTGCTTTTAAGGTTATATAAAAAACACAATTCCAGGTCAGCTATCAAACCTATTACAAGTTCTAATGGCAAAATGACTTTATCATTATAATGTCAATAAAGATCCTTAATACTAATGCATTTCTAGAAAGAGTGCACAATGCTGAAAATTTGCAAAGTGTTTTGATTACCAGAAAATAATTATAAACTGTATCTTCAATATTTTGGTGCATTTTGTAAGGTGTTCTTCCTGAAAAGAATGGAGACTACTTGCAAAGCAAAAGACTTGCATCCATAAAGAAATTATATTCATAAATATATACTGTAACAGGTTTGCTAATGGTTGTCTGGGTGACTGCAGAGGGCATTCCTTGGCATTAACAAAAACTTTATGGTCAAAATAGACAGAAGACCAATCCTTAAAGAAAAGTAACAACTTTCTACATTTAGAAGATGAGAATTCTAAAGCTAGAAGCATGTTAAACAGATGCTGACTTGGTTATTTTATGATTCTTACTTTTTTCCGTATGGGTCCTGTCTAGACATCCACCCAGTTGCCTTTCCACCATTTCCCTTTTCAGAGTCTACTGGAAATGAGAAGCTGTCATCAAAGGGAGCCTATCCTTGCTTTTTCTTCCTACCTATTCTTCACTCTCTCTGAGTTTATAAAATAGGAAATAATCTTCATGTCATCAGTGATAAAAAAAAAGTAATGTTCATGTAACACAATACTAAAAAAGGAAAAAAAAACTGAATGGTTTTGTTTATCCAACAATTGTTCATGGTTCCCTAAGTTAGTAGGTTGAATAAAAACTCCAATTAACAAAGAATTCATACTACATCAGTTTATTTGTATGGAATTTGACAGCATGCAGCACATTAATTTTAGAATTCATGACTCATTCCCTGTGCTGTGATTCCTCTCAGACTAATTCAGTGCATAAAATTTCTGAACATATAATGGTCTATATTTCATTTCTGTCTTGAGCTCATTTTGGATAATATTCCCCAATCTCAGCATCCAAGTACCTGTTGATAAATTAATTATTCTATTTCCAGAAATTTAATGGATAATTATTTAATTACCCATATTTTACTACATTAAAGAAATGTGTCTTTTCTGTGTGCCCTTTCAGCAAATAACTGAGCAACCCTGTTCTGAACACATTCGAATTTTTATCTCAATTAATTATCATGTATAATCAGGGAGTTAGAAAATTGCCTTTTTATTTATAATAAGAACAAGGAAGAAAAAACTGAGTAAGTTAAAAATGCAATAATTCTGCTTTCTTTTCTTTGTGATCATCTTTTCTCTTTTGCTCTCTTTTGCACTTTCATGGTCTTGCTCCAGTACAATTTCATTAAGAGATGTGCAGTGTCAGAAAGTTTGCTAAGGCTTTTTATACTTTTATCTACCATGATTCCTATGTATAAGATTTGTATTACCTATTATAATTTCAGTAAGTCTAGTCAGTAAGTGAAGGTCATAGTTAAATCATAATGGATTAAGTAGAGAAAACTGCTTACCCATTCCCCCAAATTTCAATTCACCACTTATAAGAGTGTTTAATTCATCTTTCTTCTTATCTTATTTGAAATGAATCAATTTAAGCTCTATATCATTTTCCTAAGTAATAGATTACCAATATATTTCTGCCAAAGATTCTTGATGAAAAAAAAAGGGGGGGGCACAAATGAAGTGATATCTAGGGACCAAAGATATAATGGTTAATGAGAAAGCTAATTATAATTGCATTTTATTATATCATTGATTAGAGTACTCCTTTGAATTAATTAGAAGTATCATTATTCATAGAGACTTATCATTTTGAAAATATATACATAATTTTTTACCACCATGTTTTGCTGTGGTGATTTCAAATGAAAGATCAAAGTGTATTAGTAGGGAAAATTACATATCTAAAAAAGTTAGTAGGGTATTTTAAAATTTAGACATACATGTACACATTTATTCAATTGTTTTTGAATTGCCATTTACACGATGTAGCAAATATTAACTAAGTGATCATTATTTATTAAATAATGTGATTTTTTTGAAAAAATAGTTCTCTAGAGATAATATTAACTACTGTATTAAGTAACTTTACTTTGTATTCCTGGTATTATAATTTCAAATTAAAGTAAGCTTAAAACAATCATGATTATAGGTATATCAATATTGATCCATATTGTCTTGGAAAACACTATTATTATTTTCTCTGAAAACTATTGTTTGTAAAGTGTCACTCCATAACACAAACAAGAAAATAAAATAATTTTTGTTCTATATTAATACTTGATGGAAATTTATAAACAAATTTAGGTTTTAAAGTTATTAAAAGACTCATTAATATCAGAACAGCCAGAAAACTAAGGCATTGAAACATAAAATATTAGTTTAAACCTTCTAAGCACTGAGTATTGCTGAAGTATTGCTCAACTCGTGAAGTCATCATTCATTCTTGATATTTTTCATACTATTTGTAATTGAGAAGTCTTACTTTGTGAAGAAGTTATCAGTTAAGTAGTCCAGTGATCTGTGTATTCTTTATTTAATATCATTAAGAACATATTCATTAATTACAAAAATAATGAAATTTACAGGGAAATAGATGGAACTTGAAGTAATCATTCTAAATTAGGTTATCCAGGTCCAGTAAAACAAATACTATACTTCTTGTTAAGACATGGAGGCTATGTTTGAATCTGTAGATATGTGTTCGAATTGGAGTTCTTTCTTATGTCATGAAACTCATAGAGTCTTCTGGAGAGGAGCGTTTTCAAGAGAGGAAACATTCAGTGTGGTGAGCAGAAATGAGAAATAATGGAAAAGGATGATATAGTGTTTTGGAGGTTGAACAGTTTTTAAAGACAGGTATTTGAGGAGGAAAAACTAACAATAAACTCCCCTGCAAAAGCTATGTGGAAGTATATTACTATAGAGGCTTCCTAAAATATTTAAATATAAGTAAATGGAAGTATTTCCGATTCTATTACCATATAGTAGGACTGAAATGACTCTCCTAGACACTGTAGATTATCAAATGAGGAGTCTGGTACCATTTATGGGTTATCAGTTTTGGTGTTGTTGGTCAGTGATTTGCATAGACCCATAACTATCAGAGCCTCTGGTAATCATTCTTTGTTAACATCTAGTACTTGAAGGTAAGAAGGTTATTGCTGAAAAGTCACATAGTTTATATTTGAATCACAGGTTGTTGAGAAATCAAGATGGTACAGACCTGTCGGCTTTATCTTTACTGATTGGTTTTCACAGCACTGAAAAATGATAGATAATTTTCGAGGCAGAAACTTAATTATACGTCTTATCCAGCTATGAAATTTGTAAGCTACAGTTAAGACTGGTATATGAGGGAATACTCACTGGTGCAAAAGTAGCAGTAATGTTATTGCATAACCAATCACTTTCTGTTTGGATTTAATATCTAGCCCACTAGGATTAATTCCATTACATGGTTAACAAGTAAGCATAACTAGGTAAATCACAGGCCAGAGTACAGAAAAATTCTCATTATTCACTAACTGAATTATATCTATATCACATCTTTTCCCATAGAAGAGGTAATAGGACATTGTAAGGATAATAACTGGTATCTATGAACAACAACAACAACCAACAACAACATCAAACCAGAAGTTTCTGGGTAAAAAATAAACAGTAATACATATAAACGCATAACAGTTGTGATATCATGTGAATGACTGACAGTAAGCTCAAGCCAGGCAAATATCATGAGAATAGAGGTGGTCGAGAAATCTCAACTTTAGCTAGAAATCCTATTGCAATTAATGGCTTCTTAGTAAAGAAAAATCAGCATTCTCCAAGGCCATTGGGAGCTTACCTTTGTTAAAGTAGATGACCTCACACCCACATACATATAATCAGAAATAAGTGGACTCTATGAATTTTAAATAATAACATGTGAGGTTTAAAAAGAATAGTAGGGAATATGGAGCATTTAGAGAGCAAAGAATGAGGAAGAATTGATCAGGACATATTATATACTTGCATACAATTATAAAATATAAAAAAAATTAAAAATCATCAAAATTTGAAACAATGAAGGAGGAACTAGATAGATTTGTTGGCCAAAGTGTTTACCACACAAGCCTACTGATTTTAATTCAATCTATTGGACAATGAAAAAACCCAAATCTCTGAAGTTGGTGTCTGACTTACAGAAGTATGCCTGGCAATTGCTCCTTCTTATGTACATATATACATACATATATTACCGATCACACAAATTCAATAGTTTTAAATATTATCAAAATGATACAACATTATCACTATTTGTAGCATTGCCTATAAGGCTCACACATACTACTTTTTAAATTTTCTGTACAATAAGAAAAAGTCTAATTAATATATACTAGTTTAACAGAGAAAATGTGCACTGTTTATACATAAATAGTTTCTTTACAAGTGCCAGATTTTTCTAATCTAATACAATCAATTAATTTGCTGTTAGAATTTAAGTATGAATTTTTATGGAAACCAAACAAACTGATTACAATTTCATGTCAATAAGAAATTGGAGCAATTTGAAAGAAGAAATATTAAGCTTACAACATATGGAATCTCGATAAAAGTCTCTTTGTATAGGTCAGGCCAAAATCAGAAAGTAATATATTATAGCTCCAGGTCAGAAAAACATATACACAGACTTTGTGATATTATGAAATCCCAAACTTTAACAAAAATATTAATTAACTTAACATCAAAATATAATACTTGAATAAGCACAAAAGCAGAAATGTAGAAAGTGAAATAAGACTAGATAGACATGCCAAAGGTTTTCACAAACTACGTTAAGACTTTGAATGAATAAAGACACTGAAAGAAAGTCATAAACACATTTAGAAAAATCCAAATTATCAATAAATATGCACTGTAAGAACAATGGCATAATAAAGTATTTTTTAGAAGAACATTAGCAATTTATTGAGACAAATGATCACAGAATTGTTTATAAAGACAAAGATCTGATTGTATTTATTTTCATTGATAATTGACAAGTACACTATACATGAATCATAAGTAGATGAACAGACTTGGGCCATGTACATTGAAAACAAAAATTTGAAATTGAAAGTTATAAAAAGTAAAATATATGTTAGTGAAATTAATACAAATGAAAATGTAGACTATGCCTCCTTAGATTTATACTT
Organism: Arvicanthis niloticus; assembly: GCF_011762505.2. NCBI lineage: Eukaryota > Metazoa > Chordata > Mammalia > Rodentia > Muridae > Arvicanthis > Arvicanthis niloticus. Next base: position 29,456,195 of record NC_047660.1, on the reverse strand, counting down.
TAACAATTTTAATTATATACCTAAATACATGCATTTTGACATGTAAAATTAATGTGTGCACACACATGTTCTGATATATATATATATACATATATATATATGTAGTATAATGTATGTTTAGTGTGTTTAGTATAAAAATGCACATACACAAATACACTCATAGACTATATATATTCAGAAACACTCTCCTATAAAGGTAGTACATAATAGGTGTTTTAATTAATGCGATTATATATTTAAATTACTTAATCAAAGCTGTTATATACCAGAGAAACTGTAAAACAAACAGATTTGAACAGCAACGAGGTTATTTGTATATTTTTTGGTCTTACTAATGTTGTAGTAATGGAAAAAATCTTTTTCTATATAACAAGCTGGCATAGAACTTAAGACCTTTCTACCTACAACACTTACTGTTAGTATTACAGGAAAGTCTTAGTCCACAATCCCCTGAAGAGATATTTTAATATTTTAATACTTATTTGAGAATTTCATGCATTAGTACAATGTATTTCAATCACACCCACTCAATCACAAGTCTGCTGTTTAACTGCTCCTCTCAGATTTATACCCTACCTTCCATCCTTCCCAATTTAATGTCCAATTTTCATTTTATAGAGTTTGCTTTTAATTTTTGTAAAATATTGTTATAAATGGTAAACAAGAACAGTTTTTAAAATGTATTTATTGTTTTTCCAAATAGCATTTTCTGACCCCAGATTCCCCTTCTACTACTCATTGTAGTCCTCCCAATCTCATCTTGTCTTTCCCCAGATTGACTTCTTTGTTTCCCTTCAGAAAGAGCAAGGTATCAACCGAAAATGGCCTAACAACTTACAATAAGACTAGACAAAAACCCTCATATAAAAAACCTCATATAAAGGCTGGACAAGGTAGTACGATTTAAAACGTCCCATTATTAACCCTCTTATTCCTTTTCCTAATACTTATGAATGTAGTAACATCACTGAAACACATCCTTTGGAACACCATTTTCTTACCAGTGAGAATATTAAAAAAAAAAAACTGTATAACTATACCAAATATATATATATATATTTGGTAATATTAAAATAAAGCTTTGCTTTCTAAGAAGCAAAACCAAAAGATACATTAGTAATATACTAAGATAATTTGAAGTGCCTGATGGCCATGGATTTTGCTGTTATTGATTTTTAAGAATGCATCATTGCCAATCTTTCCTAATATCCTTAGGTCAGTTTTATGCTAAAAAATAATTCCCAGATATTTCTAAGGTTGAAAATCAAACAAAAATATTGGCACTTGAAAATTTATATAATTGTTTATTCACTGATGTAAATGATATTGCATTTATAAAAATATTAGCCAGAAAGCAAATACTAGATTTTTTGAGAAACACGTGATAAGTACCATGATATGTGAGACAGGTTGCTGGAATGAGTTGAGATTTAGACAACATATTAGAAATTTTATTAATTAATTATGAATCCTCAAATATCTAATACCTATGGAATATTTTTCCATTAAATTTATGTTATTTAGAAAGTATAGAATGCAAGAAAACTCATCCCCTTGAATGCCTTACCTTCCTAATGTAGAAGCCTCACTAACCAATAAACTGTAGAGACATATGTGTTATTATCTTTAAGGATCATTTTTATGTCATATACAGTTAAAATCTTATGTGCTAAACTTGTCTTCATATTTGTGTGGAATGAAGATTTCTATGATGTTCAAGATGTTTCTCTATACAAATGTTTACTTACGTCTGAAAGTAAATATTGTAAGAAAAATAAAGCAGGTTTCAAATGAAAGCATTTTTGTGTGACATATAGAGAAGGTAAGATAGTGGGGATAAGCAGGAGGAACTTCACACAGTCCAGTGAGGACATTTTAATTATAATTTATTTATAATCAGTCTTCATACACACTCTTGTTTGCATCCTTAGGGGAGTGCAGGTACACATCATACATTGGGACTTCAAAGGCTATCTTTGTGGAACGCTTCTTCCTCTGTGTGTTCTCGAGTTTGAACTAAGGTCACCTACTGGAACAGAGGAATCATATACTAGCTACATCATCAGGAAAAATGACTTTTCCTGTCCCATAAATGATCAATTGCAACAGTTCTTCAATAAGGAGTGGGTCACAGAGATAATACTGACATCTATGTCAGTATTTTGGTTAGCTTAAACATTTATAGCTCTTATTCACTGAATTCATGACTGTGATTCATTAGACAGCAGTTCCAACACTCTTCCACTCTTCCAGTTTTTTTTTGACTTTTACTCTATTTCTGCCAACTCATCCTCAATATTTGCTGAATCTCAATGGTAATAAGAGTAATATGAATATCTTCTTTTATGGATGATCAGTAATTCTTTTATTCTCCGCTCTTTTATCAAGTTATGTCTGTCTGTCTGTATTTTGTCACTTCAAAAAAGTTTATCTGACCAGTGTTAAAAAGAATCTAAGTCTATCAGTATAAACATAAATATTTAATAGTAAATTGCCTGCATGTTTATTTGTCAAAATAAAAATAAAACTTTTACCCTAGGGCTTATGAGATCTCCATTCAGGTTTTTATAACTTTTTTATTGGATACTTTATTTAGATTTCAGATGCCATCCCCTTTCCCTATCCCCCACCCCCCGAAAACCCCTATCCCATGCCCCCTTTTCCTTTTTGCTTTTATGAACTTTTTAAAAATGTTAATCAAAGGCTTTATGAGTTTGGTAATGCTCAATCAGAAGTGTAACCTAATACCCAGCCTAGATATATAAACTATGTTTGACTGGTGGAGATGCGTGAACAACTGCTTCCATATCCCCCCCCTCTTTCTCTCTTTTTCTCTTATTACCTAGCTTCTCCTCTCCTTCTTCTCCTCCTCTCTTTACTCCTCCTCTTCCTCTCCTGACTCCTCCCACCTTAGCTCCTCCTACATATCACCCTTCCTATTAAAAAAAAAAAAACTTTTCTCTTAAAATACAATTAGAGCATAATTATGCCAATTTGTACCAGTGAGGTACAAGATAGTCCTAATACCCAGTCCATCATTTTGTTGACTAACCAGAACCTCTGTCATCTCTCCTAACTAAAACACTTAGTTCTGAACCTGGCTATTTTCTTGGCTTAAGAATGAATGTCAGCTGAAAACCATCCACTCAAATTTTAATAAAAGTAATTATATTTAAAAGTTAGTGTATACTATATAAGTAGAATTGTTTTTTCTATTGTTAGAGTATTAATAATCATTTTAAAGTTATGTATGTCCTGGTTTAAAAGGTTCTACATAGGAAATCTCAGAACTACATTAATAATTATTTATTTGATATATTTAATAATATAAATCATAAATATTAAAAATAAATTAATGCTTATTTTCTAGAACAGTATTTAGTATCATCTATGTTTGGTGACTTAAGTATGTGATCTCTTCCGCAATGAGGTCTTACTAACAGGTTCTTGAGGTCTACCAAGAGCATTGTCAATATCCTGTAATGACTGGGAGATGTTTTTGAATCACAACCAGCCAACAACTCCAAAACAGGTAACAGATAGGTAATAACAGATAGGAACTTTTGTCCACTGTAGAGTAACTATTTAAATTATAATATATACATATATGGACTTATCTAGGCTAGCAGAACATCCAAGTGGCTTCTTTAGAAGGGCTGTAGAGTTAGTTATCCTTCTTTATTTTATACTCTATATTCCTCTAATAATTTTCCCTCCAAATCTTCACTCTTTATCATTTTCATTACACTTATTTCTATTTAACATGCATGAGAGTCTTAATCTTAGGGTTATGGGTTTTTGTTCCAAGTGTCCCAGATATAAGTGTAAATGCCACTTTTATTTCCTCAGAAGAAGTGACAAGATGAGAGTCATAAACAAGCTATATGAATATATGGGTTGGGCTGAGCCCAGAGATTTTGTATCTAATTATCCTTAGGCCTAGGCCTGGAAACTTCCAACATGCATACAATCTAATGTTCTGCCAGCCTGGACCTTGAAGGTTTCAGCTTCCAGCCACTGTGTGCTAAACAAAGCCTGGACATTTTCAGCCTCTAAGATTTACTGCTGAATAAACTCACCTTTTGGAACTTTTTCTAAATTCTAATTGGCTGGTTCACCTCAGCTCTTCTAGCTCAAACTCTTCTCCAAGCTGACTGATTTAAATTGATTTCTCTTTGCTTTTGACTGAATTGCTCTGCTTGGAAAGACTGTCTCTGAACTAATTCCATGATCTCAACTGCTTGAAATGGAGTTGAGCAGAACTAAACTCTTCAAATTGACCATTTTCTACCAAAACAAGCTGTCTTTCTTTCACTTCTTTTAAATAGTCTCTATTTTCTGAGTTGCACTTATATTATTCCTGACTCATGCTGTCAAAACTTTACTGATTGGTTACTTTGTTTGCCCCTCAATCACATGGCATTATTTGGATTAAAGTACTAAAGGTGTTTCAGCTGTATCACATAGACCTAGAACTTTGGGTGTAAACACTTACCAGAGCAGCCATGTTGATGAATGCAAATGCCTCTACACTCACTCCTCTATTGATAGATTCCAACCCTCAATGTCCATTACTAGTTTACTGGTTTCTATAGTTTGTCAAATGAAATGCATAGGTTTAAAACTACCATATGTATATGAGAGCAAACATGTTTGTTTTTCTGTTTCTGCATTATCTCATTCAATATGATAAAAAAATCATGCATTTAAGAAATCTGATTTCTCTTGGTGTTTTGTTTGTTTGTTTTTCCTTTTAAACTTCTTATTAACATCATATTATAGAAATACAATTAGCAAAATGTTGCGGTCCGAGCTGCCCTACACTTGGGGGCCAAAAATGTTGAGAGCTGCTCTGTCAATGTTTGAGCCTGCACTGACAAAAGCCCTGGGGACTAACTTGTTAGACCGAACTGCCCCAAGCTGCTCCAGTCTTTGGGTCAGGGTTCAGCAAGAGAGAGAGAGAGTAAGGACAGATGGACATGAGGAATGGAGACCAGACATAGTGTGATTCAATCCTATTTATTCTTCAGTCTCTCTTCTTCTCTCCAAGTCCCTAGTTCCTAGTCCAAGTTCCAAGTCTCGAGTTTCTAGTCCCTAGTTCCTAGTCCCTAGTGCCCCCAAGTTCCAAGCTTCTTTCTCCAAGTGCTAAATGCCTAATACTTAATAATAATTTCTTCTGAGTTCTCTAGTCCAAGTGTCTTCTTCCTCAATGCCTAATTCCGACTCCAAGTTGTACTAAACTCTTCTGTCTGCCTCTAGCCTTTTATATGTCTCACTTCTAAGTCATGCCCTTAAGTCACACCTTTAGGTCTTATCTCTAAATCTGATCTCTAAGTCATGCCCTTAAGTCTCAGCTCTATATAATACCTTTAAGTCTTACATACCCAAGGGAAGATCCTGGGTATCTAAAACAAGATGTTATCAGATTGTGCTCAGCTGTTGTAGGCTGATGCAATCAACTCTCTTGTCAGGGTATATGGCTCAAGATGGCTGCAAGGATGATAGCTGCCTTCTGTCGGCTCCCCACAGCAAAATATTAATTTGAATGGATAACCATTATAAATTTTGGCTCATTTTATAAATGAAGCCATGCTTTATATGTTCTGTGTTTTCTTTTATCTAAGATGGCTGTTTATGTAGGTAAGGTTCTGACTGACTTAATTGGAAAGGCTACCAAGTCACAGTGCTGAAGGAAAACTGTTAAGTGATCATTACAGGTAACTTAGATAATAATTAGAATTAATGTCACTTACAGATTAGAGAGCTCTGTCAGTTTCTCATGATGGAGGAATCACAATCCACAATATGTTCTGTCTGTTGGAGGTTGGAGCAATATAAAACAAACAAACAAACAAAAAAAATCTGATGAAAGCACCTTGGAAGGGAAACACATTTGTTCTTGGTCAATACATATTACTGAGCTCAGTGGGGCTTAAGAAATGGCAGTGACATTCTCCACAATCAGCTACTTGCATTCTTACCCAGGTGCTTACTGTACAAGTGATGACAGGCCTGTTAGCTCTTTGGTTAAGAAAACTATTTTTTTTTTTTTTTTTATGATGTGTGACTTAGACAAGTCAAATAAGTTTATAACATCAGGGTAAACTCATGTTCAACTTCTAGGGCTATAGTAATTATTGAGAATGAAAAGACATTTCTATTGTGTAATGAGCTTGGTTAGTATAATTTCAAATAAGTATTGTTGATGAAAGAGTGATCCAAGAAAAAGATGCTCAGGCTGTGAACAGGGTTAGGCATTGGAGATTATTGGTAGATATGTAATTGGTAAAACTACCCCAATTATCATGATTCCTAATTACAACCATTCTTGTCAATGTGAATGAAATTTCTTTTCTATATTTGCTTTGGTGGAGTAACATAAGAAACTCACAAAGTGCTATGATTGAGTTAAATAAAAAAATAGCAAAAATAAAACATTTTGAAAGATCTCTGAAAAGTAGTTTGTTCTTAACCATCCCTACTCTTCTGTGGCAAATTTTAAAGTCACTTAATATTCTGTGCTTTATGGAATCGTAATTGATTGATGTGAAGTAGGACAAAGGGAGAAATTGCTATGTGTTGACCTTTCTCACAAGGTCAATGAGTTGATTTTTTTTTTTTCTTGAGCTTTTCTACCTTTGTCCCATAGGATTTCTCTGTGCATCAGTATTCTTTAAATTTTCTAAAGTATTCTTTAAATTTTCTAATAAGTGCATTTAAGAAAATGGAATATCGTCAATTTTTTAGTACCCATCTTGTATATCATTATATATAAGGTACAGCTGTTTGCTGATTTTATATTCCTGTTCCTGGATTATAGGTAAAATGACAAATACCTTATAAAGAATATTTACTATCACAGGGCTAAAAACTCATTAGCACAGCTATGAACATTTGTTGGTACCCTTTTCTGACTAGAACACAGAATTTAAATTATAAAAGCCTCATTACCAGAATTTCAGGGGGTCAATCCATATATTGACTTTTTTTTTTTTACCTGAAAACTTAGATAATTTTTCTGCTTGTGTTCTCATTTCCTTTATAAGCTTCTTATAATCTATTGCCATTTCAGAGAAAACAAAGGAGAGTGTAGCTTTCTGGAGACTGTAATGAAACAAGTCTAAGCTCATAAAAAAAAAAACAACTCAAACTTTTTGTTTAGTTTATGCACTTTATTTGGGAGGGGGACATTTTCTTTATTTACATTTCAAATGTTATCTTTTTTCCAGGTCTCTCCTCTGGAAACCTCCTATCTTATCCTCCCCCCCCCCCACCTATATAAGTGTGTTCCCTCACCCATACACCCACTTACACCTTCCCGCTGTCCTAGCATTTCCCTCCAAGGGGGCATCAACCTCCCCAGTACCAAGGACTGCTCCTCTCAGTGATGTTAAACAAGGCGATCCTCTGTCACATATGTGGCTGAAGCCATGGGTCCATCCATGTGTACTCTTTGGCTGGTGGTCCAGTCCGTAGAGCTCAGGGTTTTTGCCAGTTGTCACTGTTGCTCCTCCCACTTCAGTTCTGTCTCCAACTCCTCCACAGGGGACCCTACACTCTGTCCAATGGTTGGCTGGGAGCATCTGCCTCTGTATCTGTCAGGCTCTGGCAAAGCCTCTCAGGAGACAGTAATATCAGCAAGCACTTCCGGGAATCCGCACCTCTTGGCATCCACAATAGTGTCTGAGTTTGGTGACTGTATACAGAATGGATCCCTAAGTGGTGCAGTCTCTGCATGGCCTTTCCTTCAGTCTCTGCTCCACTCTTTTGTCTCTATATTTCCTCCTGTGAGTATTTTGTTCCTCCTTCTAAGAAGCACTGAAGCATCCACACTTTGGTCTTGTTTCTTCTTGAGCTTCCTTCTTCTTGAGCTGTGATACCCAGGTAGAGTTTCCCCTTGGAAGAGTAGAAGGGGAAGTGAGAATAGGATGGGGGAAGCTGTGAGGAGAGGATTTGGAGAGGAGAGACCTGGTATTGGGATGTAAAATTAATAAAGGAATAAATAAATTTAGAAAGTGATTTAAGCAAAAATGATAAGAACTAGTTTTCTTTACAAAAATTCTTAAGAAGTCTCTACTATGAAATAGAAAACCAGTTCATGTCTTTGCCCATAGTGTCAGTAAACAATATTTCTTAGAACAACTTGCAGTCTAGATAAAATCATAAAGCCTAAGAAAAATACAATGGATGGACATCCACGAATTTGTTAAGCTATGTAGCAAGCTTATTTTCCATGTTAACAAGGTTAATATAATACTCATCATTTACTTGCTGTTATTCTGTATGCCTCACACCCTGTCCGAGACATTGCACAAATATATTTTCTTGAATAATTTGCAACTGTACAAATAGATACATTTTTCTAACAATATATGCAAAAAATTTGAGTCACTTAGGAAGAGTTGTATAATTAATAAGAGCAGGTAAATAATATATGTTATTATGTAACACATTCAACAATTAACGATAGAATTTTGCAAGTATAATTATGAGAAGGATAGAAGGCTATAACTTTTCACTCTAGATATGTTATGGACCAAGATGATCAAGATTTTTCTTCAAATATATTTATTTCCTCATCATATGAAATTTATGTTTGTAGTCACACCACCATTTTAACACTGTGTTAAAAATAATGCCTGATTTTCTGATCTGTCATAAAACTCATTTTGTACTGTAAGAATACCTGAGTATTTCTTTTTATGAAGAATGTATAGAAAGCATTTACATACAAACTGATCTTCAGAAAATATTTTAGCAACTTTCCCTGTGGTCAATCAGAACAGGAGAACAAAGAAAACCAATTATATAAAAAAAAGTCTACAAATTTGAAATGTCTTCTAAAAGTAATATTAATTTTAATTTTGTAGTATTAGATGTTAATGAAAACTTTATAACTTGTTTTATAATGTTATTGGTCATTTTTGAATGTGGAGGTCTGTTTACTGCTCTGTGCTATAACATTGTACTCCCCTCCCCCAAAACAAAAGTGTTTGCAAAGATAAAGCTTTAATTATTAGAATAGGGTAAAGAATGCAACTAGCTAATTAACAAACAAGCCACATCACACAACATGACTGGAAATTATTTGCTCCTATGATACAAATGAATAAATATGCTATGTATACATAAAATGCAGTAAATTTGTGAGAATGTTTTTCATCATCATTCTCCAGATTTTTGAAGGATTAAATCATAGCTCAGAAGAATAGCTATTGCCTGCTATGTGCAAATCTCTGGATACAATCACTGGCACTGAAAAGTTACACAAATAAAAAAAAATACATTTAAGAGTATGGTGATCTGATAAATGGTGTTCAGTGCACTGTAAATTCTATGTATTACTCTGTTACTTTAACATAGTATTTTGTGGTGAGCAAGTACCAACCCCAGTATGTCACTGGAGACACTTGTGAAATGAAGGAGAGAGAAAGTGCACTTATTCCCATTTCCAAAGGTGAGATTTAAGTATCTATCAGACCTGAAATGCTTCTTGAAGAAATCCATCCTAATGTAACTCACTATGCTTATGCCCAATCAGTCTCAGGCCATTCCCAGGATTAACAGCTTTCTTTATTCCTCTGAAAGCCAATTTACCAACTTTATTTCCCATTTCTTCCTTTCAAAAAAGTCTAAGAGCTCTCTTCTTTCCATGCTTTTGTACATTGTTCCATGTTTCTATTTCTCTCTTGCTTTCTTTCTCTCTCTTGCTAAAACAGATGGTTTTCCAATTTCCTGCTCCAGTGCAATCATTTGCCTCCCCTTAATCTACACTGAAACAAATGGGAAGCAATGCCTAAGAAATGAATCTGCAGTGTCTTAAGCATCCTGCTTCAAATTGAAGAGAGGACCATAATGAGTTTCCCACTGCCCTGTGAGATAGGTGAATCTGTAATTTCATGACACATTCAAGAATTATTTTTCATTTCGTTGGACTAAACGTAGTGTTTCTCATTCCCAGAAACCAAGGGACTATTTGCTGGCTTCTTAAAAATGGTTTATGAGTAAATTTAGCTCAATGAGCTGAAGGAAAAGGTGGATGTAAGTCATGCTGATAGACAAAATGGAAAAAAAAAAAAAAAAAAATAGGAGAGGATTTCCTCCCGGTGCATTAGGGAGAACACTCTCCTTTCTTTATATTCATTACCTGTACTTTCTCTCACTATATTCAGAGAGACCCAAGTAATGAATGTTTTAGAGGCTTTTAGTAAGGAATTGATTTTTGAAATCAATGGGAACTCACAAGAAATGTGATAGATTTTTTTCTTTATTTTGGCAATGGAGAATGTTGTAATAACCTGCAAATTAACTAGATGGCTAATCCTTGATTATTTTATAGATACGTTGCCAAAAATTTTGTGAAAGTTATGTAATTATATCTCCAGGTATAAAGTCCTCATAACAAGAAATGTGCATGCATCAAAACTTTTCTTTCACATTGATCATGTATTAGCTCTGTTCTTTTTTGTCATCAAGAAAAAATTCAATTTTCAATGTCAATCACTACTTGTATCTTCATATTTTCAAATTACCCTATGCTAAGTGATCAAAACTGAACTGGATTGTTTAGTTGCATTTATATTCACTATTTTCAAATAAATTTTTATTTTTTTCAAATAAAGAGAAAGTAAATGTGAAAAACCTGAAGTTTTTCTACTAAATTAAAACTGTTGGATTTATAGCTATGACACATGTTTTATCTCTATTATAAGTCCTCAATTAAAGAGACATGTTTGTATAATATATCCTGAAGAAAGTATAAAATAATCTCATGGATTCTGCATCCCCTCCCACAAGCATACACTCTGGGTAGGGTATTAAATATTTAGCAATAGCACAATACTATCTTTAAAGTTTCTGAGTTTCTCAACTCATTTTTCTGTTAGCCTATAGATAGCTAAATATTTCACTTTATTATTAGTTCCAATTTTCATAAAGGATATACTGTTTTTTCCTCAAAGTAATGTTATTTGATTGTTTCCGAACATTGGATGATATTTTCATATTGTATACTGCCAATACTTCCTTCTTCTGTGTTTTATTTTGAATTTTTACATAGTGTGTGTGTGTGTGTGCATTTGTAAGTGGATGCTAGATAGCAACTTTAAGCCATTCCTCAAGGCCTATTCACAATGATTGTCACAGAATATCTCAGTGTCCAGGAACACGTCAGGCAGGCTGGTCTGACCAGCCAGTGAGTATTGAAGATCTGTCTGTCTTCAGCTTCCCTGTGCTATGGTTAAAAGTCTGAGCCACTTTAATAAGAATTTTTGTTGTTTGTTTATGTGGGTTTTTGTTTTGTTTTAATTTTTTTCACTTAGATTGTGAGCACTGAGCTCAGATCTGAGTGCTTGTAAACATGAGTATTTGTTTCATCTGAGCCACTTCTTTTTCCTGAGCAATGTCAAATTGAGAATCTATATATCACAGATATATAGATTTCTGTGATATATATATATATATATATATATATATATATATATATATATATATATTTCTGCACCTAAAGTGATTTTTTAGTTTCCTAGTATCAGAAAATATTTAAATCAGAAGACCCTAAAGATTGAAGATAGACATGTATTGAATTACGCTATTTTTGTTTTTAAGTTTTGCTTTGTTTGGATTTGGATTTATTTATTCTTGTAAGCACTTTCTAAGATTAGTGTTTTCTCTCTCACAAAGACATTTCTGTCCAGAACACCTGACAGAAGAGCAAAACAAATGGTGGCATTGCCTTTAATCATAGAACTCCTATGAACCTATCTCTACCACATGGTACCTGAATTTGTATGGCTGCTTTACAACTACCCCTAAAGTGGCATGGTAATTAAGGGGCCTTGATGAGTACTCAGGGGTTACACTGACACAGTTTCTGAAATAAAGGCAACTTCTTATTGTATTCATTTTATAGTATGGTGTGATAAATCTACTTTCTACTTGGATTTTTAACATCTACAGAGATTATAAACCAGAAAAATGCTAACTCTGCCTATGTCCTGTGTGAACCTCAAAAGAACATGAATCATCTTGATATTTTAATTTTTTCATTTACAAAATGGGTAGCATAATGAAGTGAGGAATAATTTGATTGTTTTCTGCAACTTTAGTTATTTTGTGTTTATGATGAATCTGAGAATTTTTGTATGATTATTGGGGTAGCTGGTAAAATAAAGAAAGTATATATGGTAATAAAATCAAACTTTAGATATTTATATTCTTCCTCTAACTTAAAATGAGCACAATTCATAATGCATTTTCTTTTTCTGTCAGTTGGCATGACTCTAATTAAGGAAAACTACCATAAGTTAATGGAACTTCAGACTTACTGATGCAAAGTATAGACACTGTGTTTTCAGAGTGTACTTTTAAAACCTCCTTTACAGATTTTTTTTAAGAAGTAATTTAAGTTACCTTTAAAAATATGAAATCTTACAAGCTGATCAATTATAAAGTCTTTGGATTTCACAGTTGGAATGAAACACAAAGATAGTACTTCCTGTACCTCTTTAAGATAACATAACAGGGTACACTTTTCTGTAGAATTATGTTTTTCAAAGACTACTTTATTAAAATACTTAAGTGCTTTAACTTCCCTTCTAGCCTACCACCCTCCAGAGGTAGTGGAAAGGAAAAGTTACTAGGGCAAAGGAGGATCTGGACCTTTTTAGAAATAGTTTTTTTCAGGTGAAATCAATCTTCATTGTCAGGATATCAGCAGTTCAGTTTAGGATTCAGCAGCAGTAGCTCAAGTAACTCTCAAATACCATTCAAAAATCAGCAATGGCAGTTTGATCCAGAAGAAACTACGAGGCTCTACCAATTAACCCAAGTCTATAAAAGCTCCAAGAATCACCAAAATACCACCAATAGTTCTCTAGTACGTCTCTCTCTCTCTAAGATGTCACAACAAATGAGCTAATATCACACAATGTCATCAGCAAAGACCAGCATCAGCAAAGTTCAAAGATGACCAGCAAAGAGTGGCAAGGCAAACCAATGCCATACATCGGTGTCCATTGTCTGCAGGGATATATTTATAAATTTTCCAACATCATGTGTTTCTCTCAAGCATACACTCTTTGCCAGGCTGCTTCCAGAAAATCACTGCATATATATTCTCAGCAAAACATCCTTTCATAAGACAGTTTCTAGAAAAACATCACATGATATAACTAAGTCTCCAAAGAAAACCCGAAATCTCCACTTCACTTTCCTCACTCTTCAAAATTGGCCTAGTAAATTCTGACATGAAGAAACTATAGTATTCATACATGAATAATCAAAGTTTCTTAGCATAGATCTTATGTAGAAAGATGTTTATATATATTCAAAATGCATTATCCAAAGTTAAAGCAAAATTACATGACTTCCCAGAGCTTTTAGTTACTAGGTGACAGGAAAAAACAACTAATTTTCCCACTTTTCAAAGGATCTTAAAGTGATAATATATTCATTTAATGTTTTCTACTTTAGAAGCAAATTGAAACTATACAGAAGTTACTACAGAACAGTAAATGGGACCAGAAATTAATTTGGAAATAATCTTCACATTAAATAATCACAAAGTACCGTGAATTGTAGATTTATGAAAACAGAACAGAAAAACAAATTTCAAGGATAAGTAAAATTGATACTTTTGTTTTATGATAGTCTTTCAGAATCCATGAGCTCTTATTTGTTCTAAGTTTAGTTTTTTAAATATTCCCTGAAAAGTCTTTTCAAGGTTGGTTACTATTTTAGTTATAAGTAAAATTGAAAGCAAACAAATGATAGACAGAACAATGAACGATGAACTAGAGACATAAATGTCTAAAGGACAATATTGTCTTATCCTTGATAAGTCTTTAATGCATCAACCTGAGGAGTAAAAGTACCTCACTGTTGATACATCAGACCCTTTAGCAAATATAGCCTCTTTTCTCAAATTTGAAGCTCTTAGAAAAATAGTTATTATATAAAAAAAGTTCATGGATTTTAATTTCTATATATTTGCGTGTGTGAAAATTTAGTCTTATGATACATCTATGTATATATTTAGTATTTCCATTAATGTATATTTATTATTCATTTTGATTATTATATTTGAACTTGTGTGTTGTGGTCTTTGATCTTAGAATTATTGCTATTTCCTTCATTGACTCTTTTCCTCTTCCTCTAAGAAACTAGTCTTCTCCTCTGATTCCAAGCATTATGTAGTTAAGTTCATATACACAAGACCTCATTTGCATGTGAGGGCACATATGCTATTTGTCTTTGGGATTTATGCTGATTTTTTGATATGACTGTCTCTATTCCTATTCAATTTTAGAGTACACAAGTTTGTTGTTTCTTAATTGCTTAATAGTACTCAAGTATATATACCACATTTTCTTTTTTTAAATTTAAATTATTTTATTACTTTACAACCCATTCCTTGCCCCCCCAGTACCCTCTCCCACAGTTCTATTCTCATTCCTCCTCCCCCTTGCCTCTGACAGGATGCTCCCTCTACCCAGGTCTCCCTATTACTTTGGGCTGCAAGCCTCTTGAGGATTAAGTGCATCTTCTCCCACTGAGGCCAGACCATAATTGTTATACCCATCAATATCTCTCTTAATATATTATAATGTGTTTATGTGTCAGAGGAGGCTAGAGGGAGTGATAAAATTCCCTAAAACTGGAGCTTAAGCTGGTTGTGAACAGCCATTTGGTATTGGGTAGTGAACACATGTCATCAGCAATAGTAATAACCTCTGAGCTATCTGTCCACCTTTCTATTAACTTTCTAATAGCTATTGTGGCTGATTGTATAATTGGCCATTGTGAACAGACCTATAATAAACATGGGTGTGCATGGGAGTTTTGTTCATTGGCAGAACTCATTGTTGCCTTATGTGAGATTCTGTAATCAACTACATCAAACAGTGTCCAAATTAAAATCCCTTAGATATTTATGAAAATATTGCATTAATTTATTCCTTTAACTGATCCCAATGTGAAGTTTTTCATAGATTCTGAAAATGGTTCTCCTATCACATTTAGGCCTTTTCCTTGTAAAAAGCCCTCCAATGTCTATCTACAGTGCTTTAGAGACACTGAGAATGTTATAGAGCAGGTAATTTTTTTAGCAGTTCTTAGGCCCTTTTTTTTCTGAGGTCACAGTACCTTTGACTTAACTGATATACTATGTACATGATTAATAAAAAAATTAACCTAGACATAATAAGCCCTTGAATGGAAATTGAAATGTTTTAATAGTAATAAAAATAAAATTTTAATCCAAAAATATATTGGTGCCTTTACTTCATGATAACTCAGAAGATAAGAAAAAAGAACTGCATCTCATTTAGTCTCATTGCAGTATATGAAGCTTCATAAATGCTGGTAAATTGACCTTGTGTAGTGGTTCCAATTACATTAATCAATATAACATACTTCTTTCAGAGGGCATCTAAAAATGTCTTATTCTTGATGCCATTTATAAATATCATGTTGGAAAATCATTTATATTTGGTAATATTTATCTCTTTGATAAAGTAAAATATTAGACATATAAATTTCATAGTGGTATTATGCATCAAAAAGTAATTCAAAATAAATTAGATTCGTTATTTTACGATTGTAATCTGGTTGTAATATTTTCCAATTAGACAACATAGAATTAATAAAAGTTACTTAAAGCCATCAAAAGTTAAGTCAGACAAATTTTACCAAAAGCACTGACACAATTGCACTGACAATCTATATGAAAGAGTCACAAATGCTGCACACCAATAATTTGCAAAGACTGTACACAGAAATATTGTAACTGTAAGATGAGCAGGTTTGATCAACATGCCAAACAGATATCCCATCATTACCCAGTTTTCCTCTGTTGCCTTCCAGCAGGGATTTTCTACCAGGATTTGCTGCCACATTTCTTAAACCCTATATGGAGTTCTAAAACTGAACGGAAGAAAAACCCACATAACATAACATGAAGTGTTAGAGCACCAAGAATTTTATGTGAAGAAGATATTTTCCCAGGTTATTTTAATGATGTGTTTGTGTGTGAACAGATACTTACAAAACAATATTAATAAAATTCCAACAATAATTACTATGGCTTTATAATCTCTGTTGCTACTAACAAGTCTATACTTTGTTCTATAAAGCATGTAGCAGTTACCTCTCAAATGGTATTTTTCATTGATATGTGTGTAAGAGATTGTCCTACAGAATTTGACTTACATAGTATTATTTCACAAAAATAAACATACCTATATTTTCTTGCATTTAAGATTTGTCAAATGTTTTAATGTTAAAATTAAATGCTGAAAAATTAATAAAAGTGTTTTTATTAATAAAAATTAATAAAAGTTCATGTCAACATATTTGAGTAATATTTTTTGAAGAGGTCAATCTCATACACATGAAAAAGCAAAATGGTTGTTATACTCTTAATAAAAACAAATTAATGCCACATATTCTATGACTTTAAAGTTAGCATGGAATAATGTACTAGAAGAAATGGAACCAGAATTTCTTTTTATGTAGCCATAGTTCTATATTCAATCACCCTTAGGTATTCTAAAATCTGTACAATGTACCAAACAACAAGCCTAATGGGAGTGGTTTCAACTTTGATTAGGAGCTAGCCTATGTTTATTTTCATCTAATACACCCCTATAGCAGAAAACCTAATATGAGCACACACTGTTGTCTCCTCTGAAAACAATATACCATAAAAACCAGAAGAGGTCATCTTTCAGACAAGTCTAACAGCAGGAATGTTGGGGTCCAGCGAGAATCTGACAAAAACAACCACAACATGCAAGCTGCTAGCTAACTTCTTCCATTAAGTGTTCTACAGTATATGTGACCTTGCCTCTAGGCACCAAAAACTGTAGTTTACATGATCTATTTTATAATAAGCACAGACTCATAATAATATGATTATTATCATATTATTACTACATATTAAGTAATAATAATATTACTCAAGTAATACTCATAGTTTGAGTCTTAATGCTTTCCTGCATCAGGCATGCTTTAAGAGACATATACATACAGAAACAAAAATCATTCAGAAGAGACACTAGAATGGAGACCTTCATGTTCCATAGTGGAAGCAATCCTTAACTTTCAAATACCATGTGAATGTAAACTTTTAATTAGCTTCTACTGTGCCATTGAAGAAAGAAATTATGAATTTTCCATCGGATATATTTTATTATAGAATAGGTAATGGTTCACTGGGTTAGAACACAAAAAAATTAGCTACTTATTTTACATTGTTTTACTATTTTATCTACATGATCTTTGAGACTCTTTGATGTACATCATTTTACTCTATAGGGAAGAGAAGATTCTGCCTACTGAGATGACAAAGGTGTATTTCAACTGTTAAATTTGAACATATAAAACGAATGTGGTTTTGAATATTATTATTTTATTTTTCACTATCACTATGTGTATTTCTCTATGTGTAACATGCACAAACACAGTATTCTGTTTTAGAAATAAAATCTAACCTTTTCCAGAGTATGATGGGTTCACTTGTTTGATATTACCATTCAAACTTATTGTACACCTGAGTGACTTTACTCCTTTCTATGATAATAAAAAATAAAAACAAAATAAAATCTTGGCAAGGAACAAATTAAAGAAGCTTTTGGGTTTGTATATATGTTTGTTTGTTTGGTTGGTTGGTTGTTTTTGTTTTTTCTCTCAATGTTGAAAGGATATAGTCCATTATATGTGATGAGTCCATCAGGTAGCAGTTTGCTTGCATCTTAATGGACCAGGATACAGAGAAAAAAATTCTAGAAGCCAAGCTAAACTCTT
The DNA here is from genome assembly GCF_011762505.2 of Arvicanthis niloticus. Taxonomy (NCBI): domain Eukaryota; kingdom Metazoa; phylum Chordata; class Mammalia; order Rodentia; family Muridae; genus Arvicanthis; species Arvicanthis niloticus. Next base: position 29,438,390 of record NC_047660.1, on the reverse strand, counting down.
TTCTCCATTTTCTATTAGTTAAGGATCCCAGTCCATTGATAGGATATTGCTTAGGTCAGGATAAGTATTTTTCTCTTAGTTAGTCTTAGCTGAAAACACCTAACACCCTAAGATGCACTCAATATTGTATTTATCAATTCCCTATATATTTCTCAATTCAATCAAGGTAAAACCCCACAGTTAGTGGCTTTCATAATCAGAAGACATTGAAAGACTGGGATGGGTATTATAATAATTTTCATCTTTAAATCAATGTCATAAAATGAATTAATATATCATAGATTAAGATACTAACCATTCATTTTTGCCATATATAACTACCAATTCTTAAAATAATGGAACAACTTTTTGCTGTCTCAGGAGATAAACATGTAGTTCTTGAAATCTTCTAAGATTACTAATGAGAAATAGAGAAAACTGAGAAGATCTATATCACTTACATAGGCCACCGTTGTTGGCTTCTTCCTTATTCTGCTGTTTACTATCTGGAAAATAAATTTTCATTTCAAAAAAGAAATCCAAACTGACTAAAAGTTTAAAACAAAAACCCATCATTGTTTGATTATTATACCATCTTTTTCTCTCTCTCAGCCTTATGCCTGTGATTGGGGCTTAGAAGAGTGAATTTATCAGCTGCCCCTATTAATCCTTCTACATTGTAGTGGATTCATTGATAGATTATAGATTGAGAGATGACAGATAGATGATAGATTGATTCTGCTGGTTCTTTGTCTCCAACTCCCTCTGCACTAAGGCACCTGGATCATAACCCACAGAGCTTTCAAAACCTGAAAATGGTACTGAAGGAACATGAAATACCACTAGTTTCCAGGAAACTAATACTTCCATGGTCAGGTTGCCATCCCATTCCACCATCATATACATTCTTGGGTTGAACAAGCAACCAAGTGGATACAATTCAGTAGTCAGGAGTTGTTCAGGCTTTTTCCCAAGTTAACAAATACTCTGTGGTGATTCTTGACTATAGAGTTTTACTACAACTGTTCTCTTCAGGTCACCAGCAGAAATAAGCTCTTGAAACAACACTAGCATGTCAATAGTAGCTAGCAATGGCCTTTGCAAAGAAAACCACTTTGGCGGAAAACAAAAAAAGCCAAAAGTCGCCATATGATTACTATCTTGATAACATACAGAATATGGATATGTTATCTCATGATGAATGGGTACAAATGTTTTGCTTTCAGTATTGACATTTTGGAGATTATGGAATCCAAGCGTGCAATAGCTGTGAATATAGCTGCTAGTGATTTTTTAACCCTCTGTTCCATAATGTGACAGCACTTTTTAATTATTAAATAATCATAAAATCGAAGTACACTCTACTAGGTTATTTGCTACAGAGTAAAGGCCTTGATAAATTTAAGTTTCTCTCTGACAATTTATTAAAATTTTTACATCTGTCCCTTTAAGAAAAATCTAATTTCAAAGAATCTCTGCGGTACACAGTTGAGAGAAAAAATACACTGTTAAACTTGAAAGTTGCTGTCAATAACTTTTTTCTTTGCAAGCTCTGTGGGAAAGCTCAAGATTTTTAAGCAAGACAGGACTAGAGGTTTTACAAGACTTTTATCTATCACTTTCATGTGTAAGTGTACATAAAGACCAACTAATACACCTGACCTGGAAAATGGTCAGAACCTATATTATGTTCTTGGTTCAAAGTAGCAAGTGACGGACTCTGCCATAGCAACCTGCTTTTTAAAAGGCCCTTAAAAAGACCATGTCTCAACTATGTGGATGTTAACTCCATATAGATTTCTGCATAGTTGCTATTTGCTACCTTATATGTTTGGAAACAAAATTTGTTCCATTCCCATATAACAATAACATCAAGGTTACAAATACATTTATATTTTAAATGAGAATTTCTTCCATCTAAAGTAAGATGAATCTAACCTTGATGTTAAAAACACACTGTTGACTTCTTATATTGGTTCTTTCAGTTTGGCTGTCCACTCCTAGCGACTGAGTAGAATCTGGGTCTGTGGGATCCGTGAGTCTAGATTAAAGCCGTTGAGATAGGAAATAACAGTAAGCTACACTAAAAGGCAATTTTAATTATGTACTCAGATTTTTTTCTGTATTAAAAAGTGGGAAACTATACTTCAGAGTCTGTAAGATATAGGTTGAGTGGATAGAAATTTTACTTGTAAAATCTGTGACAGTATTTATTGCACTTGTGACCACAAGAATAAACTCATCTCAACGTTCAGTTGCAATTGTTATATATTTACTCTCCAAAAAGGTTGAAACAGTATTTGTATAAGAAAAGTAGCTATGATAGTGCAAAAGTTTGAGAGACAAAAGACAAAGTAAAAGAATAGCAAGTATTTAATTTAATTGGGAACCTATGATACGTAATGAGATTAAGGATCAAGATAGACAGCCCATTGAATCTCCAGTGACAACTCTTAATGAAATTGAGGAAAGATTACTACCCTCGCTATTTGTCATATTCACCTGATAACAAATGCCAGAAAAAGGTGAAAATTCACAAAATGAAAAACCAGCAAGGAATCCTGTCAAAATATAATATCTTAAGCATTTTAAAGAATCAATAGTAATGTATAGATTATATTCACCCCAGGTGACACAGATGTTAACTGCCCAGGCTATCCAAAACAGGTTTATCCCACAAGACTGGGAAGATTTAGTAGCACCTGTACTAGAAGGTGGTTCTCAATTACAATGCCTGACTTTGTGTCAAGAAGCTGTAATTATGGAAATTTGTAATAGGACTAAAGATGTTAATATCACAAAAGATAAACAGATAGGCGAAGGTCAATTTACTGATTTAAGACAGCAGATACAATTTGATGACTCCATTATTATACTATGTACTTTATTAGATTTAAGAGGCTGAGATAAAGTGGAAGAACAAGACAAAGTTCTATTTCATTCACAAAGAATGTGCAAAGCCAGAGGAACTTCTTACATAGACTACCACTATCAAAGGGTAATTCTAGTTTTGAGGCAATTCTAGTTTTGAAGCAAGTATTAATTGATACTTTAGATTGAAAAAATGCAAATGCAGAGGGTAAAAATATCTTCTTAGACCTTTAAAAGCTGCATCAGCAGCCATGGATGAATACCAGAGTGATTTAGTACATAATGCCAGGTTCTATGCAGAATATACTCTTTTGGTAAATTAATAAAGTCATATCATGATTTACTAAGGTTCTTAATATTCCCTAGTTTAAAGTCTTTCCAGGAGTATAAACATCTCTAGCCCTAATTAATTATGCACAATAAACACAAGGAAACACCTAGGGAAAGATGATTTGACCTGTAATTGAGGTCAGTGGATTTTTGGCAATGTTTCTGTTGTTTTCCTATTTATATTGGCTTCAGTCTAACAATTCAAAACATTTATGTAGAGACTTGTCTCTATGTATCTATGTGTATATGATTTCTCTAGAAACATCTGCTTGGTCCCAAGAGTGTAATTGTGACACATGCCACATGTCACCTTCCGTGATTGTGTCCCAACTGTATTGAAAATTAAGAGAACTGGAAGACATCCATATGTCAGCTGAAGGAATGTCAGAGAAACTTGCTTGGTGATAAATAATTTGTTTAATTCTATCCAGTTATGAGGACAGCTGCTTCAGATTCTAGCTGATCCCTGAATTCATTTTACTTAGATAAATAAGTCTGGAAGCAGCAGAAAGAGTTGCCAATATCCTTTATATCAAATTTGTTCTTTCCTACTTCTTATCTTTACAACAAACATTGATATCAATACTTGTTAAAAAGTCCTTCTGACTTTCCTACCATCAACTGAATTATAGCTACTTGAACTTTTTTAGCTTTTTGCTAAACACCTTCAGCATATTGTCTATGTATAAGATCAACTATAAAATGTACCCTTCTATATAGAAATAACACATGAGCTGAGAAGAAAGTTGGGAAAAATAATACACTTTATAATAATCTCAAATAATATAAAATACCTTGGGGTTTCTCTAATTAAACAAATAAAAGAATTACATCACAAAACTTTTTAGACTTTAAAGAAAAAAATTTATGAAGGAATCAGAAGATAGATATTCCATGCTTATGCTTTGGAAGGTTAAAATTAGTTTTTAAAAAAGCCACCATCCTACAAAATCAATCTACAGAGTCAATGCAATTATGATCAGAATTCCAATACAATTGAAAGGACAATTCCCAACTTCATTTTTAAAAACAAAATCAAAATTCTAACATTGCTAAAATAATCCTGAATAATAAAAACCTACTAATGGAATAACCATCCCTGATTTCAGCTTCTATAGTTCTATAGGTTTCATGTTCTTTACAAAGTTATAGTATTAAAACTGGCATAATATTGGCATAAAATTAGATAGATCAGTCAATGGGATGAATTGAAGCCCCAGATATAACTACACACCTATAGAACCTGATTTTTATTATTTTTTTTTATAGAGCAGAAACACACACTGAAATAAATACAGCATTTCCAACAAATGGCCCAAGTTAAACTGGATATATGCAGGTAGAAGAATGCAAATATATCCATACTTAATATCCTGCACAAAACTCCCGTTTGAGTAGATCAAAGACCTAACCATAAAACCAGATTCACTGCAATCTATAGAAGAGAAAGTAGTAGACAGCCTTTTACAAGAGATTACATTGACACAGGATTGCATCAGCTTGGGAGATAAAAATTTGAACAGAACACTGTTAGCAAGAACACTGAGATCTATGGTTAATCAATGGGACCTCGGAACACTTCTGTATAGAAAAGGACACCATAAATTGCCCAAAGAAGAAGCCTACAGAATGAGAAAAAAATTGTCTCTATCAGATCCCTGCCCTCAGAGATCAGGAACTCCAAGAAAGAGGAGGAGTAAAGATTATAAGAGTCAGAGGGGAGAGGAAGCACAAGAAGAGAACAGCTCATGAAATCAAAGAAGTAGAGCTCAGAGAGAGTCAATTGTCAACATGGAGCCTGTATCAGTCTGTTCCCAGTCCTCTATGTATACATTATGAATGATACTTTGGTGTTGTTGTGGAACTCCTAACAGTGGAGGCGTATATGTCTCTGACTCTTTTGCCATCTCTTTTTCTCCTACTGGGTTTCCGTGCTCAGTATTAATATGAAGGCTTTTGCCTTGGCTTATTGTATCTTCTTTTGTGCAGTTTGTTTGTTGTCTCTTGCAAGCTTCCTCTTTCTGAAGCTAAATGGAGGGTGAATAAATCTGTTGGAAAGTGTAAGTGGAAACAGGAATGCCAGAGGAGTAGAAGGAGCGGAACCAGTAGTTAGTATGTAGTGTATAAAAGACTAATCTACTTTTAATTACAAAAAATATAACATAATGTAAATTTGTCATAAATGTAAGGGAGTTTGTCAAACAAATAATATTTGCTGTGTAAATAACTACTAAAGAAATATCCACATTCAGCCTTTCAAAGAATTAGCTTGTGTCTCAATCTTGTGTCTTGATCTCTCTGATCAGAATATATATGGACCAGGAAGTTTTCCTTAGCTATCATGACAAAAATATTTTGAAAGAAATCAACATTCTATACATGTGACATAGCACCAAAACTTCTAGAATGATGTAAATAATTACAAAATTTTTAAATAAGGAATATATTTTTAATTGCTTAAAATATATTTTCATTAGCGTATACCTTATTAGGAAACTTCCCTTTCATATAATATGAACAAACAATTATTAAATTTGCAGGGTTTTTTCTTGCATAAATTTTCATATAAAACACTGAGGTATTGGCTGTCATTTTGTGTTTTGAGTTTGTTGTATAAAAATGTAAACAACTTTCCTCTCATAAATCCTCTCCAAGTTGGTTGCTGGTAATCTTCACAGGCTATGCATAGACCTAAACTTTTGCTTTAAAAGTTTATGGTATTCTACAAATTGCAATTTTAAAATATTATGTGATTCCAGAAGGCTACATTCTGAACAATGATGAAACTTTTATTAAAGTTACTGATTAAATTATTTAATGAAGTTCTGAATAAAGCAGAAATTTTTATAATTGTTATTTTCATATTATTGATTGCCCTAGTAATCAATGTAATGCATTTTTCTTGCATTTAATTTATTTTGACAGCCAGCTGAAGACAGTTTTGTTACTCCTTACTATGAGAAGTTACAGAAGTAATTTCCAGAACTGAAGACCCAGCATTTGACTTATGGAGTCTTAATTCATGTGATTCAGAGGAGACACGATGTTAGAAGTATAAAAGTAATAATGCCATAGAAATATCAAAGAAAGTATGATTCATCAGAAAATCAACAGTAAAATATATAACTATATGCTTTTGTTATTGACAGAGATAGAAAACATCCACAATTATAGAAAATATACATTTTTCTCATGGTTGCATGATATAGGTCATTCTTTGGTATCACCCCAACTCCATTCTGAAAAATTTATTATCAATTATTGGAATGTTGGTAATTATTTTTATGTTTATTGTTGAATGATCAAATACTTTGATTTAGTTGAAACTACAAGAAATACCACATCTCTCTTTTATACAGAGGCATATGATTTTAATGTATGCTTGATTTTTATCATTTTGAAGCAATATCAAATGCATGTAGTTTTTTGTAATTCATATGTTGCTTGATATTTCTATGGCATTATTATTTTTATACTTCGAACATCATGACTCTGACTTCCAGTGGTGCCTGGATATGCAAATGTCTGAGAACCCCATGGCAGAGTGGGATAAGTTCAGTCAAACTCCCCACTTTCTGCCTCCCCACGAAGCCATGCCCAGCAGTAGAGCAGACATGGACCAACACCTAAAGATATGGCTTAGTGTTAAAGATTTTGATTTACATACCCAAGTCTGTAGATTTGATCACCAGCATTGCAAGAGAAAGAGGGATATATTAATTCAGGAAAATACTTGCAGTCATGTAGAATCACAGACAATAATGAGAGGTAAGATGATTCACAGTTTGGAGCTGAATGTGGGTATAAGGGCATAAATTTGAAAAAGATAGTTGGTGATAGATTATGGGAGTGAAATAAAAAATCTCACAATAGCGAGATAATAATAAAATGTATTCACCAGAAATGAATAACACCATTTAAAATTAGGGGACCATCATATCTCAAGTTAGGAGAAAATTCTCCGTGATGCTACAGTCACTTATTTCCAGATGTGGTAATAATAAGAGAAGACAGACTTACCATCTTTTTTTTTTTTCATTTTAACTTTTAACTCTAATGGGAAGACCTCATGTATTCATATCCTTCCTCGCTATTTTGTAAGAGTGTACAGCTAACTAACCTTAAATAACTCCCAAGGTGCCGTCAGGGTCAAACAAAGCTTAAAGCCTACTGACCTCATTGCTGGAATACAGGTCCAGAATAGTAACAAAGTTCACTTTCTTTGCTATTTTTGGATATTTCCAAGAGTACTTCTTTCTTGAGTGATTATGCCTGTCTATTCAGAGAAAATTATGAGAGAGAAAGAAAGAAAGAAAGAAAGAAAGAAAGAAAGAAAGAAAGAAAAAAGAAATGAAAAAAGAAAGGAAGAAAAAGGCAAAAGAGTAATTGAATATCCAAGTAACCATAGCTGAGCAGTCTTGTTGCCCTGAAATAATCTTTCTAATTCTTTTTTAAATCTCCTCAACAGATGTCACCAGAGAAACATGACCCATCCCAAGGGAAAGATTGACATTTCCATCCAACCTCTTCCATTACATATTTCTTTCAGTAATAGTTCAGCATAAAAAAAAATCTGTCACTTTTCTCTCAGCATAAGTAGCCAACTTGAAATCTGCCTCTGGTCACAATTGTAGTATTTTAAAATATTTTCATGTAAAATTCATGACTTTATATAACAAAGTCCTGTCGTTTTCTCCAAAAGAAACCTCTGAAAATAGTTTTAATCTATTTAAACTTACTAGCAGTGTCTCTTTATCCTACAGTGGTAGGTGAGCATGTTTTTATCCTGATTTTAATGCTTTAAAAGTACACTGTTGGTTGAGACTTGGTGTATATAGGCTTTGCCTGCACACAGTAGGTGAGAGTAAACAAATTGATAGATATAAAAAAATCAAACAACAACTGGGGCATTCTTCTGAAACATGTTAAGCTGGGTGGTCTTTAATATTGTTTTGAAAATGAGTAATCTTGGAAGGTTTTGAAGCAAGATAGTAACAAATGTTCTGAGGGTTTGATTATATTGCAGGTCTTCCAAAGATCATTTTATTCCAAGTGTTTAATTGCTTCAGAAGAGGGAACAGGGCACTAACATGAAGAAATACTTGCAGATAGGGCCACCTTTGCAGCTCTTATATTCTCAGTGGCATCCTATGATCAGAATTAGCTTTATATAAAATATTACAGTTATAAAAAAAGTATTCACTAAGCTTTTGGCTGATAGTTTAATAAGATTAATTCCATGTAGAGGAAACTTTTGCACCCAGAGAAAATACTTATTATAGTGAGGTAAAAGTATCACTTCTGCTGTAAAGATTTTCTAAGTGTGTTGCTGTCATGAAGTACATCACACCTAATCACCATAGGCACTTATGCTAGAAAGGATGTCAATGTTGGTCTCTCCACAACTAAATCAACAGTGGAGAAAGAAAGTCTATGTTGCTAAGGCTATGAATGACCACTATCCTTGATAACACAGCTCCTTTATTCAGGAGCCATTGAAATCCTTTCCTACTCTAGAATATATGCACTTAATTGTTAACATCTTTTGTTTATGTGATAATCAAGTGGGCACAGAACAAATTGTCTTCACCAATTTTCTTACAGAAAAGGTTCTGTTAATAAACTTCACCCACAAATTGGTTTGTCATTCAGTATGCACTTACCATCTTTCCAAGTTCTTGACTACCCACATATAATTATGAAATCTCATATTCAAATTTTTTCAGTAAATTAATTTTCTAGAAAAAAGTAGTGTATTAACTGAATATATTTTGTGGGGAAAAGTAGCATTTACCACTATCATTCAAGGCTGTTCTAGAGAATGGGCTCTTGTATAGTATCATTCCAGAATATTTTTAAAAACAAAAGAAGTCTGGATCTTCCTTCTATCTCAAATAATTAGAGAAAACTTCTTTTGGTGTATAAGTGCATGGTAAAACAAAGCATGCCATATAGTAGAAAATGTAATGGTTTGTCATATAACTTATCTGTAGCTGGAGGTTAGTACAGACCCAATATAGGGCTAATACTTTCATATTTTTCATTCCCAACTTGTTCATGTACACTCCTCTTTTGAAGTACACCCATAGAAGGAATATTAGAAGGCTAAGACCTGTATTTCAAAAGTAAGAAAAAATATTTGCAGAAGATACTGGTAGATGTTTTTGAAATTCTGATGGTCCAATTAGCAACATCTGTCACTACAATTTTAAGAAACTTTGAATATTATGTATACACAAGTTTTATTATAACTTATTTACTTCTATAACATTCTGGTTCTAAATTATGGTTTCTTTGTTTCAGAGTCCTTGGGTATTAGTTATATTTTTCATTGCTTTAACAGAAATACCTGAGAAAATGATGAATATACTTCCTCTGAAATCCAACAAGGTCATTAGATACATGAGTTGTTCTCAGTGAAGGAGAAATCTCCTGGAATAGAATCCCTCGGGGCAGATTGTAAATTTAGGGGATCTCTGCATTTAAACTTCTAAGGAGAGGGCTTAACAGGATCAGTCACCAGGGCAGGCAGAGGCCACAAACACTGTGATAGAAGGAACACAGAATACATATCCAGCTGGTAACATTGTTTTTGTGTACAAAAATTACAAAAGAAATACAAAAATGAAAAAAATTACCAAAGAAGCTTGCATCAAGATCCACACAAGCCATTATCACATGGTAACACATGTCATCCTCAAAGTTCTTGGCATGAAAGGATGATAAAATTAAGTTTAAAAAAAAAGTTTGTAGAGAAGGCATTTTTTTGAACTGCCACATTGGTTCTGTGGCACACACTTTGTCCTCTTGAAGGGTAGCCAGTACTCTTGATATCTGAGGAAACATGGCAGTCTATGCTGATAGGGATTTTAGACATTTCAAAAAATGCATTTTAATTTTACATGATGAGATGCTTACCAGCCTATAGGGGCAGTGAGTAGGCGGTTATAATTTGAAAGTATCATATTATCTAGTAGAAAAGAATGAGAGATAATGGTTAATATTGATTGTTACCTTCACAAGATTAAAATGACCCCAACAACCTACCTCTTGGTGTTCATGATGGAGATTGCAGAGACATTTAAGAGAACAAGGAAAAAACACCTTGAATGTAGGTTTCACAACTCTATGGACAGAATTTTTTGGAGTAAATTTTTATTTTATCTCTTCCATTCTTACATTTTTGTTGCATTGTTTTTATTTAAATCATTTGATCTGACTCTATGATCATCTAGTATTTTATTTTGACTATTGTTTTACATAAGGTGGAAACATAATATTAAGATATGAATATAATACATTACTTTTAACTCTAAATTATTTTATATTCATTTATTGTTATTGTGAATATCTATCTAGGTTTAGATACGGGTTTCTTAGTACGCTAATTCTATCTTAAGAACTGTTAATATCTTTTGCAGTATAGTTCTGGAAATATGATAGTTTTGATAACTTCATAAAGACTTATTTTTATACTTATGAAGGTTATTTTTATTGCATATTTCATATTTTGTTAACTTATCTTTTGGTATTTTAATTTTGAATTTGTTGTTTTTTGTCTTTTGTTTAGATTTTTGATTTTTATACTTTGTTTTAATTTTTGAATAGTTTCCAAAGAGAGGTATACTGTATTTCTCATTTTTATCTTTGGTGTTTACTGAGAAGTTTTTTCCAAAGGTTTTATTTGTGTATCTTTTTTCTTTGAAATATTTTGGTTATGGTTTTATGAACTTTCTAGAGCATAATCTGAGTCTTTCATTAGCTTTAGTATATTCATTGTGATTATTACTTCAATTATTTATTCTCTTATTTTTATTTTTTCTCTATTAAATAATTCATATGCATGTATGAGGCATATGTCATGTTTTGTGCAAAAGTCACTATATTCTGTTTGATTCTATTGTGATGCTCCAGAATTATCTCACTCTCCTACCAATACATATTCCCCTCACAGAAATTTTTCAAAATTACAAATCAGTTATTGTTGTCAACTATGGATTCTGGGGTTTCTGTTAAGGTAAGATTTTTTTTAATGGATTTAAGTTTAGATAGTTCTAAGTTTGGGTATGTGGCTCTGTGCCCTCACTTCTCTGATATACGGAGGGAAAGCTACAGTCTTCTCTGAGCTTTAGCTTCTTAGTTTTAAAGATGAGAGTATATGTTCTTCAGCTTCTTAGTTGTAGAGATGAGAGTGTATGTCATACATCATATGTCAGCTTTGATACTAGACAAGTTGAAGATATAATTATGGTCTCAGAAATATCTGAAATGAAATTTTGTACTAATGTGCTGGCTACAACTTATAAGGGTGTTGATGCAGTTTGATTTTGAAACATATAACACATCTCACATTCAATCCTCTACACACAGATTTTCCACATGTAACAAAGCAATCACTGTACCTATGGAAATGGCTCATGTTTTGATGAAACAGCGGGAAGTCAACTGAGTGGCCAAGTTCAAGTAACCTGACTGACTCCATTATTTGGGATTACTGTTATATCATAAGAAAGAGACATTTAAAGTATTTTGGTTATATCATGAGTTGGTTTTCATAAGTGGGGAACTCAAATACCCTTTATGTCCTTAAGTGTGAAACTCAAATAGCACCGTGAAAATAATCTGGCAGCTTAAAAATGCACATGTTGGATTTTATCCCAGACATATTGAGTCAGAAATTCTGGGAGTGAGGCCCAGCAATCTGTTTATTAAAATTTCCTTCAGGCTATTCTATTGCAGGTGAAAGTTTCAGAACTGATTCACTATGCCATATTTGACAGTAATTTCAACACAGTATCTAGAAGGTCATCAGAACACAATCAAGTGATTCTTTACCAACTACTTCTTACTCCCAATTGTAAGACAACAAATGAAGCAAGTTATTAGTCTGGCACTGGACAGAGCTATATGAACAATTATTATGGCAGTATTAGTTTGCTAGACAGTCATTTATGATAGTTTAACCAATTAAAAAACTTTATGGTAAATTTTTCTTTATGGTCGACTAGAAAATAGAAAGTGATGCAATATCTCAACTTAAAACACTGTCTGGGAAAACAGGAAAGAAGTCTATCCATAATGTAAGAGAATGAAACTGATATGTAAAATTATTTCAAGAAGAAATGAGAAAGAGAACTTTCTAGTTTCCTTCCTGTGTTTTGCAGGCTTCTGATTTATTATAGAGCTGAATTGCTATTTCTTACACTGGAGTCTACTTATGAGATATACATATACTTGCAGGTTAACAAGTATTTTTGTCAAGATAACTTAATTGTTATTTTTCAAGAAAAAATATAAGCATGATAATGGGTACATAAGAGGTATTAGAAACGTCTGCTTTATCACCAATGCCTTATTAAACTGGCCACTTTATTTCTACATTCAAATGAGAAGTTCAAATAAAATCTTAAGAGAAAGAGTTAGCATTTCTGTGTTTTACTGAAAGGCCATATTTCACCACAGTCTTCTTTTGAAAATGTGTATGCACTTTAGTGTGTTTGTGTGTTTATGCGAATGTGTGTGTGTACAATGTATATGTATGTGTACCAAATGAATTTAAGGTTGGCAAAAAATTAGAAGAAATGGAAGATCCCCTGGAACAGGAGTTACAGAAAGTTGTGGGTTGTAATGTAGGTTCTGGGGACAAAGCAGTGTTCTCTGCAAGAAGAGTAAGTACTCTAAAACACTGAATCATTTCTCAGCTCCAAATGCTTCTCCTCCTCCTCTTCCTGCTCCTCTTCCTCCCCTTCCTTTTTTCTGCTTCTCTTCCTCCTCCTTTCTTATTTTATTGATTTCTTTTATGTGTGTAGAAAATGTATTCTGTCATGGGAACATTTTCATGGCAGCATGTATAGCCCTATTTGTGCTTCAGGAGTGTCTGTCAATACACAAACACAGTTTAATTACCTCATTCAGTATCCTTAGAATAGCAAACCACTGCATAATCACATCAAGTCACACCTGGGAGACCTGCTTTATCTCTTAAATATACCTGTTTCCAACATTGATAATTAAATTTTTAAAAATGAAAACACACACACCATTGTGATCACTCACTATATTATAAGGTAAGAACTATTTCCTGATATACATTCAAGTATTTAGCTAAGATCTAAAGGATGAAATTTAATACACACTATACCACTTCTATGAAAGCTAAGTACAGCTGTGAATCTACTTTGACTGGTCTTAGATACTTTATCTGTATGGTACTCCCAGGAAATTCCAAGGAAAAACTATGAGAATGAGGAGACATTACTGTTCATTAAAATAAGCAAGAAAAATACCCTTACATCTTTTTACATAACAAATATTTTGAATTCTTACTACCAGCCACCACAGAACAATAAAATTTATAATTTATCTATAAGCTACAGTAGAGGCTTGAAATTCAATCTCAACTCTTTCATAGTATAGAGAAGGAAACTGAATGCCCAAGTCCTGACTGTGCTACATATTAGGTTTTTGGCCTAACCAGACAACTTAGTGAATCCCTATATCACAATAAAGAGTAAAAGGAAAATCGGTTATAGAAGGTTTGAAGATTTGAACACCTTATACACGAGCTATGAAATGTCACCCTATGTGCACATAAAAACAGAAAAGAAATCTTCAAGTAAATGTGATGCTTATATTATAAATGTGATAAAAAGGTTTGTTTCCAGTTAAAATAACTGATATTAAGTTAAATCCATTTTAGCAATGATAATACGTTTTATAGGGTCCAGTTGCTAGGCTATCTTCCTCTTGTAATATTAAAATTTTATAATCACCCAATCTAAGTTTCTTGTATTTTTTGCTCAGACTGGATTGATCAATTTTCACCTTTCTTTTTATTTAATTGTAGCTATCTAGACACCTCGCTGAATGACAAGGTGCAGCAATTGTCCTTGGTTAAGGGTAACTTCACTTAGCTTATGTGTTTAAGCAGTCCATCCAAGTTGTAGCATGTAGTACAATTTCTACTTTTAAGATGAACAATATTTAAATTTTCCTATGAGTTGTATTAATTTCTCTCTTATTGAAGGATTTTTTTTTTTTTTTTTTTTTTTTTTTTTTTTTTTTTTTTTTTTTTTTTTTTTTTTAGCAGCAAGTATCTTTATTCACCGAACCATATCACTGGCCCTTGGTCAATATTTCTTTTTTTTTTTTTTTTCTTTTTTCTTTTTTTCTTTCTTTTCTTTTTTTCTTTTTTTTTTTTATTAGATATTTTATTTACACTTCAGATGGCATCTCCTTTCCCTATTCCCACCCCACCCCCCTTAGGAAACCCCTATCCCATGCCCCCTTTTTCTTTTTGCATTTATACATTTTTTAAAAATAATGTTAATCATAGGCTTTATAAGTTTGGAATTGTTCAATCAGAGGTGTAACCCACTGACCAACCTAGATTTAGTCAACAAAAGGATGGACTGGGTATTAGGACTATCCTGTACCTCACTGGTACAAATTGGCATAATTATGCTCTAATTGTATTTTGAGAGAAAAGTTTCATTTTAACAGGAAGGGTGATGTGTAGGAGGAGCTAAGGTAGGAGGAGTACTGAGAGGAAGAAAAGGAGTAAGAAGAGGAGAAGAAGAAAGAGAGGAGAAGCTAGGTGATGAAAGAAAGAAAGAGGGGGGAGACAGGGAGCCAGATGTTCAAGTATCTCCACCAGTCAAAGATAGTTGTTAATGAAGGATTTATATGTCTTCTTTCTTTAGGTTCTTACTTTCAAGGTTTTCTTTTTTCTTTTTTTTTTTTCATTACTTTATGATATAGCAGTCTTAAAATTAACACAACCAGATAAATTATATCTGTAGGATTTATATTGGTCTGAAGACTCAAAAACACTTTTATTTTTTGTTTTTGTTTTCTTTTCTAGTGTAAGCCATGTTAATGTGTCTGACATAAAATCTCACACACCTTTATGTGCATTTTGCTCACAACTAATGAGTATTAGAGTTGGTGTTTGTTACTTATTTGTATACATTTTTCTGAAGGACATCTGTTTAAGTCTTTAGCCTCTCTTCAAACAGTATTTCCTGTTATCATTGAACAGTACAAATTGCACCTGTAGTGCTATTACTCACATGTTATCTGACAAGTTATTTACAGTATATTGCATTTTACAAATTGTTTTCTCCAAGATTTTAATGAATATTTTTATTTTTGTGAACTCTGTTCCTTTCAGAGTTCTACAGATTTTTATGTTTTCTCTTAGAAATTTTATTAGTTTTAATGTTGAATTATTTCTGTGAATCAGTGCTTTTAGCTGATTTTTTCATAATTATACTTTTTTTACAACTGAAATTATATTCATTATCATCATCATTATTATTGCGAGCAAGGAGCGTGTGTGTGTGTGTGTGTGTGTGTGTGTGTGTGTGTGATTGTCCATGTCCATGTCATACACATAGTGATACACAAGGAAACTTTGGAAGTCAATTCTCAACTTCTACTCTGATTTTTTTGTAACATCTTCTGGCTTTCAGACTTATCCATTAATATTTGTATCCTCCATGCCATCTTGCCTGCTCTTCAGCCCATTAAAAAATAACTGCCACAACAACATAAACAGAACAAAACCCAAAAAAAGGCCCAGCCTTTTCTAAAATTCTGACTTCACTCTAAGGGAATATATCCATTCTCCCCAACATTTTTTTTTTGTTTTTTTTTTTTTTTTTTTTTTTTGTTTTTTTTTTTTTTTTTTTTTTTCTGAAACACTGTCCACTGGGGAGGAGTACAATTGTGTAATGTTGACATTTTTTGTCTAAGGGCATTTGTCCACATTTGCAGTAGTCTATTTTCAAGTTCTATTTCATCCTTTTGGTGTTTTGGTTTTTTTTTCTGTTAAACTCTAACTGCATTTTCTGATGAGTAGACATATCTGTATAGTTTAAATCATTTTGAACTTTGAAAGACGTGTTTCTCCTAACATGAATAACACATCACAGAAAGCTCTTGTGCACTTGAATTTTTTTTTTTTTTTGTTTTTTGTTTTTTGTTTTTTTTTGTTTTTTTGTTTTTTGAGACAGGGTTTCTCTGTGTAGCTCTGGCTGTCCTGGAACTCACTCTGTAGACCAGGCTGACCTCGAACTCAGAAATCCACCTGTCTCTGCCTCCCAAGTGCTGGGATTAAAGGCGTGTGCCACCACCACCCGACTTGAATTTTTATTTTTATCTTTTGCTGCTGTTATGTAGATTTTCAGCTCATGTCTTTTAAGGGTGATGTGCCTATTCTTTATTTGAGTTCTCTGTTTCTGTGCTGACGAATTGCATGGTTACATCTACAGCTGAGTTGACCACTGTAGGTTTCTGGCATTATTACTGCACACTTCTTATTTCTTCCATTTGCTCTGGAAGTTTCTGCTTTCTATATTTGAGTGATTTAATACATGATGGTTAGTTACCATTAAATTACCATTTTGTAATATCTGTCATTTTATTGTTGTGTAAAAATGTCTGTTTGTTTCACAAATATATATTGACTTCTGCCCTTTGGTTTCTACGTCATGGAATATATTTTTCATCCTTTTACATCTGGTCTCTGTATTCATTTGAAATAAATGTCACTTTTTAGGTGTCTCCACAGCCTGTGTTTTGTTTTCCTTATTTACTTTTAATTTAGCATTCTATCTTTTAATACTCACTTATTAATAATTATTGTAACAAAAAATATTTCTGACATTTTGTTTATACTTTCTTGTATGTCTAACATGTTTATTATCTAGATATCTATCTGTGCTTTATTTATTGGATTTTTATTGATATTTTTTGTGGGGAAAGAGTTAAAACTATTACAAGTTTATGGTTTCTTAACTTAAGTCACTTCCAAAATTTTTACATCTATATGCTTATGCTCATTTCATTTTATACTATTGATTATATAAATAACTTATTATTATATGCAGTGTAGCTCAGATTTATAACTATAGTTTACATTCCATTTGCTTAAAATGTCTCTCCAAGTTAAAGAAAGCTTATGGGCAATTGGGAATAGTGGGACCTTCTTAAATTCTCAGTTCAAAGAATCCTGAGTCATAAAAGACTTATGTGTTTGAGGTCAGCATGTGCTTTATGTCAGAAAACAGTGCACCTGAGCTATAGAGTGACACCATACTGAAGAAAAAAAATACATTAAATACATGCATTTCCAGGTGTTATTACTGCAGTCACTATGCTTACTTTATAAATGAGTTTTCCATTTATTATGTTTCTCTATTACATTTTGGAATCTTTATCTTCAACACTCTCACATGACAGATCTAGTTGTGACTGGTTTCTCACAGGTCATCCATATAGCAATTACTCTACTGTAGGTAATCTGGAGAATGAATTATCTCCTTTTTTATTAGACCATGTGTGTTTCGTAGTATACCTGTGATCTATTATTGTTATCTGAATATTTGGAAAAAGAAAACATATCTGTTATCTCCCTAATCATAGCCCAATGTCATAGAGATACAACAGTTTTTAATCATCCTGCCTGAAGTTCATGAAGCATCTTTTCCAGAAAAACTTCCCAAGGGAAGTTTTGAAGTACTTGTTTCTATTCAAGAGTTTTGACTAGTACTTGTCTTTGGTACTACGTAGTCTCTGATGTTGCAACAACTTTACATTCCTTTCCTCTATCTCCAATACTTGTCTTTGTCTGTCAGAAATTAGATTCAGGTAAAATAAAATCAGACCTCCAGGGAGACCTGGAAAAAGGCACAAGATAAGACATGTGTTTCACTGTTTTCTCTCCAAGAAAATGTTAGATGTTTTCTCCTGTGGGATTGGGCTATGCAACAGAAGACCCTATAGTAAGTAAATGTCAGACATTTTCCTTCTAGTTTTGATGCAATTTTTAGATTGCCTGCACTATGAGAAACCTTTTATCTGTATTCTATATGTCCCACATAGGGAATGGTCCAGTAAACATTCTTATATCATTTTATTCTCCTTAGTAATTATGGCTCTTCCTTTTCTAAATTCTTATCAATGCTATACTTCTTGAAGGATATTTTGTAATCCAGAGGAAAAAAGTACCTTTATACATATGAATATGCATATAAATCCAAATATATTCTCAACTTCTATCTATTTAAAAACACTAAGGCATTTCTACATCACTGGCAATATGTTATGCCCAGCAATAGAAGATGAAAGAATATGGCTAACAATTTTGCTAGAAACACTATCATTTTGAATAAGAGAAGTGTAGCAATTTAAACCTTTGATATTAGACTGCACTCATTACTTATAAGACATACTTGCTTTTTATTAAAATTGTATTGATTTTGCAATGCCAAAGGAATCCATTTGATCTGGGCAAATGATAGTTCTTAGTAGCAGCAGAGGATGAAAAAAAAGTTCTTCAGAACTGATGTGACTACTTCTATAATTTGAGTACATCTCATTGATGCTTTTATGGGCTTTATTAGAGAAAAATTACCCTGATACCTGCACACAATGTAATACATATTTATAATAAATTTAGGCTTTGGAATTAGAAAATTTAGAGTAGAAATACCGATTGAGTGATCTTGTACAAGTCAGTTAATTTCTGAGAAACTTGATTTAGTCATAGCTAAATATACTGCCAAAATAGCATCTATTTAACAGTGTTATTCTGGAGAATAAGTACTACCAACAGTAATAGACGAATAAATAGAAACAGAGGTAGTAGCAGCTAATATACTGACAGCTTTGCATGTGTTTGGCAGAGCTGTACTAGATTTACATTTATTAATTCATAGCACATTTTTTGGAACACAATATTAGCACTCAATAAGTGTTAACTCATTGCCATTATTACTACCACTATTCATGAAAAGCACCAAATTGAGTTTGATTACAAAATTACTTGACAGGTCACTAGAAAATGTCTGTATTGAAAGAAGCAATAGAGAATTCTAATTTTAGTGGAGAAGTAACACCATTTTTAACAGAAAACAAGTCTGTAGATTCTGTGATTGGACATCAGACATGCCTTCAAGGAAAATATGATACTGGCAGCAAAGAAAATTTTAGCATCTATATTTTCCTGCTCCAAGATTTTATAGATGTCTCCATTATCACATCAACAATCCTATTTAACATAACGGTGTTTATCTGTCCAATAAATGTTGTTTTATTTTTCAAAGTTACTGTATGTTGGCAATTTAATATGTAAGAATTGTGTTTACATCATTTATACTCCTACCTTTCCTCTTACCAACACTTTACCCCCCTCCTCAATTTAATGATCTCTCAGATAATTTTATTACACACACGTGCACACACACATAATGTATATGCGTGTGTGTGTGAGAGAGAGAGAGAACGGAGAGAGAGGGAAGGAGGGAGGGAAAGGAGAGAGAGAGAGAGAGAGAGAGAGAGAATGAACAAAGTCCAGTTAATTTTGCTCTTATGTACATGTGTTTGGGAAGGATGATTTGAGATTGGACGGACGAGAATTTTGAGAACTCATTGTTAGATGAAGAGTTAGTATCAATTCACAATTGTCTATTTTATTTTTTATCACTGACCAGCCTCTTGATATTTCTTGTATGCATTTTAAAGTGATTCCATGTTTCTATACCTAGTTTCCATATGTATATAACAAAAACGTTCAGAATTTTTGTTGATGATGTTATATCATCATATATCAACATATAGGATCTTACAATGCAGTCATGGCTACCCTTCAAATTACTGTGTAGACTTGATTGGTCTCAAACTAACAAAAATCTCCACACTGCTGTCTCCTAAGTTCACTCTTTTGACTTCTCAAACTAAAATATGTCATTTATTGATACGTTTTATATAATAGATTTTATCTCTTTTATTAATAAGTAAAAAGATGAAAGTGTTAAAGCACATAGGAATAAAATAGTTTTTTTTCAATAAGGACTGCTTGATTAGCATACCAAAAAATGAATACAGTAGCATATTTCTGCTTGTTAAATTGTCTTTTTTTATTGGATATTTTGATATTTTATTTACACTTCAGATGGCATCCCCTTTCCCCATTCCCCCCACCCCCCTTAGGAAACCCCTATCCCATGCCCCCTTTTCCTTTTTGCATTTATACATTTTTTTAAATAATGTTAATCATACGCTTTATAAGTTTGGAATTGTTCAATCAGAGGTGTAACCCACTGAACAACCTAGATATAACAACTATCTTTGACTGGTGGAGATACATGAATATCTGACTGAACAACATTTGCACATGAAATACTATTAAGTAGTAATAATTTTACTCATTAAGTATTGTGACAATCTATGCTACTCAGACACAAAGCATATAATTAACATTAAATTAGACTTTTTTGTCTTAGTTTTCTCCACATTAGTGTTGGAAGACTTCAATGTTTCTACCATGCCCCTTAGAATAAGATTCTTATTATTTAAGTCTATTGTGATGTTTGAATTTCTGTTGCTTTAATCATTACTTTGACTTTTATAGAATAAATAATATCAATTCAAATGACTTCCACAAATATTTTTAAAGGTATCAAATTTTAAAAAGTTCAAAAGTCCCTTCAATAATACAGAAATGACTGTCAATATAAATCAGATTTGATTCTAACACCTGAATATTTTTATCATAATTTATAACTCATATTCTTAATGTTATCTTTGAAATTTATCAAATGCACAGATTTCTTTTTATTCCATTGTGTATCTATACTATAATTGCTTTAATTGCTTTCTGGGTCAATTGGTATTTAGAGTACACCCATCCATAGATTATTGTGGATTGACCATGAAAATTATGAACTAATGAAAGTAAACAATAATTTTCTTTAAGATCCAAATATTAATATTTTAAAATATGTAACCCCAAAAGAAAACTGAAATGCATGGTAGCTTTATTTTTAATTTTTATGGAAAAAATTCAAATCATGTACTAGCAATGCCACTGTTTGTTAAGAATATTTTGTTAGCAGAAAACTGTTAACATATATAGTGGTAGATATGTGTGAAGTCTCTTGAGTATCACACACAACATTTATTATATTATTTTCAAGGTTTTCTTTGAGGAAATATCAAGTAATTGTGGATTTATTTCCAGATACAAAGTATGCTATTTTATTATGTGTCAAGTAAATTCCTTAGTAATTTAAGTAACTAGAACTAAAATAAATTAGACTATTGTACTTCCTGAGGATAATGTTGAAATAGTTCAAATGTTTGATGACACTACACAAGGTTTTATTATGAGCATATATTAAATTATATAGATGTCTACATATAATATAGAGTTTATGATTACTAATATGGTATACTATGTACCTGAAGTTCTTTTCTGAATGTTATTCATGATTTTAAAGTGTGCCTGAGGAAAATATTTTTTTTAAAAAATTAACACCCGTCATACATTAACAATTATTAAGCCTAGTATTTTATTACTTCTTTATTGTCTTCATTTTAAACCACTAACAAGCACAGTTATATGATTTTTAAAATCACTCATTATGCATGATATTTTGTTATCTTACATCCACTATAACTTGTTAGAAACTTTTAATACTCCATGACACCAGAAGGCAATTCTCTCTAATAGAAACAGATACTTCAATATTACTCCATCTATATTTTAGTATTTCATGAAGCATATTGGCAACTAATCATGTAATTTTGTCAGAAACAAATGGTTACCAAGCAGTTTCAAAATTATTCAAAATATTAAGTATTACAGCTTAAAAGTGCCAATTTTATTATCATTTTTAAAATGTTTTTTCCTAGAAAAAAATTGAATAATTTTAAGTGTTCTTATCAACCTATAAATTGAATTAAAAGGTAAAATTATTTATACTTGATGAGTACCCAATGTACTTCCTATTATATTAATCAGAATACTATAATTTAGTGATGTTTTTAATTAGGAACATACACTTTTGACAGAATTTCTTCCATTAATATCTCTGATTACCAGAGAATAAAAATTAATCACACACATGTAAAATTACAGTGTTCTTTAAATAAATATAATCTCAATTAATTGAATCACTTTTCAATTGTAGATGAGAAAGAGCTTCAAATTTACTTCAGTCCAGGTACAGAAAATTTCTTCTATACTAATTTCTTGAATACTCTTTAACTTGTGACATTATATGAATAGCCTCTCCACATATTTTTCTGTTATAATTACTCCTATCACAATGTACATTGACATTATATCTTTCGCTATATCATTCACAAAGAGCCCCTATATTGATTGACAACTTGTCATGAAAAATTCACTTGTTTAAAGAGCATCCACCATGGGAAAAAATATTATTCAGCAGTGTGGAAATGTGGAAAAACCTAAAGGTATATTTCATAGAAATCAGAGGAGCATATCAATTTTTACATCCTTCATGCAATATTCTACAAATATTGTATCTCTGAACAAAGCTTTTGATAAACATTGAATAGGTGTAAGCTTGAAATTATTCCCCTGACTAGAGCCTGGAGTGCTGTTCTTATCTTATTGAGTAACTGTTTGTTACATCAAATCTACCTCATATTCCTGACTGGATATGTTTTTTTTTTTTTGTTTTTTTTTTTTGTAAGTTCAATAATATCACACAAGATACTACCCAATAACTTAGACAAATAGCATGCATAATTTACATGTGATCTCTTTTCTGAGTTAAAGAAATTTTTTCTTATGAATTAAATGTTTACACTTTTCACAAAATAATTTTTACCCTACATTAAACCAATAAGAATTTATATTGCTCAGCATATGTAATATAATCAAATTTTTGTGATTACTTTTTTCAACCAGCAAAAAAATAACCTGTCAACTAAAATAAACTTTTACCAACTGTCTCCAGCAAGACAATTTTTTCAAATTACAATATTTTATAATTTAAAATTTTTAATAATATTACATTAGTGTAATGAACTCACAAATAAAAACATCACACTGATAGAAACAGATTGAGTAACAGAGGAATATATTCAGAAAATGTGGTATATTTACACAATGGAGTATTACTCAGCTATTAAAAACAATGAATTAGTGAAATTCTTAGAAAAAATGGATGAAACTAGAAAACATCATCCTGAGTGAGGTAATACAATAACAAAAGAACACACATGGTATGCACTTACTGATAAATGGGTATTAGCCCAAATGCTCGCAATGCCATAGATATAACTCACAGACCACATGAAGCTCATGAAAAAAGAAGACCAAAGTGTGGGTGCTTAGGTCATTCTTAGAAGGAGTAACAAAATACTCCAGGGAGCAAATATGGAGACAAAGTATGGGACCAAAACTGAAGGAGGGGCTGTCTGAAGACTGTTCTGCCTGGGTATTAATCCCTTGTAGAATCATCAAATGTAGACACTGATATGAATGCCAGGAAGTGCATGTTGACAGAAGACTGATATAGCTGTTTCCTTAGAGGTCTGCCAGATCCTGACATATACAGAGGCAGATGCTCACAGCTAACCATTGAACTGATCATAGGGTTCCCAATGGAGGAGTTAGAGAGAAGACTGAAGGAGATGTAATGATTTGCAGCCCCAATGGAGAGTGCAACAATACCAACAAACCAGAGCTTCCATGGTCTAAACCACCAGTCAGGGTGCACATAGAGAGGGACCTATGGCTCTAGTTGTATATGGAGGGGAGGATGGCCTTGTAGGGCATAGGTGGGAGATAAGATCCTTAGTCAGGTGAAGACTGGATACCCAGTGTGGGGGGATTTGAGGGAAGTGTGAGTGGGTGTGTGTGGGAGCACATCCTCATAGAAGCAGAAGGAATGGGGAAGGGATAGGGGGTTCCTTGGTAGAGGGAAAATTGGGAATAACATCTGAAATGTAAATAAAATATCCAATTAAAAAAAAAAAACCAAGAAAACACCAAGAATAAATAAGTGAGGAAACTCTTTCAGGAAAAATAGATACAAGAAAAGACTTCAAAATTACATGAATGATGAAATTATTCATCTGAGAATGAATCAGATCTATAAGCTTCCTGGGTGAATGGTTTTATGTGCTGAATCTTACTGGCAACATAGTGTTAAAGTGCAAACATTCCTTTATATATTTCTGGCTGATTTTTAAATAATCTTTGTCTTTGGTGTGTGTGTGTGTGTGTGTGTGTGTGTGTGTGTGTGTGTGTGTGTGTACAGACATGTTACTCAGGAGCCACAACATGTATGTGAAAGGCAGAACAAAATTATGGGGTGTGTCCTCTCCTTCTACTGTAAAATTTGTAAAGGAAGTCATGTCCACAGGCTTTCTGGCTAAATATTTCCTACTGAATTTCTTACTGTCAAGTAACTGGAACTTTAATTAATATGTTTAAAGTCTAGCCTTTATACAAATTCATGAATAATAGTTAATAAGAGTTTGATTAAGATACTATAAAAATATTGGTTTCTGAAAACAATTTTGGCAAATATATTTCTTATAACCTGAATAAAAAGATTTTCCCAAAGTCAGCATAATTATTAAATATCCAAGGCTAGTATTCACATCGTGCAATAATGAGAAAATGATTAATAATAAACATAGATACATACCTTTATGAGAATCAATTACATAAGCATTTTATTTTATTTTGGTTGGTTTTGTTAGCAAGTGTGTTTCTGGACAGCTCAATCTGGCATTGAACTCTTAGACACCACTGGCTGAGCCTTTCAGTGTTGGGATCACATATGTAAGTCATAAATATTTTGGAACACACCTTTTTCTTTTTAAAAGTTCTTTATTAAAAGATTTAAAGATGTTTCCTTTTTCTGACAATGTTTCAATTTAAAAGCATATCAGGTAATCCAAATGTCCCACTTGCATTTAAATATCAATTGTTTTTCACATCTTGTTAAAATATTAACTAGAAATATGACCGGGAAAATGTATAAGATACAAACAGGTAAGTTTCTATAAAGAGCAAGTATGTGTATACCAAAATATGCATATGAGAAAAACTCCTGTGAAAACTTATAACTTGAAACCAAAAAAATGAACTATTTGTGGTTGGGAGACAAATGTCAAACCAAATTGAAATGGGTTACAATTGGTAAGAAACATCAGAATAAAAGTATATAAAATTAGAAAATTAATGATAAGTTTGATAAAGTAAAATAAGAACAAATATTTGACTTTCAACACAAAGAATAAATATGTCTCAGATCATAGAAGAAAAGCCACAAAGTATGTAAGATATAATTATGAATGTAAGATCCACTAGAGGTATACACCATTCAACTAATGACTCCATCAAAGAAAAAAAATGAAAAGATATATTACCAGGACAAGAATAAAGAATGCTTACCACAAAGAAACAGCTTTTTCATCTCCCACATGAAAGAATTCCTTGACAATAAAACTGGGTAAACAAAAAGTGTACTAAAATTAGTTTTAAAGTTTTATGTCAGAGCAAGCAAGTTAGTATTATAAATGAAGCATACAAACTACTTAAAGTAGGCTTCAATTCTGAATTCATTAAACGATTATGAGCCATTTTAAAAAATTCTGTTACACAATACATCAAAAGCCTTGTCATATTATAAATCAAATTATCCTGTAAATACATGTAAAGTGAGTATAGCATTAATTATTTTAAGAAAATATTTACTAAATTAATTAAATTTAATGTATTAAATTAAATTTAAAAATAAATATAAAATTAAATCTTTTAATATATAAGATACAATTTTATCAGAAAGTTAAAGATTCAAATTGCATTTTATATATCAAGTTATATTTTCAGAAAATTTTAGACAGTAGTTTTGGTAATAAGTATGTCATAGTTTAAATCTGTGACATAATAGAGGAATTGAGTTAGAATTTATTCCTCAGCATGTAGTTGTTTTGGCTAAAAACCTAAATAAATAAAATTAAAGAAAGCAAACATATTTTTCAACACAAATATCTATCTTTAAATAGTAAGCTTTGTTCATTATTTTCATTGATGCAAATATCAATTACAAAACATTTACAAATATTATCTTTGAAAATATTAGCAATAATATAAACTAGTATTATAGAATATAGAAAAATAATGTGTCTGTATATGTTTCTTTGTTGAAAGAAAGAATAAAATCTTGCCATACATAATTTTCACATGGCAGAGTCATTGCATTTGAGGATATAACCTATTTAAATAATTGTAAATTTGATATTAAACACTGGTTCTAATTCAATAACTTAACATTAGCATCTATTCTTCTGAGTGTAGTATTCATTTTTGTTGGTCCACATATCAATAGAATATATCAAATGAACTCTCCTTCCAATAAAAATGAGTTTAAAAGTTAATGAGGTAAAGGTTCAGTAGGCAAAGTGCCTCTGAGAAAAGTGTGAGAACTCTAGTTTGGACACCCTATCCCCATGTAAAAAAACTAAATACCGTAAAATTCCCCTGTAAACCCAAAACTGAATCAAAGGTGGTGGCTGGCCAGTTAGGACTGCAGAAGATGAACCCCAATATGAGAGACCTTGTGTCATAAATCAAAGAGGAGAACAGTTAAAAGACAAGTGAGATTTGGTCTTCATTGCCACTAATATGCAGATACACAAACACATATCAACACAAATACATGTAAAACACATAAAGACATACACCATTCTTAGCACAAGATACACACACACACACTAAAACATACTACTTAAATTAATATTTGATAAGATAGTCAACAACCACACTTATACATGCTTATAAGTAATGTACACATGAATACCCACACACATACACACATGTACACAAACATAAACAGACACACAGAAATGCACACACTAATAAAAGACTCACCTAAATAAAAGAGGGAACAGGTGAGACCTCTGCCTGGTCTGCTGTTGTGTGGACCCCGGATTCTGCCCAAGACATCCTGGAGGCTCCACGGATCCCACAGCCAGCCTAGGTAGGAAGACCCACACACTGCCCTGAGCCCATAGCTGGGTGCTGTGAGCACTCAGATTCCAGCAGATACCTACCCCCCCCCAACGGACTAGCACCCCCTTCCTCCCGTCTCCCGGATCTGAGACCTAGACCAGACCTCTGCCCAGCCTGCTGTTGTGTGGACCCCGGATTCCGCCTGAGACATACTGGAAGGTCCACTCAACCCAGAGCCATGGAGGAATAACTGAACTCAGAGCTTCAGACAACATATCCTGAGATATCCTAGAGGACACATGGCACCCAGAACAGCAGACACCTAGCTGGACTGCCACCTTGGAGGCACCATATCCTGTACTCAGTGCAGCTGGAGAAGATCACAGAGACATCTGGACCCCAAGGAGATCAGACACAAGCAAGATAACTGGAAAGGCAGGCTTCAGTCAGAGACAGCAAATACAGCAGCACTAGAGTTAACCAGATGGCGAAAGGCAAGCTCAGGAATGTAAGCAACAGAAATCAAAGTTACATGGCATCATCAGAACCCAGTTCCCCCCATCATAGCAAGCCCTGAACACCCCATCACACCAGAAAAGCAGGATTGAGAATTAAAATCACTTCTCATGACGATGATAGAGGACCTTAAGAAAGACGTAAATAACAACCTCAAAGAACTTAAGGAGAACACTGGTAGACAGATAGAAACACTTAAAGAGGAAACACAAAAATCCCTTAAGGAATTGCAAGAAAACTCAACCAAATGGGAGAAGGAATTAAACAAAACCATCCAGGATCTAAAAATGGAAGTAGAACCAATAAAGAAATCACAAAGGGAGATTACCCTGGAGATAGAAAACCTAAAAAAAGATTGGGAGTCATAGACACAAGTATCACCAACAGAATACAAGAGATGGAAGAGAGAATCTCATGTGCAGAAGATACCATGGAAAACATTGACACAACTGTCAAAGAAAATGCAAAATACAAAAAGCTACTAACCCAAAATATACAAGAAATTCAAGACACAATGAGAAGGCCAAACCTAAGGATAACAGGTATAGATGAGGGGGAAGACTCACAACTTAAAGGACCAGTAAATATCCTCAACAAAATTATAGAGGAAAACTTCCCTAACCTAAATAATGAGATGTCCATAAATATACAAGAAGCCTACAGAACTCCAAATAGTTTAGACCAGAAAACAAATACTTCCCGCCATATAATAGTCAAAACATCAAATGTACAAAACAAAGGGAAAAAATACCAAAAGCAGTAAAAGGCAAAGTAACATGTAAAGGCAGACCTATAAAAATTACACCATACTTCTAACCAGAGACCATAAAAGCCAGAAGATCCTGGACCGATATCATACAGACCCTAAGAGAACACAAATGCCAGCCCAGACTACTATACCCAGCAAAACTCTCAATCATTATTGATGGAGAAACCAAAATATTCCATGACAAATCCAAATTTACACAATATCTTGCAACAAATCCAGCACTTTAAAGGATAATTGGTGGAAAACTCCAATACAAGGAGGGAAATTACAACCTAGAAAAAGCAAGAAAGTAATCTTTCAACAACCCTAAAAAAAGGTAGCTATACAAACATAACTCCACTTCCAATAACAAAAATAACAGGAAACAACATTCATTTTTCCTCAATATCTCTTAATATCAATGGACTCAATTCTCCAATAAAAAGACATAGATTATCAGATTGGATACATAAACAGGACCCAACATTTTGCTGCATTCAGGAAACGCACCTCTGTGGAAAGGACAGACACTACCTCAGAGTAAAAGGTTGGAAAACAATCTTGCAAGACAATGGCCCCAAGAAACAAGCTGGAATAGAGATTCTACAATCGAATAAAATCGTTTTTCAACCAGAAGTAATCAAAAAAGATAAAGAAGGACACTTCATATTCATCAAAGGAAAAATGTACCAAGAGGAACTTGCAATTCTGAACATCTATGCTCCAAATGCAAGGGCACCCACATACATAAAAGAAACTTTACTGAAGCTTAAAGCATACATTGCACCTCACACAATAGTAGTGGAAGATTTCAACAACTCACTCTCAACTATGGACAGATCATGGAAACAGAAACGAAACTGAGACACAATGAAACTAACAGAAGTTATGAACCAATTGGACTTAACTGACATCTATAGAACATTTCATCCTAAAACAAAAGAATATACCTTTTCCTCATCACCTCATGGTACCTTCTCCAAACAGACCATATAATTGGTCACAAAACAGGCCTCAACAAATACAAAAAGATTGAAATAATCCCTAGTACCTTATCAGACCACCATGGACTAAGACTTGTCTTTGACATGGACAAAAACAACCGAAAGTCCACATATACTTGGAAACTGAACAATGCTCTACCCAATGATAACTTGGTCAAGGAAGAAATAAAGAAAGAAACTAAAGACTTTATAGAATTAAATGAAAATGATCATATCAAAACTTGTGGGACTCACTGAAAGCACTACTAAGAGGAAAAATCATAGTTCTAAGTGCTCACAAAAAGAAAATGAAAAGAGCATACATTAACAATTTGACAGCAAACCTGAAAACGTTAGAACAAAAAGAAGCTAATATACCCAAGAGGAGTAGATGGCAGGAAATAATCAAACTCAGGGTTGAAATCAACCAAGTTGAAACAAAAAGAACTATACAAAATATTAACAAAACCAGGAGCTGGTTCTTTGAGAAAATAAACAAGATAGACAACCCTTTAGCCAGATTAACCAAAGGGCACAGAGACAGTATTCAAATTAATAAAATCAGAACTGAAAAGGGAGACATAACAACAGAAACAGAGGAAATTAAAAAAAAAAAAAAACATCAGATTCTACTACAAAAGCCTATACTCAACAAAATTGGAAAATTTGGATGAAATGGACAATTTTCTAGACAGATACCAGGTACCAAAGTTAAACGAGGAGCAGATAAACCATCTAAACAGTCGCATAACGCCTAAAGAAATAGAAACAGTCATTAAAAATCTTCCTGCCAAAAAATGTCCGGGGCCAGATGGTTTCAGTGCAGTATTCTTTCAGACCCTCAAGGAAGACCTAATACCAATCCTCATCAAGCTATTCCATCGAATAGAAACAGAAGGTACACTACCCAATTCGTTCTATGAAGCTACCATTACGCTCATACCTAAACCACAGAAAGACCCAACAAGGAAAAAGAACTACAGACCAATCTCTCTTATGAATATTGATCCAAAAAATCTCAATAAAATTCTCACAAACCTAATCCAACAACACATCAAAACAATTATCCATCAAGATCAAGTAGGCTTTATCCCAGGAATGCAGGAATGGTTCAATATTCGGAAATCCATCAATGTAATCCACTACATAAATAAACTCAAAGAAATACCACATGGTCATCTCACTAGACACTGAGAAAGCATTTGACAAAATTCAACATCCCTTCATGTTAAAAGTCTTGAAAAGATCAGGAATTCAAGGCCCATACCTAAACATAGTAAAAGCATTATACAGCAAGCCAGTAGCCAACATCAAACTAAATGGAGAGAAACTTGAAGCAATCCCACTAAGATCAGGGACTAGACAAGGCTGCCCATTCTCACCTTACCTATTCAATATAGTACTGGAAGTCCTAGGTAGAGCAATTAGACAACAAAAGGAAGTCAAAGGGATACATATTGGAAAGGAAGAAGTCAAAATTTCATTATTTGCAGATAATATGATAGTATACTTAAGTGACCCTAAAATTTCCACCAGAGAACTCCTAAACCTGATAAACAACTTTAGCAAAGTGGCTGGTTATAAAATCAGCTCAAACAAATCAGTATCCTTCCTCTACTTGAAAGATAAACAAACAGGCTGAGAAAAAAATTAGCGAAATGACACCCTTATCAATAGTCACATACAATACAAAATACCTTGGTGTGAATCTAACCAAGCAGTTAAAAGATCTTTATGACAAGAAATTCAAGTCTGTGAAGAAAAAAATTGAAGAAGAACTCAGAAGTTGAAAAGATTTCCCATGCTCATGGATTAGCAGAATTAATATAGAAAAAATGCCATCTTGCCAAAAGCAACCTAAAGATTCAATACCCATTAAAATCCCAACTCATTTCTTCACAGAGTTAGAAAGAGAAATTCTCAAATTCATTTGGAACAAACAAACAAACAAACAAACAAACAAACAAAAAAAAAACAACCCAGCATAGCAAAAAGTAGTCTCTACAATAAAATTACTTCTGGCGGAATCACCATCCCTGATTTCAAGCTGTACTATAGAAAAATAGTGATAAAAACTGAATGGTATTGGTACAGAGACAAGCAGGAAGATCAGTTGAATACAATTGAAGACCCAGAAATGAACCCACACACCTATAGTCACTTGATATTTGATAAAGGATCTAAAACTGTCCAGTAGAAAAAGGACAGCATTGCTGGGCGGTGGTGGTGCACGCCTTTAATCCCAGCACTTGGGAGGCAGAGGCAGGCGGAATTCTGAGTTTGAGGCCAGTCTGGTCTACAGAGTGAGTGCCAGGACAGCCAGAGCTACACAGAGAAACCCTGTCTCGAAAAAAAACAAACAAACAAACAAAAAAAAACAAAAAAAAAAAAGGACAGCATTTTTAAGAAATGGTGCTTGTTCAACTGGAGGACAAGATGCAGAAGAATGCAAATCTATCCATTCTTATCAACTTGTACAAAACTCAAGATCAAGTAGATAAATGACCTTACCATAAAACCAAGTACACTGAAACTAATACCAGAGAAGGTGGGAAAGAACCTGAATACTTGGGCACAGGGGAAAAGTTACTGAACAAAACACCAATGGCTTATGCTCTAAGATCAAGAATTGACAAATGGGACCTCATAAAATTTCAAAGCTTCTGTAAGGCAAAGGACACTGTCAATAAGACAAAACAGCAACCAACAGATTGGAAAAAGATCATTACCAATCCCACATCCAATAGAGGACTAATATCCAACATATACAAAGAACACAAGAAATTAGACTCCAGATAACCATATTAAAAAATTGAATACAGAGCTAAACAAAGAATTCTTAACTGAGGAAACTCGAATGGCTGAGAAGTATCTAAAGAAATGTTCATCATCCTTAGTCATCAGGATAATGTAAATCAAACCAACGTCACAGCAGTCAGAATGGCCAAGATTCCACCTCACAGCAGTCAGAATGGCCAAGACCAAAAACTCAGGTAATACCAGATACATGCAATGATGTAAAGAAAGAGGAACACTCTTCCATTGTTGGTGGGATTGCAAGCTGGTGCAATCACTCTGAAAATCAGTCTTGTGGTTCCTCAAAAACTTGGACATAGTATTACCTGAGGACCCAGCCATACCACTCCTAGGCATATACCCAGAAGATGCTCCAACATATAACAAGGAAATATGCTCCACTATGTTCATAGCAACCTTTTTTAATAATAGCCAGAAGCTAGAAAGAAAACAGATGTCCTTAAACAGAGGAATGGATACAGAAAATGTGGTACATTTACACAACAGCATTTTATTCAACTATTACAAAAAAGAAATTCAAGAAATTTTTAGGTAAATGGATAGAACTAGAAAATATCATCCTGTGTGAGATAATCTAATCACAAAAGAACACACATGGCATTCACTCACTGATAATTGAATATTAGCCCAGAAGCTTGAAATACCCAAGATTCAACTCAGACCACATGAAGCTCACAAAGAAGGAAGACCATAGTGTGGGTGTTTCAGTCCTTCCTAGAAGGAGTAACAAAATACTCATGGGAGCAAATATGGAGACAAAGTGTGGGACAGAAACTGAATGAGGGGCTGTCTGGTGACTGTTCCATCCCATGTGCAATCGCCAGAGGCTGATGTGGATATCAGGAAGTGCATGCTCATAGGAGCCTGCTATAGCTGTCTCCTTAGAGGCCTTCCAGAGTCTGATATATTCAGAGTCGGATGCTCACAGCTAACTATTGAACTGATCATGGGGTTTCCAATAGAGGACTTATAAGAAGACTGAAGGAGCTGAAATTTTTTGTGGCCCCATGGGGAGAGCAATAGTACCAACCAACCGCAGGTCCCAGGGTCTAAACCACCAGCCTGGGAGCACATAGTGAGGGACCCATGACTCCAGCTCTATATGTAGGGGAGGATGGCCTTGTAAGACATAAGTAGGAAAGGAGACCCTTGGTCACATGAAGGCTGGGTGCCCAGTGTGGAGGAATTTGTGGGTGAGGAGGTGGAAATGATCAGGTGGGTTGGGGCACATCCTCACAGAAGTAGGAGCAGGGGTTATAAGATAGGGGGGTCCCTGGGCAGGGGCGGGGGATGGCATAAGGGAATAACATATGAAATGTAAATAAAATATCCAATAAAAACAATCTTAGGTATTGAAGATACAACAGAAGAAACTGATACATCTGTTAAAGAAAATGTTAAATCTAAAAAAATTTCTAACACAAATCATATAGGATATCCAGAACACTATAGAAATTCCAAACTTAAGAATAATATAAAGAAGAGAAGAATTACAGCTTTAAAAGCCAAGAAAATATGTTTAATAAAATCATAAAAGAAATTTCCTTTACCCAAAGAAGAATATGATTATTAAGGTATAAGTAGTTTACTGAAAACCAAATAGGATAAGAAAAGAAATTCCCCTTTCCAGATAATAATCAAAACTCTTGTTGTACATAATAAAGACAGAATAGTAAAAGCTACAAGAACAAAAAACCAAGTAACATATAAAAACAGACTTATTAAATTTACGCCTGACTTTGCAACAGAGACTCTAAAAGTCAGAAAGGCCTGGACAAATCTTGAAAACTATGAGACCCAGAATACACACACTTCACTACCACCATGAAGAGCAAAGAAGTAATGGAAATTAAAAATCATTGGTCATTAATATCTCTCAATACAAATAAACTCATTTCCACAATAAGAAGTCATAGGCTAAGAAAATGAATATGAAAACAGGATCTCTCCTTCTGCTGCATACAAGAAACACACCTCAACATTAAAATAATCATTACATCAGAGTAAAGGGTTCAAAAAGATTTTCCAAGCAAATAAAACAAAGAAGCAGGATGGAATCACAATTATAAAAAATACACTTCAACTTAAAATTAATCAGCATAGGTAAAATAGGACATTTCATAGTATTCAAAGAAAAAATACCAAGAAAGCACATGAATTATTAACATCTATGACCCCAAACCAGGGGCAGCCACATTTGTAAACAAATATCACTAAAGCTTAGAACACATATCAAACCTGACACATTAATACTGGAGGACTTCAATAAATCCCTTTTACCAATGGGCAGGTAATCTACATAAATATAAACAGAGAAATACTGGATTTAGTAGACATGGATCAATGGACTTATAGATATTGAAATATTTTTTCCTCTTTTCTAAAATTAGATATTTTATTTACATTTCAGATGCTATCACTTTTCCCCATCCCCCTTCAGAAACCATCTATCCCATCCCCCCTCCTGCTGCTTCCAACTCCCACCTTTCTGCCATCGAATTCCCATACAGGTGGCATCCAGCCTTCAAACAACCAAGGATCTCCTCTGACACCTATGCCCTACAAGGCCATCCTCCCCTACATATACAGCTGGAGCCATGGGATGCTCTCTATGTGTTCCCAGGCTGGTGTTTTAGACCCTGGGAGCTCTCCTCATGGGGCTGCAAATCCTTACATCTCCTTCAGTCTTCTCTCTAACTCCTCCATTGGGAACCCCATGATCAGTTCAATGGTTAGCTGTGAGCATCTGCCCCTGTATATGTCAGACTCTGGCAGACCTCTAAGGAGACAGCTATATCAGGCTCCTGTCAGCATGTATTTCCTGCCATCCACATTAGTGTCTACCTTTGGTAACTGCACAAGGAATGGATACCCAGGTGGAACAGTCTCCAGACAGCCCCTCCTTCAGTTTCTATCCCACACTTTGTCTCCACATTTGCTCCCTGGAGTATTTTGTTACTCCTTCTAAGAATGACCTAAGCACCCACACTTTGGTCTTCCTTTTTCATAAGCTTCATGTGGTTTGTGAATTGTATCTTGGGTATTGTGAGCTTTTGGGCTAATATCCAGTTATTACCATGTGTGTTCTTTTGTGAGTTATTTATGTCCTTCTTAATGTCCTCTATCATCATCATGAGAAGTGATTTTAAATCTGAATCCTGCTTTTCTGTGTTATGGGGTGTCCCGAACTTGCGATGGTGGGAGAACTGGGTTCTGATTATGCCAGGTAATTTGGTTTCTGTTGCTTATGCTTTTGTGCTTGCATTTTGCTATCTGGTTATCTCTAGTGCCACCTGCACTCACTGTCTCTGACTGGAGCCTGTTTTTCCAGTTATCTTGCTTTTGTCAGAACTCCTCAAAGTACAGCTGTCTCTGTGATCCTGTGATCTTGAGCTCCTTCTTGGAAGAGCTCCTGGGACTCAGTCTGCCTCTGGGATCCTGAAATCCTGCTGCTTTGAGTGCAGTAGTTCCTCTAGGATGGTTCAAGATATGGTTTCTTCACATGAACAGATCAGCTAGTTAGGTATCCACTGCTCTGAATGAAGAAGTTCCTCTGCTTCTCTGAGTGCAGTGGTTCCTCTAGGATATCTCAGGACATGGTGTCTTCATAGGAGCAAATCAGCTAGGTGTCTGCCCCAGCCAAAAGGCCAAAAAATATTTTATTCAACAAAAAATAAACCTTCTTCTCAGTACATCATATAACAAAAATTGAACAGATATTCTGTCACATGAAATAATCTCACCAAATACAAGATAACTTAAATAATCCCCTGTAACCTGTCAGACCACCATTATTTAAGGCTGACTATCAACAACAACAGAAACAAAAGAAAGCTTATAAACTCATGGAAACTGAATACTAACAAGACTTTCTATGTCTGTGTGTTTTTGCTGGAATACAGACACATTATACACCATTAATTTCTCTAACTGAAATACAGACCTTTAGCAATTCTGGCTAGAATATAGATATATCTTTAGTATACCTTTCAATCCCATACAATGATGTCTAGTTGAGGGTTTAACAAAGTGAAATACTTGACAGAATAATTCAGAGATTGGATATGTCCAACTTTCAGGAGAACATCTACTTAAGAGAAGCACAGAGAGAATGCAATCAGTTCAGTCATGTGAGTTCAGTCAGTGTATTTTGGGCAGTTCAGTTCAGTCAGCCTATGCAGTTCAGTTGAGTGACTGCAGTGCAATAGACTTGAGTTCCTTAGTGAGTTTTTGCAGAAGCAGTTGAAGCCAGAGGGTAAGGACCCAGAAGATTAGAAGAAATTGCTAGAGTTAGTTTCAGTCCAAGCAGAACAATTCAGTGAGAAGCCAAGACTAGCCAGATTGAATCAGTCAGATTGGAGAAGAGTTTGAATTTTAACAGCTGAGTTGAACCAGCCAACTGGAGTTCAAAAGGAATGAGAAAGGGTGAGCTTATTCATTGGTAAGTCTCTGCGACAACAATTATTCTAGTAAACAAAAGTTACATTTACTGAACAACTTCAGGATCAAACCAGAAACAAAAAAAAGAATTTAAAGACTTAAGAGAGTTAAATGAAAATGAATGCATGATATACCGAAAATTATAGGACACAGGAAAATCAGGTCTAAGATGAAAGGTCATAGCACTAAGTGCTTTCATAAAGAAGTTAGTGAGATCTCATACTTGCAGCTTAACAGCACACCAGAAAGCTCTAGAACATAAGCAAACATATCTAAGAGGAGTAGACATCAAGAAATAATCAAACTGAAAGGTAGTTTAATAAAACAAAAATAAAGAGAAGAATGTGAGGAATTAATAAAAAGAAAAGTTTTTTTCTTTGAGAAAATCAACAAAATAGACAAACCCTTATACAAACTAGCTTAAAGATTTAAAGTGAAAATGGAACATATCAACAGACAAGGAAGAAATCCAAAGAATCATTAGGACATATTTCAAAAGCCTGTGTATAGGGATAATCTCTTATACACTTTGTAAAAGCATCATGCTCTAATAAAAATATGATAGTTAATAAGCTGAGGTGGCATTAGAAGATGGCATATTCAGCAAAGAGATAGAAACTCTGGGAAATAGTCAGGCATGGGAAGATTTGCCACCTGGACTTGAAAGAAAGTCAAACATATGAAACTGAGAAGTAACTAACCATGTGACAGATATATACTATCAAAAACTGGTTAAATAATTTAGAGCCTTGTTTATGGCCTAAGCATTTTTTAGTAAATAATAAGCCTCTGAGTCATTACTTGGGAAGCGGGGCATGTGTGAAAAGCCTGTGGTTGCACCTGTGTTCCATCAAATTGGAAAATCTAAAAGAAATTGACTACTTTATTAATAGATACCACCTACTAAAGTTAAATCAAGATCAGATAAGGAATTTAAGGAATCCTATAACCCCTATGAAATTAGAAGCAGTCACTAAAAGTTTCCATGTGTATGAAACTTTTAAAAAATACAGTGACACTTCAAGATTTCATTCTCATCTTCCCATGTTTATTGAATAATCTAGTTTTTAAGTCATATTGCAATATTTATAGGTATATAGGTTGTGATTTGACTACATTCTGAATGTGAGCAGTGTTACATATTTTTCTCTATATTTTAGTCAGAATTTTCCATTGCTATCATAGTTTGGAATGAAGAGAGTGTGTCCAAAAAGCACAATATAATGAGTAATCCTCCCTTTCCACATTAAAATAATCATTAATTTAGACAAAAATCAGCTGTTTCATGTGCAAATAGAAAAATAGATATTTTCCTATTCTATCTGTAGATATAAATTTTAAAAACTTACCATATAGAATCATTTAGTCATTCTCAATGTTTTAATGGAGAATTTAATTTGAAATCTTATGAGACACTTAAAATGCAGTGGAAGAACCTAATTCAAATTGCTATCATATGAATGTGAGAGGTCAATAATTAGTACTCTTCCATTAATCATCTGTAGTCATTACTGAAACTCTATTGGTTTTGAGAAGTAGAATGTAGTGAAGGATGCTTGTATGGCTGAGCGCAATACTCTACACTTTTTCTTCCCACTTTTGCCACCAGCTAAGACATCCCAGTGGCAGACTGGAGGTTAATACATAAAAGGAAATTATGAGAAATACCTGGAAAGGGTACAGTTACACATTCTGACTCTTTACCTTTGGAGATTGTGTTTGGTTTAAGTCAAATTATTTTTAATTTATTGTTGTACATTTCAAACCACATGTTGAATTAAATAACACGTGTGATCTGTAGAAATTGCTCCGTATTTAACTGCTCTTCCAGAATTGGAAGAATCCCAATTTGGCTTCCAGTACCAATGTTAGGCAGCTCCCAAATTCATGGAGCTTCAACTCTAAAGACTTTCAAACCAACTTCTTGTCCCACAGACACCTCCATGATTGTGCATAAACTCATACAAAGATATACACATACACCTCACTAACAATAAAATTAATCTTTCTTTTAAAAGAAAACTATAATAAATGACTGCACAAGAGCTCTTGTCCAGTCTTTACCCAAGATGTTTTCTTTGTATTTCCATACAAATATCTGAATTGATGCACTATCCA
This sequence comes from Arvicanthis niloticus, assembly GCF_011762505.2. Lineage (NCBI taxonomy): Eukaryota > Metazoa > Chordata > Mammalia > Rodentia > Muridae > Arvicanthis > Arvicanthis niloticus. The sequence goes on along the minus strand of NC_047660.1, from coordinate 29,399,800 downwards.
CTCACACAATTAGCCAATGTAAATTCTCCTGGTTGTACAGAACTTTATAATCAAAGTATTGTTTGATATTATTTTGCTAATCATATATACATCTACTTGCCTGAAGAAAGGCTACTGGACCATTTCACATAAAAGTTTCACTAAAGCTGACACTCCATCACTAATTTCACTTTAATGACAGTTTTTCATTTTGTGAATAACTGTGTTTAAATATTCAGAAAACAGATTATTAATTTTTTTTTTTTTGCTGAATGACTTATACGAGAACACTAATTAGAACAAGAAAAACAGAGTTGCAATTTTCCAAAATAGTAACTGTGCCAGGTGAGCTCAGAAAGTGCTTCTGTTCACTGAAAACTTTTATATAGAAAGTGGCAAATAATACTTGTAATAATGATTAATGGTTTTGTTCTGGATATTTAAAAAGGAATTGCTCCCTGCATGTCAGGACTGCTTGTTCCTACTGCAAGCTCAGCCATTCACATTTTTACAGACTGACCTTCTGCTAGTCTTCTGACTCATTCTGAACTTAATTCTCTTCTCAAAGAATAAAATGGGAATTATAATTAAAGGTAAACATAAAACAGTCATCATAAATAACAAAATTAAAAATCTTTATAGAACAGGATCTCACTTGCACCATAGTTTTAAGTGTTTAACACATGTAATATAAATTTGTTTTAAAAAAAGGAAACAGAATGAGAATAGGATGTTCTGCCATTGAGGAACATACACTGAGTAGTTAAAGTCTTGTCCTTTTCTTTTATAGTATTAGTTTCTTTTAGGAGAATAAACATTTAAAATATGTCATGAGTTCCAAAGTCCTTAGGTATGTCTAAAATCCTAATAACAGAATCACAAATACCTCTAATTACTTACTAAAACATTTCAAAACAAACTTTTGCCTTTTGAAACTCTGAATCAGAATTTTCTTTTTATTTAATCACTTAATCACATTTTTAATCATTTGAAATCCTATTTGCCCAGCTATCTTTTCAGAGAAAAATATTAAAGTATTAAAACATATTTTTGATTATTTCAAATTAGATATGCCTAAAGGAGTTTCTTCAATTTTCTGTTTATAATACTACATACTCAGGTAATCTCATGAGAGTCAATTTCAATTCGAATAATGGCATCCCTCCCTCATGATCTGAATGGTATTCTGTTGAGAGTTAAGCAACATGACTATCCCGTTTTCAGGGTTTGCTCAGTTGCAATTTTGTTCTTTTTCCAAGGGGCCATATGACCAGGTCTGGTAATTGTTTCTGTGCTCATGACATTTCCAAGCAAACACTTTCAAAGATCATTTCTCCCAACACAAACATCCTTAGAAAGATGGGAGGTTTGCTTAAGATCACATTGGCCCTTGTTCAAGCTTTGCTAATGCGGCAGAATTTGAAAATCTTCCTGAAAATAAATTGTCTGATGTTTTTCTACAGTATGCAGAAAGTACCCTACCTGAAAGATTGGACTAGTCAACTCAGCACATAAAATTCTTTTTCTGGCACCAAAGTAAGCTCCAAGGAAATAAAATGATCTCCCCTCTTTACAGTGCCTTGCACATATAGATGCTCATTAACTATTTGGAGCTAAAAAACATTTATTCTCTATCTATATTGTGGTACAGAAAGTGCCCGCCTTCAAATATTGTGTTCATCTAATTTTTCTTGCTAACTCTCAAGGCCATTAAAAATACCACCTGCCAAGTCACAATGTAACTGTAAATTTACAATAAATTCCGCAGCTCTACCCAATTTGTTAGCAGATGCTGAACTATTCTGGGATAGACAGCTACTCTATGGTATCTTGTAGCAATTAAATTTGCAATGCATTTCTGTTTCTAGAAGTATCTAATTTTTCATTTACATAATTATTTGTTCATGTTAGAGTGTTATTGAACATCAAAAATCACACAAATAGTATGAGGCACTACAGGAACATTAATAAATCTGGGGCATATGTGACCAAATGAGAGGCAGTTTTGCCTATTCATACTTAATTCAAAATTTAAGTTAAATGTACAGAAATTTCAATAACAAAGATATTCTGAGATATTCGGAGTTTAATTTAAACTTACAAGCAGCTTAGGTTTTTCACTTATAATGTAAATGAAGACAAATATCAGCCAGGAGAGAGGAGACTGCAATTCTAAAACACAAACTTAAGGAGGGAGAAGGGATGGGGAAGAAAGCACAGAGTGATGGGCAGAGGGAGAAGAAGGGGAGACAGAGAGAGAAAGAGAGACAAAGAGAAACAGTGAGACAGATAGAGAATGGTTTTATTTATGTCAAAACAGTTATCAACAGTATTTTTGGTGATATTGTTTGTTGTTACTTATCCACACTCTTTCTGATCTTACTTGTGATTAAATATAATGTGGAGTTTGCATCTTGCTAGGCAGGATTACTACCTATTTAAATCATCTGCCTCATAGTGACTTTTCTCTGTCAAGGTATATAACTAAATAATGCAGAAATATGTTTTTAAATTAAATCTTTAACTGTATGCACACACAATAATTTGTGAGTCTTTGTTTGTATGATTATATGAGCATGTATGTACATGAGTGGAGAGGCCTGTTTATTTCTGCATCAAAAAGATGGCATCAGATCCCCCTCAGGGCTAGAATTATACAGATTTTTGGACACCTGCCTTTTTGCATGGGATCTGACCTATTGCCCCAATCTCAGTTAGTATAAATTTTTTTGAGCATGGCTAGACACACTGTGTTTTACAGAGAAGTTCATATTCAGATTCAATTTATTCCTTAGACATAACTTTGGGGTTCCTGAAAACAGAGATTTGTTCATTTACAAAGCAAACATTTTAATATCTAAAGAAATTAGTAAAGCTATCAAAGAATTTATTATATTCACCAAATATCTGTCTGAGCATATTTTTCTTTTAATTAAGATTTATTTATATATTTTATGTGAGTAAACTGTATCTGTCTTCAGACACACCAAAAAAGGGCATCAAATCCCATTACTGATGGTTGTGAGTCACCATGTGGTTACTAGGAATTGAACTCAGGACCTCTAGGAGAGGAGTCCGTGCTCTTAATCACTGAGCCATTTCTCCAGCCCGACTGACAGTGTTGATATCAGTGTTGGGAGAAATTTCAAAAAATCATTCCTTCAAGACAAATTTCTGTGCATTTACTAAAATATACATTTGAAAGTACGATCATTTTTTGGGCAAGATACATGTGGCATGAACAATTGACATTAGTTCAGAATCTCTTGAAAAGCTGGCAGTTGTACAAAATAAGAATAATTTGACAATGAATAATCTGAGAATTTGAAAAGAAGCTTATGAAAGCAGAGAACATAATGATGTGTTGAACAATCCTTTGAAGTATCAATTTTGAAACTAAACCTTTAACAATTAAAAGTCATTCTCAAAAAAATGAAGGTAGATATACAAAAAAATTAGTTTAATCCCTACTATGGGCTGTTTTACACCTCCATAATTTGTTTTTATTGTTTTGGTTTTTTTTATTCTTTTTCTTTTTTATTGAATATTTATCTATTTGCAATACAGATGTCATCTCCTTTTCCCATTTCCCTTCCCTAGAACTTTTTATCCTATCTCCCCCTCCTTTATGCTTTTATACCATTTTGACTACATGCATGTATTAAGGTCAGTTCTAAATATGCCAAAAGAAAATTAAATCAATTTCTTTATTTTGTTTCGAGAGACAGCTAACATTGACCTTTGCATACATAAAACACAACACACACACACACATGCACGTGCACATGCACATATACAATGCAAATAGTTCCACACCCAAGTCCATTTATGTTGGGAGCCGATTCATAGCAGAAAGGGGCTATCAGCTTTGCAGCCATCTCGAGCCATATACCCTGACAAGAGAATTGTTTTTCAACAGCCTACAACAGCTGAGCACACTCTGATAAATATCTTGTTTATCCCACATATCTTGTTTTGTTGCTAGTGCCCCCAGCTTCAAGGTGCACATGGTATCCACACCTGCAAGGCACACAGTGCACGTGCTATACACGCCATACACGCCTGTAAGGTGCAAGTGATATCCACACCTGCAAGGCACGTGGCAAAGCATATAAATATCCCAGACTTCCCTTCAATGAGAGAGACAATAAATGAGAAAGGAGACTTGATCAGAACCTCTATCTTGTCTCCATTCTTTGTGTCTCTTCCCCTTTATCGCCACTCTCTCTCTTGCTAGACCCTGACCCACAGGCCGGAGCAGCAGAGCGGCCCGGGGTACATTTATCCACCCATATACCCAGTTTTATTACTGTCAATGCCAGTCAAGTGTTTTTTCTATATATTTACCTGATTTCCACAGTCCTGTATTTTAAATTATTTTCAGCTGTTTGGGACATTCATTAAAAATTATTTGACTTTAATCCAATGCGTATCATAAACATTGTAAATACATATCTTGGCTAGAATACTATTTTCACAGTTAAAAAACAATTACCCACATGTTTTCCAATTTCATTGTTCTTAATGGCTTTTATTTGAATCTTTTTTTTTTCAGGTGGAATTCTTATATTTATGCTTGCTGATCTCTTAATTTTCTCTTAACACATGTCTACACTTTACTCTGATTTTTCACATTACATGATTTAGAAAGTAGTGAGCTGCTTGTCCTGAGAAATTCTCATAATCTAAATATTGATGAATTTCTCCCCACAGTGATCTCTGTCTCACATTTATCTCATAAAGCTGTTGATCCGGTAGACTTAACCCCAGTTGCCATCCTAGATACCATACCCAGCATAGCTCTCCATCACCATAAAGAAAAGAAGATATTTCAAGACAAAACCAACTTAAAAACATCTATCCCAAAATCCACTCCTAGAGAAAATAGTAGTAAGGGAAAACTGCAACACAAGAAGGATAACTACATCAAAAACAAAAACAAAGACGAAAATAAAACTAAAATAAAGAAAAGACAAAACAAAATAAAAAAAAACACCCCACTGAAAATAAATAATTCCATACTAGCAAAACCAAGGAAAGCACGTCAAAGGCAACATCTAGCAACATTAATGTGGTTTCATCCCAGAGTAAGTGGGGATGGTTCAATATTTGAAAATTCCATCAATGTAAGCTATCATATAAACAAACTGAAAAGAAAAAAAAAACCATGATTATCTCATTAGCTGCTGAAAATGCCTTTGATAAAATCCAACACACCTTCATGTTAAAGGTATTAAAAAAAAAATCAGGAATACAAGGCACATACTAAACATAAACAATATACAGCAAGCCAACAGCCAACATTGAACTAAATAGAAACTTAAAGCATTTCACTAAAATCGGGGACAAGACAAGGCTGCCCAGTCTCTCACTGTATATTCAAGATAGTATTTGAAGTTCTATCCAGAGCAATAAGACAACTAAAAAAGATCAAGGAGATACAAATTGGAAAAGAAGAAATCAAAGTATCACTATTTGCAGATGATAGGAAAATATATATAAGTGACTTCAAAAATTCCACCAGAGAATACCTATAGTTAATAAACACCTTCAGCAAGTGGCTGAGTACACAAATAACTCAAAGAAATCAGTAAGTCTCCTTTATACAAATGATGAATGGCCCATGAAAGAAATTAGGCAAACAACACCCTTTATAATAGCCATGAATAATATAAAATATATTGGTGTAATTCTAACCAAGCAAGTGAAAGAACTGTATGACAAAACCTCCAAGTATATGAAAAATAAAATTGAAGAAATCAGAAGGTGGAAAGATTTCCCATGCTCATGGATAGGTAGGATTAACATAATGAAAATGATCATTATACCAAAAGCAGTCCCCGACAAAAGGTCAACACATCGTTATAAACCTTGAGAGAGCAATTCTCAACTTTATATGAAAAGAACAAGATAGCAAAAATAATCTTGAACAATAAAATAACTTTTGGAGGAATCACCATCCCTGATTTTAAGCTTCATCCTGAGTGAGGTAACTCAGTCCCCCAAAAACAGGTATGGTATATGCTCACTTATTAGTGCATACTAGCTATAAAATACAGGTAGAATGTTATAGTCTAGACACCCATAGAAGCTAAACAAGATGGAAGGCTCATGCTAGGAAGCTTGAAAGTTATTTACAAGATAAAATAATCAAAAAGGTAGATTGATAAAAGGAACTGGGAGGGAGGGGATGACGAGGTGAATGTGGGTTCAGGATCAGGTTTTGGGAAATACAGGGAAGATGGCTAGATGGCCTTGAAAATGAATGGAAATCTACTACTGATGGGGATGAGAAAGTAGGGGGGAGAAATCTCTGGAGGAGACAGACCAGGGATGAAGTAGGCGCCCAAGAATTAATGGGGGTGAACATAGCTGTGACTCATTACTTTTTAGATACGGAACTTGAAGAGGCTACCCCCTGTAGCTAGTCGGGAACCCCATTGGAGCAATAGAGACACCAACCAACCCACAAAAACTTTCAGCCAAAAATTTATCCTGTCTAAAGAAAGCAATGGATGGAGCTGTAACTGATGAACTTGCCAACCAACAACCAATAACTGGCCCAATTTAACACCCATTAATGTTACTTTGTTATGCTTGAAGATAGGATCAAGTAGTTCTCTGAATGGCTTTGACAGATACAGACATTCACAGCCAAATAGTGGTTGGAGCTTGGGGACTCTTGTGGAAGAATAAGAGGAAGGATTGTAGGCCCTAAAGGGGATAGGAACTCCACAGGAAGACCAACAGAGTCAACTCTCCTGGACCTTGAGGCTCACAGAGTCTGAATCATCAACCAAAGAAAATAAGTAGGCTGGAATTAGGCCTCCACCACATATGTAGCAGATGTGAAGCATGGTCTTCATATGGGTCCTTAACAACTGGAGTGTGGAGGTTATCCCAAAAGCTGTTGCCTATACATGAGATATGTTCTGATAGCTGGGCTGCTTTTTCTGGCTTTATTGGGACAGGAAGTGCCTAGCTTTGTGGAGACTTGAAGTGTTGGGGGCATGTGAGATATACAGGGTAGGGGACCCACATTCTCAAAGGAGAAAAGTGGGGAGGGACTGTGGAAGTATTGTGGAAGGGAATGACAGGAAGCAGGCAGTGAGTGGGATATAAAATGAAGTAGTAAAAAAACAAATAAAAAAAGCAGTTTGTTGTCATAAAAGAACAAAATCTAAGCAAAACATGGAGAATGAGCAAACAAGCAGCTTTCTTCCATAGTCTGTGCTTTCATTTTTGCCTCCAAGTTGCTGCCTTTGTTCCTTCCCTGTGTCTTCTTAATAATGAACTATAATCTTTAAAAAAAATAATAAATCCTCTACTCCTAAAGTTATCTTTCCTCATACTATTTATCACAGGAATAGAATGCAAGCCAGGAAAAAGCATTTCTTCAGATAGAGCACTGCTAATGACTAGACTTTATCTGATAAAATGGAAACAAATAATGAAAGCATACAACAGATCCCTAAAGCCATGAAAAAATAATATGGTGGCATTATCTTTGAAAAATTAGAACACTTTAATATTAAGTATATTAGTGCATGTGTTAAGGCTCTTTTAATCGTCAAGTTAAAATTACTTTTGTTTCTTCTACAGTATTTATTGTAAGTTGCATTGATTGTACACTTTCTAATTGTGTTAGCATGTTGAAACCTGGCATGTCAATTACAGAGGTCTATTTATCAGCTTTTGTTTTATTGCCATCAGTATTACAGAACCTTGGTTTTCTGAAAAAAGCTTGCAAGTACTGGAAGAAGTGAGTTAGGCTTCAAGCAGAAGCAAGAGGATAGTGGGCTTGATTATTGCTGGTATAACAGATTTAATTACATTAATTGTTAGCATGACTGCTTCTGCAATTGCTGTGACACAAGAAGTTAACACAGCTACATTTTGTTAATCATTTAGCAAAAAAAAAAATACTAATGTGTTGAGTATACAACAGAATTTAGATAGACATTTGGAGCAACTGATGGATGTTCTTTATCCAATTCAAATTACTGGAAGGAGGTTCAGAGTTTAAGAGTAAGGAGCCATCTCTAATGTCATGCTAAATCCCAGTGGCATTGTGTTACTTCTAAAATTTACAATGATAGTCATTATCATTAGGAAAATGTTTAAAGACACTTGCAGGGTATTTGGCATAATACAAACACCTCTCTAGATGTTTTAACTTTGCAAAGTGAGATTATGGATTTAAAGAACACTGCTCTACTAAGCTTTGATGTGCAGATACTATTGATAAAATTATCCATGGCTTGAGGTCAGAATTTTCATTTTGGTCAAGCTTCAGGAATGGCATATATAGCTTCATCATGCTAGCCCTTTTTGTCCTGGGAATATTTTATTCCTGCCCATTGTGTTAAAGCTCATCTTTAACATTAACATGTTGGCAGCCAGAGAACAAGACTAGAAACTAAAAATGGACCCCCAGGCAGAGTTATTAATTAAAACAGGCTGGCAAGCCAAGGATGGGTAAGATTCTGCACAGAGCCTTACCAACCTAAGATAATAGTGTATTGCTTTTGATAATGTATATTTCACAACACGTAAGAAAGGTATTCTTGTCAGAATGACCTAAGACGGGCTCAGCCTTGTTAATAAAATAAAAAGGGGGTGTGGGGAAGTGTAGAGCTTTTGGGGCTGCTTGGCAGGAATCTGACATGGGCCAAGGACAAGGAATTGGCTTCACTCAGGAATCTGACATAAGGCTAGAACAAAGAAATAATTTCAGGCAGGAATCTAAATCTTAGGATAGAACAAAGAAGTAATTCCAGGCAGGAATCTAAATTTTAAGCTAAAACAAAGAAGTAATTTCAGGCAGGAATCTAAATTTTAGGCTAGACAAAGAAGTAGGCTTCAGGCATGAAAATGAATTGGAGCTAGGACAGGAATTGGAGCTTGGTTCAGATATTTTGGTCATCCTGATAAGCCCTTAGAAACAGTGATCATGGGACTTTGTTTATTGCCTTACCTGATCTTTTACTATTTGTGATTATTGTCTTGTTTGTTCCTTGACTATTTGTAACTATTGTATTGCTAGTTCCTCAACTTAGAACTAACCTTAATACTTGCATGTAATTAAAATGGTGTAAAAGCAAAAAGGAGGAAGGGGAATGGGATAGGGGGTTTCTACGGGGTAGGAAACATGATAAAGAGGATGACATCTGAACGTAAATAAATAAAATATCCAATAAAAAAGAATAACAGTCAAAATTATAGATATAGCGGGGCAGTGGTGGTGCACGCCTTTAACCCCAGCACTTGGGAGGCAGAGGCAGGCAGATTTCTGAGTTCGAGGCCAGCCTGGTCTACAGAGTGAGTTCCAGGACAGCCAGGGCTACACAGAGAAACCCTGTCTCAAAAAAACCCATATATATATATATATATATATATATATATATATATAATTTGTATATTTATTGCACATTAATGCCCAAAGCGCCAGACAAGTGTATAAGGAAAGACCTAGTACACTCAAACTTTCACCTAGGACTGATTTCTAGGCTTAATACATGCTTGTACAAGAGTCGTAGAAGAAATAAACACCTGATCTGCAAAAACATGAGAGAAATATGTTTCTTTCTTATACAATCTATTAACTACTGAGACATCTCACTATATCTGTTTTCAATAAGATGTGGGATTTAGAGAGGGAAAAGGCATATGTATGTAAAATAGGGACTGTTGGAGATATAAAGAAAGTAATGAGGAGGGGTAAAGGAAAGAAGGTGATACTGGAGGTGTTTTGTATCACTAAACTACAGTGCATGTACATACAGAAATGTTATAATGAAACCCATTTCTTTGTATATTTATTGCACACTAATTTTTCAGTCTACAAAGATCAATACATGTAAATTAATACCATAGCTAGATTTCAATAATAAGTATTTGCAGAGAGAAATAAGAGCTGATTCCATCTTCTTATAACAGTGGCTCTCAACCTTACTAATATTCAATACAGTTCCTCATGTGGTAATACCCCCCGGCCCCAAAATAATATTATTGTCAGTGTTACTTCATAACATTCTACATAATGTTGGAATGTAGAAGTTAGCCAAAGGGGTTGTAACCCATATTTTGAGAAACACTGATCTAACAGAATCAAGTATGCAAAAAAATGAGAAATGATATATTCAAGGAAATTAAAAGTTTTGAAAATTTTAAAAGATATTGGTAATTTGGGACTCAGTGCTGGAGCAACAGAGAATAGAGGGTCTTTAATCTTCACTGAGCAGCCAGCTTAGCTGAGTGAGATGCAAATTTCAGATTTCTTTGGAGTCTCATTTGTGTTAGTGTTGTTTTTCTGAAAACTGTTTTATCAGAGGATGTTTGGCTGAAGCAGACATGTGAGAGGCTGTTTTGCTGAGAATGTTCACATGCTATGTGGGGCAGTGGACCATAACAGGTAAGTCTGGTCCTTGGTTGAGCTATGCTGCAAGTCCAGGAAACACTGAAGGGATGGTAGGAGCTTTACCTGTTCCCAGGCACCAGGCCTCTATCACTAGCCATAGCCGCCCACAGATTTGTGGGTGTCAGTCATGTAAGGACAATGACCCAAGCCCCTCCACATATAGATGAGGAACAGGATGTGACCTGTGGTCACATAAGTGCAAGACAGAGATTACCATTATAATGAAATACCTAGAGGCCTGGAGGACTTAGCCAATAATCTTTCTTTCCCAGATATTTCTCCCTCCAAAAGGTATTTAATCTCAAGCTCATCCTAAGAAGTGGGGTATGGTTTTACACATCTATTTTCCACCATGACAATAAGTACCTCAAAACCATAGACTGTCTCTTTTCATTGGGATCTGCTTTGGCGAACCATGGAAAAGGCATTTGCCTACCACCTAGTCCCTGGTAGAAGGCCTTTCTATACTCCCTGCCACTATTGTCACCAAGCCCAAGTCTGCAGCTTTCAAGCTAAGGATAACCACCCTGGGACCACCCCCTTCCTCTCCACCCCTGGCCCTGGACAGATCCAGCCTGCAGGTCTAGATTCTGTTCTCAGCTCTTTCTCGACTTCCAGGGGCACCTGAGAGACTGAGAGCCTGGGAACTCTATGGCCCCAACTTCTTCGCAGGCCCTGGACCCCCAGCCAGCTTTGGCTGTCCCATGCCTCAAACTATGCTTTCCTGCCTCTGAGTGTGGTGTTCTGCAGGTCCTCTATGGCCCAACACCTGCCAGGCAACTCTGTGGGATAAACACAAACTCCCATGTCCTGCTTCCCAGAATAGACAGACCCTGTGGCAGAGTGGACATGGGACCCACAACCCTAGTGTTATTTTTCTAGAAGCTGCCTTGGAATAGGGCATGTGATATTTTGTTAGAGTGGATGCTGAAGAGTACATGTGTTGTTTGGAAAGGGTATAAGTATAACACGACAGAGAGTGGACACTGCAGCAGCATAGGTTTTTGCTGGTCTATGTTGGGCTTTGCAGAAGGTGGCCTTATTTATTTGTTTATTGATGATGTACTTTTATTAATTAATTATTAATTTACATACCAAATGTTGCCCCCTTCCATTTCCCCTTGCAGAGTTCTTCTCTCCTTTCCCTCTCACCTTCATCTCTTAGATGGTGCTCATTTCCATATCCTCCCTCCGTGGGCCATCCTGTCTCCACAGGATTAAGCACATTCATTCCCCCATAGGCCCAACAATGTAGCCATCTGCTGCAATTGTGTAAGGTGGCTCTTATTAGCCTGTGCATACTCTTTTACTGGTTGCCCAGTCTCTGGGAGCCCCTAGGGGTCCAGGTGAGTTAACACTGTTGATCTTCCTATGGGGTTGCCATCCTTTTCCGTCCTTCAATCCTTCCCCTAACTCTTCCTTCCCTAACTCTTTCTTCGTGAACTTCATCCAGTGTATGGCTGTGAGTATCTGCATCTATCTTAGTCAGCTGCTGGTAGACCATCTTAGAGGACACCCATGCTAGGCTTCTGTCTGCAAGCACAAGATAGTATCAGTAATAGTGTCAGAAAGAGATCCCAAGTTGGGTTTGTCACTGGCTGCTTATTCCTTCATAACAAGAACAGAGATAACTACTTTCAAAAATGAGCTAAAAACCTAGAAAGGATAGTTCATCAAAGAAGATATTTAATTAGAAAATATATATTATAAAAATGATCAACTAACCACTTAACCAGAAAAAATGAGATGACATTAGTCATTTTAATCTTTAATAAAGCTATAAAAATCATCTTAGATGTTGGCGGGGACACAAAGATGTAACAATATTATACATCACTAAGAGACATCTAACACTCTGTTTCTAAAATATTTCTGGAAATATTTTGTTGTTCACTTAAAAGTGCATTACTTACTTTTATGACACTATGAGCCAATGTCAGACAGAAATTATTTAAGAAACTAAGGAAACATTTATGGCTCATTGTTTCTGAGAGGATTTTAGTCTATTATGGTGAGTAGATCATGACAGGAGGAGCTTAGTTCGTGGCAGTGAACACAGAAAACATGTGGAAGTTTCCCTACAGGTAGGAGGGAAAGGAGCCCTGAAAAAAAAAGATGTTTATAAACTGTCAAGATCCAGCGCTGGCTACGTACTGCCTGCTGACCCCAGCCAGACTACACTTTCTTAATTTTCCCAGGATTTCAATTAGTGCCATCTGCTGAAGACTGAATGTTGAAACACATGCCTGTAGGGGTATTTCTGATTAAGCCACAATCAAAATCAATAATAAAACCATTGCTGGTGCCACAAAAATCTCCTGCTAGGCATATAAAAAAAGAGTTAGAGTAGGGTGCTTAGAAATTTGTGGGCTTGTATCCATTGTAGACATTATTCACAATATCTCAAAGTAAAAATACACATATGCATGTAATAACGTTGGTGAACAGAAACTATACATTTGAAGGAGAATAGACAGGTTTATATGGGAGAGGTTAGAAGAAGGAAAGAGAAAGAATAAGCGTTTTAATTAAATCATAATCTCAAGAGCAAACAAGAAAAGAAACAGAGATACAACACTTGCTGACCTTGTCTAAAAACATAGCATCAATCCATACATAATACAGCTAAACTAAAATGTAAATGTCATAAAACCATATTTGAATATTTTCCTGATATTGACTGTGAAAAATTATAATAGAGAAAGCACAACCTGCTGTATGTATTTTTAAGCTCCCAAGTCAGACTGATAATGCCATATTAAAATCTAGGATGCTTGGTAGTTATAAATAATTAGGGAGGATTCTTGACTTTAGATTTTTTTACTTGTGTAATACAGCTTACAAAAATATTCTGTAGAAGAAGATTTTGTTGTTGGTGGTGGTGGTAAAATAAAAAGGCACGCATGTAACTCTTAAGAAAGTACATACTATGCTAAAAAATGCTAGCAATTACTATACTTTCAACATTTCCACAAACATTAAACAAAACTGTGGTCTTATAATATTGTCAAATATTCAGAATAATATGCCTACACTAGATTTCAAGTGAAAAATTCTATTAATAAAGGTATTTTTAACAAGTTAACAAAATTTTATAAAATGTTTAAACGCTGGAAGAATTTCTACCATCTTCAAATTTTAACTGATAATCCCATGAGGACAAAGTGTCTACTCCTCCTGGAGCCTTGTGAATTATCTTAATATTGCCATAAAATTTCAATAGTCAACTTAGTATGTGCAGTTAACTTTCTAATTTTATGACAAATATGGAACAAAAGTTAAATGATGTAGTGTAAAACAAAATTTAACCAGCACCCAATGCATTTACGAAATATTTTGAGGACTTTTATGTACTGAAGCATGTACCTATTATTAAGTATTATATCTCCAAGACAGACAAAAAAAAAATAGAACAGAAATTGCCATACTTTTTTTTGTGCAGATTAGAATGGTTTTTTAGATAGCTACCTCGCCTGAACAAATGGCAGATGCTATCAGGGACACTGAGCAATTTAACAACCTGCTGTGTCACAGATGCACAAATCCTAATAATTGCAGAAAGTAATCTTTCCAAACACTGAAATTCAGTGTTAATTACATTTTTGTTCTATAAGTTATTCATTTTACAGACTCTTAAATAGTTGACTGTTTAACCAAAAGCCATTATGGCAATTTATTTTTCATCTATGTATAATAAATTTCTCAAAAGTATGTTTTTGTTGTGAAACAGTGGATTGCTTCATATTTGCTTGTAAAAATTAATAGTTTTCATAGAACACTACATATTTTCTTGAGAGAGTATTCTATGTATATGCTATGTAGTGGGGATATTTTGGGGAGTTTTAAGGAAACCTGGGTCCTGAGTGATTAAAACTAGCTATAATGTCAATATCATGATATTACAAAGAACAGGGACATTAGAGTCAGAGCAGTTGACTGTTTATCAAGCAATATTCACATTCAGCAATTAAAGCAGAATTCATTATCAGGAGTTAAATATGCTGTCCTATAAAACTTGATAAAGAACATGGAGATCGTTATGTGATCTGCTAAGAAGAACAACATCTTTTCAAAGTAAGATCACTTTAAGTTTCATTTCTGTTTTATAGAATCACGTTTTGACGGATGCTTTGAAAACACTCTTAAAATAATAAAAATGTTCAATTCCATTGGACCTTGTAAATTTCAATAAACTAGAATAATTATCATTCTACAAGCTGATTTTATTTATTTATTTATTTATTTATTTATTTTGCATAATTCTAGAGTGTGTTAATCTAAGCGCCCTCTTTCTTTTTCTGCTTGGAGTTATTTTGCCAGAATTTTAATTCTGGTTTGTGATATTGTTATAATCCCACAAAATAATTAGAAAAATGATCAAGCTATAATTTTATGAAAATATCCAAAGGCTTTGACTTTTCCCAAGACCTCTCTTTATTCGGTCATAGCCAAGTCACTGTCTTTTAATGTGCCTGTACTCTTAACATTCTTGCCAATGTTTTTTTTTTAAATATAAATGGTCTAAATCAGCATGCCCTACTTTGTCTAATAGTTTCTCTGCCAAACACTTATATATTGCTTACTTCATTTGTATTTTTAAAGAATACATTTTTTCACTATTACAATTTCTAATTGCATCATGTCCAAGATTTTGAGCTTAAAATCAAAACAATGGTGACAGTTGTTTTCCACGTAGTAATATATGTAATGATTATTGAAAGAGGACATTTAAGTGTTTGGGCTGGTGTAAACTAATATTGAATACTAGCAAATGATAGCATATTAAATATTGGTTTTTAACAGGGATAGAGTTGATACCTCAAATACCATCAGGAGTCCCTTTGAGTATAACTTTTTGTTTCTAATGTTATTACTTAAATAAATTATGTTTTGGAAAAGGTTTGACTGACAGGAACCTAAAAGTCCATAAGCAAGCGTTATAGTGATTAATGCAGAATGCCTGTTTTTGCTAAGCATGAAAAGACATCTTTAAGACATTGCAGTTAAAAATATGTACTTAAAACTACATTTGTCATACTACTAAAATAGTTAATTTGATTTTATTTGAATGCTGATACTCAATGCTTCCTTATTACCTCAGTGATTTTGTAGAGTTTATATTTCCATCATGTTCATTGATAGAAATTGAATCATTTTATTTGTTCTCGTTTTGACAGCTGTTTCTCTAAACATATTCAAATGTTAATTCTATTTAAGAATTCTGTTCCTCTGAAACCTCCCTCAAAACTCATGTGATAACACAATACTTTGCAATACAAAGTCCATTTTTTGCTGCTTCTTTGGGGTTCTCACCTTCCTTCTCAAATTCTTCTGAAGATCACAAACCATTGCTAATGTCTTTGGATTGAACCTGTTTGCAGATAGCTATCTTAAAATGCGCTTTACACAACTAATCAAGGGCATTCAGATTCATTTCTCATAGGCACAAAAGCCTTGGGCTATTTGAGTGATGGTGCTTTCAAAGAATAAAACCTGATTTTCCAAAATTTCTGTTTGTACTGAAACTGACAGGTGGTAATCCTTTATAGCCTTCTACCTCTCTTAAAGTGACTTATGCCTCTTGTCATTTCTCTCACCTCAAGCCCTTTTTGATAAAAAGGAGAGTATCTTTTCCAAGATGACTGCATCTTATTTCTACTACCATAGAGTCTCTTTTTTCATCAGTTTATGTCTGTAAAACACAGAGCACTTAGTCAGATCTAGTCTACAGAAGTATTTCATGGACTTTTACCAAAATAATATTATAGTACTTATAAACCTTTTAAATTTAATATATAAAATTGATATTTTTTCAGTACACATTTTATGTAAACCTAAAATATAACTAAATTATTTTGGTCCTAAACATATTTCCAGAATCCAAAGTGATTCTTGAATAAAGAATATAAAAACAAGCATAAACTTTTAGAATTTTGGAATAGTTTTCCTGACTTTTTATCTGAAAACCTATATTCCCAAAGAATAAATGTACCACAAGTGATTCAAAATTAAAAATGAATGACAGCTGTTATTCTTACCAAATTTACACTCTAAAGAAAAACATTGGATGAATAAAAATGATTTTAATTTGTTACGGGAAGGGAGAGGTGGCTCAATGCTATAGAGGGCTTGCTTATCTTTCAAAGGACCCAAGTTCAATTCCCAGCACTTACATCAGGTAGCTCTCAACTACAGTTAACTCCATCTCTAGGGGGATCAGATTTCCCTGGCCTTAATGAGCACCATTATCCATACACACAGATTTGCACATACTAATAATTGAAAATAATAAATCTTTAGGGACTTATGTGATTGATTAATCAGCATTTAAAGGCACTTGTTACTCTTCTAGAGTACTTATTTCAATGCCAGCACTGATGGTATGACTCATGATCCTCCGTAGTTCCATTTTTAGGTGATCCATTGCTCTCTTCTGACCTCAACAAATACCAGGTATACATGAGGTGCATATGCATACACACAGGCAAACCACATACACAAAAAATAATCTTGTAAAAACAAATTTATTGTGACTTTTGTAAAATAAATAAGCTATAAATAAGAAGCAAATTAGAAACACATGTATTGTTCATTTAATAAGCAAATTTTTTCTGAAAAAGAAGCAATTCAGCTAAAATTCAAATAGAAATGCAGTCAGGTCAGTAGCAGTAAATATATTTTAGAAACAAGCAATGGCTTCTGTAAAATCACATTTTTTTCTTCCAGGAAGTATACCTTTAGCAAGTGATTTTTTTATACATTTATGGAGAAAAGACTTTAAAATGTAGTTGTAGGCTCAGAAAAATGCTTATTTCTCAGTGGAAAATAATATTTTACATGTTTATTTAGCTGAAAAAATAAAGTGTAGTAATGTAAATGTTGTGGAATATTAATACTCTGCATGTCTTCAATAGCATATGCTGTGAGATAAAATGGAAAACACTGAAATCAGACATGACAAAATCTATTGGTCACAGTCTCATAAGAAGCAGACTTAGGCAAATGAATCACAGCTTCTGTGGCAATCTTGTAGAATTATCAATAGACCTTATGAAACCACCATTTTTATATCTATAAAGGGAAAAAATACTTTCCATGCCAACCATAGAATTTCCTCTTAGTCTTCCTTTTTCTTACATTCAGTGAATACCTGAAAACCTCCTTTAGCTTATTGATGTCTCCCTTTAAATATTTCTAAATTTCTTGCTTATTACTGTATCTTTCCCAAATGCATTCAGTGATGGCTGACACACTTGCTGTAACAAAGTCTATATAACTGTGCTCTGTTTTAGTTTCTTTCTAGAGAGGAACTAGGCTATGGAAATCACACTGATGTTGAAAAGTCAAAAAACAACCAACCAAAAAACAAACAAACAAAAACCCATGGTGAATGTAGACCGGGAAACATTAGCTAAAATGTGTATTTTTATTTTATATTATGTTTGCAAACTGTATAACTGAATACTAGTTATAAGATGTGTAACTGAACAATGGCATTAAAATATCCTATTACTTGGTTAGATAAGGTATCCATGGAACAGTTTATGTACTAATAATTAATACAGGTTATGCAACGTTTCAGACAATGAGAAGAGGAGACAGTAAAAGTTGTCACAGAAAAGTATAAGAACATAAAATTTTGGAAAACGTTAGAGAATGCAAATGCATCTGATAATTATGAAAGCATTTTAAACTTGATTTTTTTTATTTATTTCATGTATTGGACATTATTAGAAGTGCCTATGATTACATTTTAGAGACAGGATTAAATGCATCTCAATTGCCACACATTAGCATTCAGGCAGAGAATGACATTGAACTTCAGATCTTTGTGCTGTCCCAAATGGAGAAGTAGAGGTAGAATTACAGGAATATGTCACTATGCCATGTTCTACACACACACACACACACACACACACACATATATATATATATTCACATATATTTTTCTTCCTTTATAAAATTCATAAAACTTTTGGGAATCATTCATTACATTGTCTTGAAAATAGGACTTTAACACTCAGCTATTCATAATATCACAGCATGAATCCATTCTTCATGGATAGGTTCAGTTTTGCTAGCCAGATATGGCTGGAAGAAAATCATGGCTCTTCCTACAGAAGAGGAACCTGAGATGTTGTAAATTAAGTAAACAACAGGGAATTTATAAAACGCCATGAACACATCAGTAGCTACTATTTAGTTAGAACTTACTACAGAATTTGAGTGTTCTTTTTATATTTTAGCTGCCTCTCCACTGTTAGTGTCAATGAGCCACACACATTTTTTTTTCTGAAATGAGCTTAAAATAAGAAATCTCCAATGTATAAAAATGCAAAGAAACTGTGTGGACAGAAGTGCCTTTTGTTGTTGGAGTTTGAGACCAGGGCTTTATATATACCAATCATGTGCTTCAGACCTGAACTACCACTCAAGCCTCAGAAAATGACACTTTAACATTATTATTTACTTAAAAAAAATTCTGTTAATATTATGAAGGTTGTTCAAAGCAGTGTTGCCAGAGAAGTCTTCCAGCATCTTGATCAGATTTGATTTGATTGTCCCTTGCACTTTCTTGGACCTGTTGAACGTGACCCTCTACCCAGGTGGAATTTCAAAAGGCTGGATGCTGAAATAAGCAATGTGAATCATGGAACCTGCAGAGTGGATAATTCAATCAAAGACAGCCTCTCAAAGTAATTTGTCTCTACTAGACAAGACAGTGACAAGAATATTTCCATATTTGAAGTTTCAAAATGCCCCTTTCTACAATTTTAGTTTCTGAAACTTTAAACCAGCTTTCTTTACACACAAAATTTTTTTGAGAATTTTTACGAAAAAAAGTTATATGAATGCCATTGTCATGAATTTATTCCTAGCTATTTGAAATTTATTGAGAAGTTTATAACACACTTAAGGTGGCTTATCTAGGATAATGTCAAGCTAAATACACATTTACATCTTTGTTCATAAAATCTCCTTAAAATACAATTATTGTGGATCTTGTCAAATCTCATTTTCAAACTTGCAATCATAAAGATACTTTCTGCATTATAAAATAGTTATATGTCCCTTTGACTTCCAGACCCCATACAATTATAATCTCACAATACTATAACACCAAACAAATATTTAACATATTCTTAAGTCAGTAGTTTGAATGTCTAACTCTTAGGCTTAAAACAAATCTTCAAATTTTTAAATCTTTTTATCTATAGAAAAATTATCTAGCTAGAACTTTGAGTACTATACTGAATAGATAGGGAGTGAATGGAACATCATGTCTTGTCCAGATTTTAGTGGGATTGCTTCAAGTATCTCTCCATTTAATTTGATATTGGCTGTTGTTTTGCTGTATATTGCTTTTATTTTTATTTGATATTTTATTTATTTACATTTAAGATGTTATCCCCTTTCCACACACACTCCCATTAATCCCCTATCCCATTCATCCTCCCCCTTGTTTGCTTTTATACCATTTAGATTACGTACAAGTGCTAAGGTCAGTTCTAGGTGAGGAGCTAGCAATACAATAGTGCAAATATTTAAGGAACAAGCAAGACAATAAACCCAGATAGTCAAAGAACATGCAGGACAATAAACAGAGTCCTGTGATCACTATTTCTAAGGGATTATCAAGATGTCCAAAATATCTGAGCCTACTCCCCTGTCCTAGCCCAAGTCATTTTCATGCCTGTAGCCTACTTCTTTGTTCTAGTTTAGGATTTAGATTCCTACATGTAATTATTTTTTTGTTCTAGCCTAGGATTTAGATTCCTGCCTGAAATTACTTCTTTGTTCTATCCTAGTGTCAGATTCCTGCCTGCAGTCCATTTCCTTGTTCTTGGCCTATGTCAGATTCCTTCCAAGCAGCCCATTTCCTTGTCCTTGGCCAATGTCAGATTCCTGCCAGGCAGCCCCAAAAGCTCTCCATATCTCCCCCCACCCTTTTTTATTTCATTAAAAAGATTGAGGTCTTAGGTCATTCTGACAAGAACACCTTCTTTACCCATCATGGAATATGCATTATTAAAAGCAATGCACTTATGTCTTAGGTTGTTAAGGCTCTGTGTAGAATCTTACCCATCCTTGGCTTGCCAGACTGTATATTGCTTTTATTATGTTGAGGTATGGGCCTTGAATTGCTGATCTCTCTAAAACTTTTATCATGAAGGGCTGTTGTATTTTGTTAAATGCTTTTTCAGCATCTAATGAGATGATCATGTAAGTTATTTTCCTTTGAGTTTGTTTATATAGTGCATTACATTAATGGATTTTTGTATATTGAACCAACCTTATTCCTACCCATCACATTCTAAACTACCAAACTCAATAGTATGTCAAACACTATTGTGGTTTTTAGGTTAGTCAATTTGATAGAATCTGGGATCCCCTTGGGACATAGTCCCCTGAGCACAACTGTGGAGATTTATCTTGACTTTGTCCATTAATATTGAATGATCCCTGCTATTTGGGAAATAAACCATTTCTTGGGCAAGGAGTCCAAAATTGTATGATAGAGAGGAATAGAAATGAAGAAAAGCATGCATGCATTTGATTTTTTTTTCCCTTGGATGTAGATGTGGCATGTCAGCTCCCTCATGCTCTGGGCACTGTGCCTTCTACTTCATGATAGAAATTATATGAACTTTGAGCCAAAATAAGCACTTTGTTCCTTAAGTTGCCTTGGTTCAAGCATTTCTTCACAGTAAAGTAAAAAAAAAAAAAAAAAAAAAAACAGTCTGCTACTTTGAATTACTTTTCAAAGACTTGTAGTTAAATAAACTTTGCACATCTCATTGTATGAGCAGTAAACCAGCATGAAAACACACATCTAATTTTGGGAACACATCAAATGACACATAAGATATTCTTATTTTTTATAGTTAATATGAAATTAAGGCTTCCTAATTAATATTCAACCACAAAGATATATTATTGAAAGCTCTACGTAAAATCCAATAATTTATACCAGAAATCATTAAGCAATATTATCTATAAAATTATACTTATATGGAGAGGTATATATTTTAATATATATTAATTAAATATATTAATTAATTAATATATATATTATTTAGCTTCTTTTTAATTGGTTCTTTGTGAATTTCACCACATATACCCAAATTTCACTCATCTCCCTCTACCTTCACACTCACCCTCCGTTCTTGCAACCTCCTGTCTAGTAAAGGAAAAAAATCTTTTTGGAAGCTGTATTTGTGTCACAGTACATCCTATAGTACACCTGTATTATTTCTACCTGTATTTCCTTTAAATACTCATTACAAATGTTCATTGGTCTGTTACAAGGTCTTCGGCTTCTGCTACTCTATCATTACTGAACCTCACTGGATAACTTACCCTTCAATATTTTAATGTTGTCCTGGGTCATGGAGATCCTGTAGTTTTGGTTCTGTAGGACTGGCTCTTTCATGAACTCCAGCAGTTTATAGATGGATGATACATTGTTATGGGCTGATTCAAATACCTGATCTGAGAAGTATCTGAGATATTCAGGCAGTCCAACAGCTTTGGTACCAGCCCAAGAGCAACCACTATTATTAGATCCATCTCTATCCTCCTGCTCAGGTAATGTGTAGGTAATGCTCTAGCAAATGCTGCAGCAGGTGAGGGGTAGGGGCAACTTCTTCTGCTCTAAGGACCACAGGCTAGATCCCACACTTTCTTTATGGAACAAGTTGGGAGTATTGGGGATAGTACCTCTCCATAGCACATTGGTGCATGGTAGACAAGTTGCTGAGCCCATGCTTGCTCTTGGGGCTGGCTCACTGGCACCTCTGCCATGGTGGTCAGTTGTACTGTGCTACCCAGATGAGGTGTAGGACCTTCTCTTAGGAATACTGCACCAAGTGAGGGGCAGGGACTACTCTCTTTCTCTGATCAACCTGGGGGTCAGCTCTCCAGCCTGCCATGGGTGGGAATGGGTAAGAAATTGTCTCATCTCTTCATAGCCCATGGGACCACATGGCAGACAAGTTCTTCCACTCTTAGATCTTGGAGAGGCTTACCCATGATTCCCACAAGGGTAAGCTCTACTCTGCTGACGAGGTGAGTCATAGGGTCAGCTCTTCCTTGTGCTATATAGCTAGTGAGGACAAAGATAGCTCTCCTGTTCTCTTGATCCCAGGGTCAGGTCTCTCACAAGCTGCCATTGGTGAGTGGTAAAGGGGAAAGAGGGTAGCTCATCTTTGTCCATGACATCACATGGGAGTTGTTTACTTTACCAACTCTATCACATTCATATTCTCAATTGGTATACTTGCTATTCTTTCAATATGAAGGGTCATTCTGCTGAGTACTGTTGCAGGCTAGAAGCAGATCATGTCTCCTGTGCTAATGACACTAGGGCTAGCTCTCCAGCCATGCCCAGGTAAAGGACAGGGACAGTTCTTCACAGTCCTCAGACATCAACATGTCTCTGGACATCAGTCCAGACCAGGGACATCCATTGGTCTTTGGTGGTAACAGACCTCAACTGCCTCACAACCATGGACCCAGACATGGGGCCCAGTGGCAACACAGGGAGGACACCTTCATAATCCTAGATGAGATCACTAGCTACACATATCAGACTGTTTCACACTAGCATTGAATCTCATGATGCCTCTCTTCATTGAGCCTACATCTTTCTGTTTTCTTTCTTCCATTTCTCTACCACTTACTTGCTAATCTTAGTGTCACCCCAAGTCTTTGAGTACCTGACGTCACCTCAGAAGTGGTCTCAGAAATGCTATTTTCTTTTCCTGCTTTATGGGTACCAGACAGGTCACCTCAGTCAGTATCTGCCCCTTAGGCCTAGATCTCAGCCTAGCTCCCTTACTGGGCTTCAAGAAGCTGGTCCGGTGGTCACCTATGCTTGTTCTTCACCTACCTTCCCTAGCTGCCCCATGTAAGTGTCATGTCTCTGGCTTACTCCTGATCAGGAATGTGATTCATGGTGGGGATTTTTCTTGTCTCCAGATTGTTCCCATCTTGCAGTGCCCTCCAGTCCTGTGCAGTCCAGGATTGCCAGTCATCTCAGGCTTGTTTCTTTCAGGGAATGCTAGGCTACTAATTGTTTAAATGTTCATAAATCAGAACACTAAACAGTCGTAGACTTTCTCTTCTTGGCCACCTACTGACACACATGTGACAGAGCAGGGACACTTACAATGCCTCTAGAGCCAGGTAACTTTGTTTCTTAAATATATTAGATTTATTTTGTAATTAGAATAAAAATTATTTTATTACATTAGAAATGTGCTTATTTTTAAAATAATTAAATAATGTAATCTCATTTTTTTAGTTGAAATACATTGCTTTATATAGATAAACCCATTGATTATCTACTAAGAAACAGAGCTACTAACCAGTGCAGTCTGCATTTATCCATTATTTTATTCCCTGTGGATGACAATATATTATTTTGTTTCCATAGATACATAATGTGTATTATTGAACTTCCATTTTTTTTTAGTTTATGGCAAAGACTACAAACATTAGCTCAATTAAACTAATCCATATTTGTTGTTTTCTTATTAGTAATAATGTCTATGATTATACATTAGAATATATGAATTTCAGTAAAATGCATGTGAGCATAAATCAAAAGAGAAATATTTGCCAAGCTTCTACTTATTTAGGAATAAAATTTTAAGCCATGTATCCACAAACAAATTTTCATAGATGATTTATTCTGAATAATAGATACATTATTGCAGGTGTGATTTGTTTAGTTGGAGAATCGTATACCTTTAAAGCCTAGTTCTTACTTAAAATTCCATGCCAGAACATTTTTTACTAATAAATTACTTTATTGAATACAAAATTTTGAAAATACCGTGATTAATTTTGTCAACTTCATATGATCTATGAAATTTGAAAAAGAAAGTTAGAAAATGTAATGATATGTTTTCTGGATAAGAAATAAAATTGTGTTAGCTTGTCCAAAGTGATAAATTCAGAAACTCATCTTTTCTAAACTCATTATCTGTATACTAATCTGAATTTTTCATAGGATATATGTTATATTATTATAGCAAGGTTGACAAAAAATTTGCATTCAAAACAAAATACAGCTCCAAGAGTATGTTGTCTTTCATAAAGAGTTCCTGGGAATTAAATACAATAATTCAAAACATTACTAAATAATAAAATGTTATCAACATTGTCTATCTTACATGGCACATAACAACAACAACAAAAAAAACAGAAGAAAGTATGGTTAGTGTTCCTATGAGAGAAGAATGGGGAGGAAGTATGGTGATGATGATCAGCTTACATCATAAAGCCTAGAGATGATATATCAACAATAAATGTCACATTCAGATATGGAAGCAGTTTAAATACCACACTGGGTTCTGAGGCAAAACTAGAGTCACCAGAAAGAACAAGGAGCAAACAAATAGCTCCTCCATATTTCAGGAATGCCAAGTTTAAATTATTAGAGCAAGGCGTAAGCCATGTACTGCCTTCCTACAATGGCCATACTAAAATATCACAGACTAAAGTCAAAATAAATTTTTTTATCTGTCAGCTCTGGATTTAGACGTGAGAAAATACACTGTTGGTACAATTCTGCTTCTGCAAGACATTAAAATGTCCTCTCTAGCAATTCCCTTGCTTCCAGATGGTAACTGACTCCAGACAAAGTCACTTTCAGAAGCCCTAAGTGTTAAAAATTACATATATATTATTTGGAGGGAGATTTGAACCTATATTAGCTAGACAAAACATATTTGAAAAAATAACATTGTGTCAGATAGAAAATGTGAATAAAACACATAAATGATTATAATAAAAACTGATTATTAAAAAAGGTACAATATACAAGAATTAGCTAGGAAACTAAATATCCTGTTGTGTAGTTATGGCATCATCTATAGCAAAGCCTGAAGTGACTGAAAAGTTCAAAAACTGGAGTCATATTGTGCAAATATAAAGAAAAATAGCTTGTTTTTTTTTTGCAATTCATATGCTGAAAGCTGAAAGGACAAAATAAAAGGGTAACAATTCATAACAGTAAGCTAGCATGACAATAGCAACCATAGAAATTTTTCTAGGAGTAGTCATAATAATCATAGGGACAAAACAATTCTCTATCATTTTGCTCAGGAAATAACCACACATTCTAAAACAACAGAACTTGAAATAAATCAGCAAACTCTATGCCTCACATGGAATAGTTAAAACTCTAACATGCAGAACTATGGCTTTAGAATATGTATGGTGACCAAAATGAAAATGGACATTCAATACACATTCCAATTTGTAAAGAAATACTTTACTGGTTTCACAGGAAATGCAAGGTCTCACACTTTAAACTGTGATTGTTTGTTTTATTGAAATCTATATTTATGCATTATTGAGAGCAGTTTAAATTGGTTTTCTTTGAAGATAAGTAACCTTTTAATTCCACATGTAAAAACATGTCCCAAGTCTTGCACACACACACACACACACATACATACATACATACATACATATATATAAAATATATATATATATATATATATATATATATATATATATATATATAGTATTTTATGTAGTATACATACATATACAAAGTACCTTCCTGTGGAAGAGTGGAAGAACTATGGTTTAGAGGTGAAGGCTCCACGCAGACATATTTTTCATTTTATTTTGTTTTTTATTTTGCATGTGGATATTTTTCTACTTTTCATTATTATTACTTTTAATATTTTTATAATCCAGCCATTGCTGCCCTACTGATATCCCTGCCCAGAGTTTCTCATTCCATTCCTTCTCCCCCTGTCTCTAAGAAGATACCCCTCCCCCCAGACCTCCACACTCCATGGGGCCTCAAGTTTCTCCAAGGTTAGGCACTTCTTCTCTCACTGGTGCCAGACCAGGTAGTCCTCTGATGTATATGAGTCAGGGGCCTCTAACCAACACCTATTTGTTGACTGGTTTCTGGCTCAGTGTGGGAGAGATCTCAGGGGTATGGGTTAGTTGAGACTGCTTGTCTTCTTATGGGGTCGCCCTTCCCTTCAGCTTCGTCAAATCTTCCCCTAATTTAATCATAGGAGTCCCTCACTTCACAGTCCAATGGTTGGGTGTATCCATGTCTGTCTCAATCACCTGCTTATGGGGCCTCTCAGAGGACTCTCATGCTAGGCTCCTGTCTGTAAGGACACCATAACATCAGAGATAGTGCAGACACACTTTTAATTGGATTAAGTGGCTTTTAAGTTTTTTTATATAATTTGGATATTACCTCTGTCAGATGTGGAATTGGTTATCTAAACTCAATAAACCCAATTTCACATACTGAAATCTGCACAGAATAAAGTGTAAATCTACAGACAAAACCATATTTAAAACAAATTGTCTTTAAAAAAAACAATCTAAAGTTGAATAAAAGACCCAAAATTGAATTATTGGTAATTAAGTCTGTGATTTTTGTGTTTATATGTAATATATAATATTATAATAAAATATATAATATACATATTATATATTTATATTACATATAAATGTATATTATATATTTATTTATATTTTATATATTTATATTTATATATTTATACTATATATGACATCATATGTATTATATATGTTATAATAAATAATATACTGTGATACATATACATATATATACTGTGTATATATATTATAAATTGTTTATTTTATTATAATTACAATTGATATATGCTATATGTTATTTGATTATTATATAATACAATATATTATTGATACATGTGATATGTGATTTATATATGATTTGTGATGGATGACATGTGTGATTCATGACATATACATATTAACATTATAAAATATGTAAAATATATAGTATATATTTTATATAAATATATTAAATTATTCTTATCTATAAGTGTCTTACCTTTCAGTGAATTTTTTTTTCAGATGACTGCTTTGTTGGCTTCAAAATAACTTTTAGTTTGTTTTTGAGTAGTTTTCATTTAGTTTTCTGTGTATATAACGTCAAAAAATTTTTATTCCAATATCTCCAAGCACTTCTATATTCTTTTATAACTTTTGGACTTCCTATTCTGACATTTAAATATTCAATATATTTTTTATTGTTGTTGAGAGATGTGGGCACTGATTCCTTCTTCTACATGGCTCCCCTATCCACTTCAGCAGGATTTACTGAAAAGACAGCCCTCCTCCATCAATATCAATTCTTTGTATCTTTTTCAAAAATTGGTTTGTTTTCAGTAGCTGATTTCTTATTATGCAAATATTTCAGTATATATTTGATTATTCTACCACAATGATAATATTCTTAATAATATTTGATGTGAAAATGATGGTGATAGGGAGTTTTATAAATTCCATAGACCTTTACCAGTGCTCTTCAACAGAAAATGAACACACACACACACACACACACGCATGCACAAACATGCAAACACATGTAAACAATTACTATGAGTGCATTATTTTATCAATGTGACTATTGTTCATTTCTTAATTAAAAGATAGTTTTTGTCCTATTAATATTTGTTTTTCATTACACCAATTCCTCCAGTTTATAGCTCTGCCCAAAGAAGTACAGCTTTACTGAGGTAGAGATTCGTACACTATAGGTCTGTTGTGACCTGTTCTTATGGTTTTCAGTAAGCACTCAGGTTACTTTAGTGCTCTTCTACAGTCTTCACACTAGGTAGTTCTAAGGGAATCCCTCTCTCAACTATGAACATCCAATACATATTACAAAAACCAATATCCCTTTAAATATAGCAAAGATTTGTTTTGAAAGTTATTACATTATTATTTTGTGTAGAATTAATACCCATATGCACAGGAGAAAGTGATTCTATAGGAAAGCCAGTATTTTTGAAAATAGATGTGTTAAATTTGAATAAAAGATCCAAATGATAAATAAAAAATGGCTTATATAATTCAGTTTAAGTCTTTATAGTTTTAAAATGAATCTATGATTCAATCTTTGTACATTAGAATTTAACTCTGGAATTCAGATTTTCTATGCATATGTATAGATGTCAAAATATTTCTTAAATGGTACCATGTGTTTCAAGTGTTTTCTTTTACATGTTTTCAGCCCTCGTTCTCATCACCACAGGTCTGTGTCCTTTGTTTGATATTGTTTTGTCATTTCCTGAAACTTCTTAAAGAACTGTCACTCAGAACATGCACAGATTTCCAACACTAGACCAACTGAGAGAAATATTCAAGGCTAGAGGACAATTTTCTTCCTCTGCAGTTCTAGTTATAAAACTCAAATATAAAAGGAGAGAATCATTGTGGGATGGCATACGAATTTTAAGATGCTTTCATTGGGTTCATTCATATTCTACAGTAGTGTCCTGAGGAGTTTTTACTACCTAAGAAAGTAAAAGAAAAGTCTTTTAAAAATATTAAAAGGGATATGTCATCTTCGCAAGGATGGTTATTATAGCTATTGATCATGCAGCAACATAGATAAGATTCTGAACTTCACAGCTCCCTACAAGCCAAGCAGCAACTTCATGTTTGATATATAGATGAAGTGAAATTGTTTTAAGAACGAATACTCAATTTTTTTGTGATACACAATTTATTACTATGCATGGAGGTGAATTAGACACTGCAAGCTGTATTAAATTTAATGCATGAGGAAAAGAAGTAATGAATACTTGAAAATCATTTGAAAGCATCACTGTTAATGTGCTGTTAAACCACAGAAGCACTAAATGCAGAGACAAATATTATTAAACCTGCCAGAATTTCCTAAATATGTTTTACACAATTCCTTAAGAAACATATGCAAAAGCACTGACTCTACGAGTTTTGAATAAATGTATTATTATGGTATATATGCTAAATCTTTACAGAAGTTAACAATTTAAGATTCTCATATAATTCCATCTGTTAAGGCTAAAACAAAAGTTGCTTTCAACTTCCAGAGAGAACATTGGAATTATTAACTTTATATTTCTGATGGATGAGAGAAAATGTGATAAATGGAGAGAGTAGCCTAAAACTGCACTTACCCTGCTTTATTTAGCATCTGTGCTCAGTTAACTGACTTCTCTATCTTCAGCTCTAATATTGTACTGGCTAAGCTTTTAGTGTGCACTAAATCCTAGCCGCATAAAAGTGAAGCTAAATAGTATTTACCGGTCTTTTTTATACAAAGTGCAAAGCAGCATTCCATTTATAATCCTATAATAACACTTTGTAATCTGCATACCAATGCAGTGCAAATAACACGTTTACTTTAGAAATGAGCATAATTAGATTATATAGATCATAGTAGAATTAGACGGAGTGACCTTTAGCTAGCATTCTCTGATAACTCGGGAAAATTTTACTACTTGGATGCCTTTTCTCATTTATTTCTAAATGATCAGTTCCTGGCACAAGCCTCTAAAATCTTCAGAATCTTTCACAGTTTAAGATTTATATGGAATTTTTTCTCCTCTAGCTGAAGAGAGTATTATTGTTGAGAACTGAGTTCTAGAGTGAATACTATCTGTATAAATTTGAGATAAGAAGAAACCCAAAACCCGAGAACGGAGGGGTGACATAAAATGTCCTTTTCTTTAAGTTGAATACGATGCTCATACTAACATTTTTAATTAACCAAATTTTTGAGGAATAGTTTGATATTTCTTTACAATTTTCATTTATTTTAAAGTGGGCTCTGCAGAGTTTTAAGGTATCTAGTTACAAGTAACATGTCAGAAACTTTGCATTAGATGACTAACTACATTTAGGTTACAGAGGCAGTATTTGTGGGCCCACTATGGCAACCAAAGTGATGACAAGGAGTGAACAGGAAATGTGCTTGACACAACAGCCATATCTACCAGTTCCCCTCAGAATAAAGCAACATGCCTTCTCTGTGAGGAATATGGAATGAATAAAAAACAATTTGTAAGCTTAACATACTTCTCCTCTCTCATTAGTTGCCTTGCAATAAGCATACAAAACAACACAATTATCTAAACATATAGCAGACTAGAGATCCTGTGTTCTCCAGATGGTAGTGATCACACTACAGAGCTACCACTCCTGTTTTGCCTCTGGAAAGTTAAATCAATGTAGGTACGACAGCTATGAGATAAGTCTGATTTACATGTTTTCAATTCCTCATATCAATGTCATAATGGGAATTTTGTCCACTCATCGTCATTGTCATCATCACCTCATTAATATATTTATGATTTCAGTTTTATTGCTTATAAAATATATAAGAATCTTCTTTGCCTGGGTTAATCAAAATATATTTCTCACAGGATAAGAAAGACTAAAGGCTGCAATAAATAAAAATAATTACCTACTTTAAAAAAAAGGAAGAGTCTTGAGCTGTTATAATTCAAGTTGGCAAAATATGTAATAAATTGAATATATATAATTTGTAGGGGCTGGAGAGATGGCTCGGTGGTTAAGAGCACTGATTGCTCTTCCAAAGGTCCTGAGTTCAAGTCCCAGCAACTACGTGGCTCACAGCCATCTGTAATGTGATCTGATGCTCTCTTATGGGGTGTCTAAAGACAGTAATCATATAAATAAAATGAATCTTATAATTTGTAGACAGCTGTTTTTATACCTGTTACATTGTCTATTAAGCAGCTAACAAATAAACCTTAGTGTTTTCATTACTAGTTTTAGTTGGTCTCTCAAAATTTAATATATTCATTTAATACTAAAAATATTTTGTGACATTAATTAAATAAAGCTATTACAACAATGTCCAGTAGCTGCTTATGTCTCTTCTACTTTGTGCATATAATGTTCAATCATCTGCTGAACTAATATTTTCTTTATGTCCAAGGTGTTTTATTGCCCTCTTATTGAAAGGTTAATTCAAGGCTCATAAAAATGGACAAAATAGTACATATTTACTTACATATGTTAGTATACATCTGTTTATGGTCTTTATCTCAACAATGTATTTGAAGTTTTTCTTTGTTTCATTAGCCTAGGTCCTAATTATCTAACATACTATTTTATACATTGACTTCTGCAACATGTAGTCAGAGGAATAATTTTCTTGCTTTGTTTATTCCCATTATATTCCCATGCTATCTAAACTATAATGATCCTGCAGTATACATGTTAGGCTACCATATTGTACCCTCTAGCAATAAGGGAAGGGGGGTATGATCTAATTGCAAGATACTAGTGCATACACTTGCATTTTGCATAATTATATCATAATTTAAATATAATTTTGTCTTGAATTGTATGCATAAATATCATAATACAATTTGGTTTTTTAACATATGTTCCATTAGACAAAAACATGTTTATATTGCTGAGTAACTCTCATAAAGCTATTCACTAGTTTTATTTATTTCAATTATTCACAATATTTTAAGGTTTTGAGACCATTGTGAATGGCTTTTAAAAAGCTTTTATATCACTTCAGAATCTCAACTAAATCCAGCTTTGGAATTATTTTGTCCTTAGGGTGGATTTATTAATAGCAACAGAGCTTTTGGTCCTGGATTTTTATGCTTATCTTCTCACATTACTAACGTGCTCAAATTTCTCCTGTGCTTGAATCTAGCTGGGAAGTTTACAGTGAAAACTTCCTGTCCAGTTTTTGATCTACTTGCATGAACATAATTCTTATAGCATCAAGTATACTGGGGTTCAGATAATGGACTTTTTAAACAGTCATGCCAAATAGGAGGGGGGAAAAGAACAAACTTTCTTACATTTCTTTCCCCCTAGAGATTTCTTGTTTTTTTTTACTGATTTATCCAAGGCTAATACTCTAGGTACCATCTTTAAATCAATGCCCTTTAGCTCGTCTCCCTTTGCTTTGTTTCCTAAGACTATTTCTTCCACAAACTTACCTCAAATTTATTCTTGCTACTGCTTTTTCCTTAGCATGTACTCTAATCCCTTAATTCAATCTTAAATACCTATAAATATTTTCTTTCTCATTCAATGCCTCCAGGTTTCTTCTAAAATATACTGCTGGCAGATTATATTTTAGGTAAGAGATTTTTAAAACTAATTTTTTACTCTAACAAGAGAAGCCAGAGTTTTCTAATAATATGTAAAACACAGTATATGCATATACCCATGCCCCCCACACACATTCAAACTCAATATTCCTTGAGAAATCTTATATTATTAAAATTATTTTTCTTACTAAAAGTGTTGTGAACTAATTTTCTCTTCATCTTGTCAACTGTACTAGCTCTTCCATTTAAAAATTATTTGTTTCCTTTATCTATTTGTCTTACATTATGCCAGGGTTTCAACATGCTTGGCCCAGGAGTGGCAATATTTGAGAGTGTTTCCATGTTGGAGTAGGTGTGGCCTTGTTGGTTTAAGTGTGGTCTGGTTGGAGTAGGTGTGTCACTGTGGGCATGAGCTTTAAGACCCTCATCCTAGCTGCCTAGAAGCCAGTCTTCTCCTGTTTGTCCTCAGATGAAGGTGTAAAACTCTCAGCTTTTACTACACCATGTATGCCTGGATGCTACCACACTTCTATGTTGATTAAAATGGATTTAACTTCTGGACCTGTAAGCCAGCCCCAATTAAATGCTGTCCTTGTAACAGTTGCCTTGGTCATGGGTCTGTTCACAGCAGTAAACTCTAACTAAAACACATCATTTATAGCTAAATTCCAATTAATCTATTAATTGAAATTTCACTCATTTGGTGCTGCTCCTTCTTTGTATGCTCCCATTTCCCCATATTTTGGATCAGAATATTCTTTCTAGGTTTTGTCTTGCTTTTTATGTTATAATTCATAGCATAAGACTATAAGATGTAAGATACATTTAAAGACTTAAATTGGGAAATTTTTTACATATATAAACCATTGTTACTCTTAAGAAAAATTCTAATGTATGCATTTGTAATTATATATACTACTTACTAAATTTTCTCAAGTATGGTTAAGAAGTACTCTTTCTCAAAAGCTGTGTATTTCTCAAAAATAAATTCTTGATAATATTTATATACATTTCTTCAATGTAAATAACATCTGAATGTGCATCAAATAAATATTTAAATGTCATATTTTAGAGTCTGTGATATATATGTAAATGTATGTATATATAAATATGAACTACATTAACTGGAAAACATTTAATTTGGGTTATAGTATATTTTTAAAATGGTAATGGTAAAGAAACTTAGAAAAAATATACATATATATGTGTATAGACATACACACACACACACACACACACACACACACACACACACACACACACACATATATATATATATATATATATATATATATATATATATGCTATACCTCTTTTTTGAATTCATTTTACACCAAAATGACTTTGGCTACAATATACTTGTGAAATATTACATTTTGCAAAGCTTCCAAGACAGTTGGGACAGATAGTTTATAAAATGTTCATAGTTAGGAATGCTTCTTTCTCTTTATTTTGACACATCTGGGGCATGCAATTATTCACAAAGGTCATTTTCTAAAGTAGAAAAAGAACAATGACCAAAGGCAATATTTAGGTCTCAAATAGACTATGACAATTTAATCAATGAAATAAAACCAATGTCAAGAACCATCTCATTTATGAGTAGACAGAGAGTGACATTTCATCAGAACTGAGTATGATAGTCTTCAATAAAAAGTAATCAACCCAAACTATGTTATTCAGAAAAAATTTTAAAGAAAGAGAACAAGAGATATTTTACTTCTGAGAACAATTTTGCTTTCATTGCTGGCATATTAAAAACACTTATGGTAAACTGAATTGTGCTTATCCCTTTAGAATTATCAGATTAAAACCTTGATTTAAGAATACAATATGTTAATCCATCATAAAACATACTTTTTAAAGTTACTTAACATCAAGATGCTATTTAACATGATTATTTATTTCCTCAATGGAAATGATACTGTAAACAATAGAAGGAATATCTAACATTAAAGTACTCTCTATAGAATTCCAAGGAGGTTAATTTTTGGATATCCCTTATAACAAAAATTCTACTGAGTACTGTTAAATATTTCAATATATATATATATATATGTGTGTGTGTGTGTGTGTGTGTGTGTGTGTGTGTGTGTTTGATATTTACTAAGACACAACCACTCTATTTCAATACTATAAGACTATTTGTGGGCGTAAAATAAAACAATAATACATTAATGGACATAAGAGTTATGGATAATAAGTTGGTAATCCAAAATAATATTTTAATTATAGTTTATTTGCAAATAAACCCCAAAATCAAACAAACACAAATATACAACACACACTCATACACTGTTTTCATTACTCTGAACAAATGTGCATTTACTTAAATCTTTCAAAAATATATATATTTATACAGGAATATATCTAATGGTATGTTTACATAATTTTTCACTTACATGAAGAAGTAAGTTTTAGGTCCAAAGAATAATAGGATGAACCTAGAATTGACAATTGCTAGTCTAAGTTAATATGTACAGTGAAATTTATATTAGTAGTGAGGATTATGAGCTTCCTGAAGCAAGCAGAGTTGTTTTAGAAAATGGAAATCTTTCAAAAAGAGGAGTTAGAGAGAAGACCAAAGGAGGTGAAGGGGTTTGCAGCCCCATGGGGAGAGCAACAATACCAACCAACCAGAGCTCCCAGGGTCTAAACAACCAACCTGGGAACACACAAGAAGAGACCCATGGCTCCAGCTGTATATTTAGTGGAGGATGACCTTGTCAGGCATCAGTGGGAGAAGAAGTCATTGGTTGGATAACTCTAGTGTGGCAGAATTTGAGGGTGGAGATGCAGGAGTGGGTGATTTGGTGGAGGCACACCCTCATAGAAGCAGGAGAAGGGGGAATGGGATAGGGGATTTCTGCAAAGAGTGGTGAATGTGGAAAGAGGATAACATCTGAAATGTAAATAAATAAAATATCCAATACAAAATGTAAAAATAAAAGAATAAAAGCTTATATTTCTGGATGTTTATGTCAAGTAAAATGCTTGGATAGAATTGCTATGTTATAAAATTTTTTTCATTGAGAAGAATGAATCTTACAGATAATTGTATTGGTACTTGTGGAAACATCATGCTATACCAACACTACAGAATATGAGAACATAACAGAGTGAACATTTAAATACTACTGTGAAATTTATGGTTTCTACATCTAAACTAATTTCAACTGCAAATATTTGCAATGATATTTAAAATTAAAAATATACTGGCCAAGAAGGAAACTTCTAAATTGTCTACAGAAGCAAAAATTGCTGTTTGTTGACAGTAGAAATATACTGAGAACAGGAATGTTTGGTGAAGCATATTGAAACCAGTAATTGTCAAATATCAATTATTTTCCATGTATGTTCCACTTTCAGTTTTTCCAGCTAACTTCCTATTTGTCACACATTGAGAAACTAAAGGTGCAAGTGCTTTCTATTCCACTGTTAATAACTTAGACCCCAGATCTTTCATTCTTGCTAGTGTTTTCTTTGACTTCCATCTTCTTTGATTTGAAGCACTTGAATCCAGATAAGTATAAAATTGCTACTGATATTTTTGGTATATAATAATTTTTCAACAAACTAGTTAATTTTCCCCTAAGCACTCCAGATACTGTACGTCAAATGTATTCTTTTACACATAAATATATATTTCTTGAAGACTACATTTGTTTCATATTATCATAAAGAAAGCAGATATGAGTAAACAGTCTAAGCCAATGATTATTTTATGCTTGTAACTTATGGAAGATATAGGTCGATCATTTCATAGAGAATATCTCATATATTGATTATTATTAGCAGTGTATGTTAATGAATCGCTATTACTTTACATTGTTCATATAAATGTTTAATATATACTCATTGTCTAGTATAATTTTTGCAATATCAGTTATAAACATGAAAGCAGTTTTGTTTTGAAACTAATTTGTAAATTGAAAAACATTGTGCTATAACTTGGCTGAGTATATAGTTAAGCGCACTAATCTATTTAATGTGAATTTTTAATGTGCAATTTTATTAAGGTCTTTTATGAATTCTTAGAAATACACAAGTGACTATTCATGTTTGATACAGTGTCATTAAAAGACTAAAGAAAAGATTCTACCTTTCTACACTGCTTAAGAAGTGAATTTGTAAGTAAAACATAGAAAACACCCTAACAATAAACTCCAAGCCATGAATTTGCTATAGTCCCTTAACTCACAGGCTGACCATCTCAAATCAGTTAAAAAAGTTAAAGAAGGACTGGGTCTAAGCTTTGTATTCCTGAATGGATTATATTGGTACAATGCCTATGAGAGTAACAATATTCATCTCACTTTTATATCAATAAGAAGCTCGTACCAATGAAAACCTTAAAATTTGTAATCAAAGTAAATTGGTGCCATTTAAGAATTTATATCTTCATCTTGATAATAATTGTACAGATTTCTACTAATAGGTTATGGCTATGCAATAAATCCTAGCTAATCCTCCCTGTTCAAACAAAACCACTACTTTTTCCTAGAAAGACAGACCAATATTAACCACTTTAGTCCCCAAGCACAGGGAATAGGGGCGCCGACTCTTCATTGACTTCTTCAAACTGATTATGGCCATTGAGATATTAGAAGAGGGGTGGGGAGAAGAGTAAATTGATAAGCCTCTGATGCTGTGTCTTCACTGCCTCCAGATGGAATTCCCAGACCTCAGAGGTTTGAGCAGGTCTGCCCAGCTTGCTTGATGAGTAGATACACCAAGGCTGATCATTCTGCAATATACAATTCTCAAAACAAATTTTAGTATCAAGATAGTTTTTTTTTAAGAGAGCTGACATTTTATTAAGGATGTTGGTTCTAAATGCTTTTCTTTTTTTCCTCTTTTATTGGATATAATATTTACATTTCAAATTTTATCCCCTTACCACATTCCCCCCACCACCCAGGAACCCCTTATCCCATCCCCCTCCTCCTGCTTCTATGAGAGTGTTTACCCACCTACCTCCCAATCCCCATCCCCACCTTCAGATTCCCCCAACACACACACACACACACATACACACTCAGTGTTCAGCCTTCATGGTACCAAACATCTCATCTCTCACCTATGCCCAACAAGGCCATCCTCCCCTACATATACAGCTGGAGTCATGTGTCTCTCCATATGTGCTCCTAGGCTGGTGGTTTAGGCCCTGAGTAGCTCTGGATGGTTGGTATTGTTGCTCTCCTCATGGGGCCACCAACCCTTTAGGCTCCTTCAGTTTACTCTCTAACTTCTCCATTGGGAACCTTTGATCAGATTAATGGTTAGCTGCGAGTATCTATTTGCCTTAGGGTGTTTTCTATGTTTTATTTAGAGATAGCTGAGTGGAGTTAACAGACAACAGTTCAGATTACCTTACATGGATAGTTGGTTTTCAAAACATCAGAAATCCACAGAATTGACGTGACAAACATTTCTGTATTAATGTTCATTTTGATTAGAGACCTGTCTGCTCCTGACAACTTCCTATATTGAATTCTAAGAAGAAATTGAGCATCTTTGGAGTTACTCCAGTTGTGGTGAGACAGCCTCTAGACAAGAATTGCCTCTTTCCTTCTACAGACAAATTACTGTCCAGAAAAGGACACACTTGCAGAATAGTTGACTGATTATATCTGCCTAGACAGAGTAATCAGCCCTTAATAATTCTGCAACACTAAGGTCTGTCAGATGATCCTGCGCCAGAAGTTGGAAGACAGATGCTCCAACGTTTTGTAGTAGAGGAAGTGTCCAGGTGCTCAGAGGTCTCTATAAATTGGCTAAGTTTTAGAAGCTATGCTTTGTGCTTCCCACAATTATAGTTAACTCAGTCATTCTGGATTTCTGAAGGGGTTGAAAACTTATAGCCTCATAGCCAATCCTGGCTATTTACCTTGAGAGAAAAGATTTGAGTGGATGGTCATCAGCTGATATTCATCCTAAAGCCAAGGAAAAAGCCAGGTTCAGAACTGTTTTAGTTAGGAGAGATGACAGATGTCCTGGTTAGTCAACAAAATGATGGACTGGGTATTAGGACTATCTTGTACCTCACTGGTACAAATGGGCATAATTATGCTCTAATTGTATTTTGAGAGAAAAGTTTCATTTTAACAGGAAGGGTTATATGCAGGAGGAACTAAGGTGGGCGGAGTACTGAGAGGAAGAGAAAAAGTAAGGTGAGGAGGAGAAGGAGGAGAGGAGAAGCTAGGTGACGAGCGAGAGAGAAAGAGGGGAGAGACAGGGAGGCAGATGTTCATGTATCTCCACCAATCAAAGATAGTTGATATATCTAGGTTGGGTAGTGGGTTACACCTCTGATTGAGCAATACCAAACTTATAAAGCCTTTGATTAACATTTTTTTTAAAAAAATGTATAAGGCAAAAAGGAAAAGGGGGCATGGGATAGGGGTTTTCTAATGGTGGGGATGGGGAAAGGGGATGGCATCTGAAGTGCAAATAAAATATCCAATAAAAAATGGAAAACAAATAAAATAAAAAAAGAAGTGAATTTGTCTTTGTAACTGCATCATAAGCACAGAGTACTTACAGTACTGTCGGGCTACATGAGGCAGCACAAGAGATTTGCAACACAGCAAAATGTACCTCGATCTGAGTAGTGATTAACTGTCTGTAGGATTACATTTTCTTGTCCATCTTTCACACAGCTTCCTGTGACAATGTCCTCTTCACTATTCTTTTTAACATCTTTTCTCTTTCACAGTGGCTTTCTGAATCTTACAACTTTTCAGCTCCTTGAGGAAGGAATGTTTCAATTCATAGGAAGTCACCACACAACACTTACTTATTAATAAATCAGAGTCACGTGTAAACAATGTAGAAAAGATTGAAATATAACTCTTTGCTCATTTATGAGTGCTTAGAATGAATTTACATTTTCATAGAGATGTATACATAAGGGCAAATTTTGTTACATTTTATACAGCAGTTGTATAGGGTTAAAATACAAGACTATTTTTCCTAAAAGTGACAATAAACTGAGGTTATCATTAAATTCTACAGCCCAGGCTGCCATCATGCACAGAAATTGTAGGTAACCACAGTGTCAGTTCAGAAAAAGCCAAAGATGATTTTATTTTCCAAGATTAATTTTTTATATCTAGGTTGTAATCTCTATTAAAATTCAAAGACCATTTGGAGAAGAGACACTTTATGGACCGTATGCCATAAAGTGTGCATAAAAGGCTTGAAACACAAAAGGGAATGGACAGAGAAAGTTAAAAACAATATTTGTAGAAAGCAATTTAAAACAAAGAAATGCGATTTTAAAAGTCACATCTACATTTTTCCTTGAATATTTGACAGAAAAAAAGAGTGACCTTAGATGATGTTCTTTACACTAGGCCCAGTTCCATTGACCCTGTTTTGATTTTCCTCTTTACAGTTCTGTCAATAACATAGCAGAATTTAGAATATGGTGATAATAAGAAAGGAGTGAGCAGTCTCTGTAATTCCGTTTACAAGATTTTCTCAAAGTATAATTTGAAACCTGAGTACAGAGTCAATCCAATCAGCACACAGGATATAAGCTTGATTAATATCTGGTGCCTGGAATCCAGCACAAGTCACACATATTAATACTAAACTAAACACTGCTTAACTTGAGGTTACTCTTGTCAGTCTGAAGTCATCAGCCCTTCTCTCAGCATGAACTTTCCGTTGTAGTATGATGCATGTTTTCACAGATCCTAGGTTATCCACCACAAGTCATGTATATTGAGTTCCCATTTTCTGATAAAATTTTGTCATGAAAGTTTAATAAGTAATTACAGATAAAGATTAATCAATTGTTTTATAATATCTAACAAATTCACACTATTTAGAAATAATCAGATCTTTAGTAACTCCTAAATTTCAAAGCTTCAACTATATTGAAGTATTGAACCTTCTATTGAAATAAAGACCTTGGATTAAGACTTATGTGGTATGTGTGAACTGATAATACAATAACTAAGATAAGTAAAATGAATGCCATGTGGGTGCTACTTATACATAAATATTAAAATTGAAGATATTGTCCTAAATTTAAGAATTACACAATCCAATAAAATTAATGATTGTCCACTAATACCATTGGATATTTTTTAAAAATTTATAAAATAATTCATAAAGTTTTATTTCATTTCATTATTTTTATTTTTTATTTATTCATTATTTAATTTATTTTTTTTTTGATGCTTCAGATTTTATCCCCCTCCTGTTTGACCCTCTGACTGTTCCACATCCTATATCTTCTTCCCCCATGCCACCTTTTCCAAGAGGATGTCCCCACCCCCACCCCCCACCCCACCAGACCTCTAAACTCCCTGGGGCCTACAGTCTTTTGAGGGTTAGGTGCTTCTTCTCTGACTGAACCCAGACCCAGCATTCCTCTGCTGTATATGTGTTGAGGGCCTCTTATCAGCTGGTGTATGCTGCCTGGTTGGTGGTCCAGGGTCTGAGAGATCTCAGGGGTCCAGGTTAGTTGAGACTGCTGGTCCTCCTACAGGGTCCCCCTCCTCAGCTTTTTCCAGCTTTTCCCTAATTCAACCACAGGAGTCAGCAGCTTCTGTCCATTGGTTGGGTGTAAATATCTGCATTTGACTCTTTCAGCTGCTTGTTGGGTCTTTTGGAGGGCAGTCATGTTAGGTCTTTTTTTGTGAGCACTTTTTAGTCTCAGTATTTTGTACAATACATTTTAATCATATATTTTCCCTTCCCCAAAGCCTCTCCACCTCTCCACTTATCTTCTACCCAACATCGTGCTTGCTCTCTCTCTCTCTCTTTCTCTCTCTCTTGATCTTGATCTTTCTAGATAGATAGATAGATAGATAGATAGATAGATAGATAGATAGATAGATAGATCCATGAACATCTTTAAGGCATTACTTCTTGTTTTGGGAAGTGATTGAAAATTTAATTGTAAACAATATTAAATGTGTTACTAGTAAACTCACAACAAACAATGAAAATGTGTTTTCTAACTTGCTTTCTTTTTATTTATGAACTAAATATCTGTATCATCTCTCTTGAGTGTGTGTACTCTGGTAAAAGGTGTATCAGAAAGATTAACATCAAAACTGACAAATCAACACAGCTTTCTCTTCATTTATCAGAAAAAGAAATATAATATAAAAATTATGTTAAAATATTTCCTAATGTACACATCTCAAAATATTGCATACTGAAGTAATTAAACACTACTGGAAGTTCAATGGGGGAGATTAATTTATGATAGGTGAAGTCAAGATAAATACCTAAGAAACAAAGTAGTTACAATTGGCCCATGTCCTTCCAGAAGGCTTACAAGGCCCAAAGCACCATTTATATTCTGTGAACACACACCACCTTCACCAGTTAGAACTTTTGACTTCTTACAAGCAACTTAATATTTTGTTTATGAACAAAATGGATTTATTTTTCCTGCTTTTTCTGTTTGTTTGTTTTTGTTCCAGAGGCCTTGCTTTTAAAAGGGATGTAAAATGTGTGAATCAGGTTTTTTTTTCTTGTTGTTGTTGTAGTTCTTTGTTTTTTTAAGACAAGTTTTAAGAGAATGTTGTATTATTTAGTTTTTCTTTTCACTCTTTTTTTTTTTTACAATTCACAACATACTTAGTACAGATAGTACAGATGTCTCTCTAGCTATACTTAACATTGTAGTAATTTACCTGTTATTTTCTACTGATTCACAGTCTAAGTCAAGTCAATGTATATAACAACAACAAAGACAAAAATGGCAAGGTTTATGGAACAAACCAAAATTTTGCCAGAGAAATAGGAGATTGGTATTATTCATGCAAATCTTCCCTGCTATATATAGCTCTGCTAGGCTGGAACTACTTTATGAAGAACTGGGTGGTCTCAAACTCAGAAGTCCAGCCTCCCCTGCTTCCTGAATATGTGGATTAAAGCAGTGTGTCACTCATTATTCCTGGTTAAAGATTACAGTATTCTGAAGGAAATAACTTAAATCCAGCTATATTTAGGTTTGGCCAACATGGTTGAAATTCATTGAGTTCTGGAGAACAAAGGGAAAATGAAAAAAAAAATCCATCATTTTCTTTAATCATTTGAAAATGAGTTTAAATCTTGAAACCAAACCTGACTCAGAAATACATTATTCCATTTGTTATTATTATTATTATTATTATTATTATTATTATTATTATTATTACAATCATACTACATTTTCTACATTTTCTACTTATTTGTGACATATAATTTAGTGAATATCTGTATATCTTTATATAATTTTCTTTTATTGAAAGTAGATACATTCCTTATACAATATATCCTTATTGTAATTTCCTCTTCCTCTACTTCATCCAGTAAGTTCCCAACTCCTCTCTCTGGATTCAATTGCTTTGTATCTCTTATTAGAAAAGAACATGCTTCTAAGAGATGACTAAATGTGACAAAATAAAATGTAATGAGATGAAATAAAAACTGTCATATTGAAGTTGGACACATAGGGAGCCAACAGGAGACAATGAGTCCCCAGAGCAGACACAAGGACCAGAGACCCATTTATTCTCACAGCCATGAGTCCCATTATAACACTAGCTAATAGCTATACAGAAAGGACCTAGCACAGACTTCTGTAGGCCCTGTGCTTGCTCTTTTAGTCTCTGTGAGTTCATATAAGACTTGCTTTGTTGATTCAAACTTCCCTGTTCTCCTAGTGTCCAGCATCTCCTCTGACTTTTAAAATCTTTCT
This sequence comes from Arvicanthis niloticus, assembly GCF_011762505.2. Classification (NCBI taxonomy): domain Eukaryota; kingdom Metazoa; phylum Chordata; class Mammalia; order Rodentia; family Muridae; genus Arvicanthis; species Arvicanthis niloticus. Next base: position 29,356,776 of record NC_047660.1, on the reverse strand, counting down.
TCTTCCTCTTCTGCTGGATTGCCTGAGCTCTTATAAGAGAGATTTGATGGACCCCCTCCCATTTAAACTCTCTCCTCATCCTGTCCAGTGATGGGTCTCTGCATGTCTGCCTGTGTTCACGTCTGCTGCTGAAACAAGTCTCAATGATGGTGACTGGGTAAAATGTGTTGATATTGAAGAATAATACTAGGAATCATTTTATTCATTTTTAAGAACAGTAGTGATTAGTTTTAGCCTAGATATGTGGGCTATCAACTCTCTAGTTCTTGGATACCCAAGCAGTGTCAAATATAGATTCCTTCTCATGGAGTGGGCCTTAGGTCAATTCAGATATTGGTTTGCTACACCTGTAAGTTTTTTACTACCATTGCCTTAGCATAATTTACAGGCAGGACATATTAGAAGTCAAAGTTTTGTGGCTGTTTGGTGTCTACTTTTCTCTTTTTGTAGCCTACAGAGCACTTTTCAGCAACAGCGTGGCTAGAATATAAAGGTGAATGGCTTCACGTAAGCGTCAGCTTGACGTCACCACTTTCACTGAGTTGTGTGGGTGGTTTTTTCTGGAAATAGCCTCTGTCAGGTTAAAAATAAACCTTTTTTTTTTTTTTCAACAGCTGGAGTTGTTTGGGTACTCGCATGGAATCCCCTTGGCCAACCCCTCATTTCCTTAGAACCAAGTTCTTCCACTTGTCACCAGGTGACAAGAAGTAGGTGAAGACTTAATCCACAATTACTAGAAGTTCTCATTAGGATCACCTTTGTAAATTCCAGGAAGTTTCCACTGCTCTAAGTTACCACACTATCTGGCTAATTTCCCCTTCCCCCAGTTCAGGCAATCTCTCCTATACTATCTCCCTCTACCCCAACTCTAATCCTACCTTACATGCTGCTCCTGCTTCTACCATCCCATTGATTATAACCATAAAATGTATTATATGTCCTTCTCCCTAGGAGATCTGTGTATCTCCCATAGACACATTCTCTTTACTTAACCTCTCAGGACCTGTGAATTGTAAATTCATTATAATTTCCTTAATGGCTAGTATCCACTTATAAGTGAATACATACATTATTTATCTTTGTGGGTTTCCTTTACTTCACTCAGAACTTTTTTTCTAGTTTCTTCCATTTGCCTGTAAATTTCATAATATCATTATTTGTAATAGCAGAGTATTACTTCATTGTGTATATATTCCATACTGTATTTATCCATTCGTCTGTTGAAGAACATCTTAGCTACTTCCACTTTCTGGCTACTATGAATAAAACCACACTGAACATGCCTGAGCAAGTGTCCTTCTAGTAAGTCCTTGGGTAAATGCCCAAGAGTGGTGGAGATGGATCTTTAGGTAGATTGATTTCCAATCAATTCTGAGGAACCACCATCCTGATTACCATATGGTTGTACAAACTGCACCCCCACCAGTAATGAAGGTGTGTTCTCTGTCCCAGCATGAGTGTCATTGTCTTATTGATCTTAGCCATTCTGACAGCATTAAGACAGAATCTCAAAGTACTTTTGACTTGCATTTCCCTGATGGTTGAGGATGTTAAGCATTTCTGTGTTCCTCTGCCGTTTGAGATTTCTCTTTTGATCTAATACCCATTTTAAATTGTTTTATTTTTAATTGGATTGGTCATTTGTTTGTGTCTTTGCTTGAAATCTAGATCTTTATTGGCTGTAAGGTTGATAAAAATCACTCATTCTGTAGGTTGGCATTTTGCCTAATTGCCTGTGACTTTGACTTACAGAAGCTTTTAATTTTCACGAGGTCTCATTTACTAGTTTTTGATCTTTTTGTCAGTGCTATCCATGTTCTCTTCAGAATGTCATTTCCTGCGTCAATGTGTTTAAGGTTATTCCCACTTTCCCTTCTACAATTTTTAGTGTATCTGGATTTATCTTGAGGTCCTTGATAACTTAGACTTGATTTTTGTGCTAAGTGAAAAGTATGGCTCTATTTGTATTCTTCTATATTCAGAGATCCAGATTCACATGCATTGTTTGTTGAAGATGCTGTCTTTTCTCCAGTGCACATTTCTGGCTTCTTTATTAAAAGAAAAAAAAAAAAAAACAGTTGTCCACCAGTGTGTGGATTTATAACTGTGTCTTCATTTGATTTCATTGGTTCATGTGTTTTTATGCCTTTTGTATGTGGTTTGTTATTTTTATAACTCTGTAGTACAACTAAAAACCAGAAATAATGGGATCTTTTATAGTTCAGGATTGTCTTAGTTATGCTTGATGTTTTATTTTGCAATATGAAGTTAATAAGTATCATTTCAATGACTATAAAAATTGTTTTAAAATGGTGATGTGGATTTCACTGAATCTGTAGCTTGCTTTTGGAAATATGGCCATTTTTACAATGTTAATTCTATCAACTCAGGTGCTTTTGAGATCTTTCTGTCTTCTGATTCCTTAAATTTCTTCTTCAAAGACTTGAAGTTTTTATCATACGGGTCTTTTATTTGCTTGGTTAGAGTTATCCCATGCTAGTTTGTACTATGAATGGTTAGTATTGTATAACATGGAAGGTATTGTTTCCCTGATTTATATCTCACTCAGTTTGTCATTATATATAGGACAGCTACTATTTTGGTTTATTTGTTCATTTACTTGTTTGAGTTAATGTTTTCCTTTTCATAATTTATGTTTTATTCACATTGCATCCCAATTGCAGTCCCCTGTTCTCTCTACTCATTCTGACTCTTTCAAATCCATCTCCCCATGACCCTCTTCTGAAGTTAGTCTTGTATTCAGGCACTCTGATAAACATGATTATCAGCTTTAGGAGTTAGCTGGTAAAATTTTAGGTGCACTTGTCTATATTCTCAGATCATCTCTAAATAAGGATACTTTGATTCATTCCTTTCTAATTTGTTTCCTCTTCACCTCCTTCATTTGTATTTTTCTAGCTAAAATTTCAAGTTCTATATAGAAAAAAATATGGGGAATGTGGGCAGTCTTGCCTTGATACTGATTTTAGTGAAAATGTCTTTAGTTTTTCTTCATTTATTTTGATGTTGACTATAGGTTTCCTGTAAATTTTCTTAATTATGTTTAGGTATGTTCCTTGTATTGCTTCCTTCTCTAGTAATTTTACCACAAAGGGCTATAAGATTTTGTCAAAGATTTTTGCTGCATCTAATGAAATAATAATGTAGTGTTGTTTCAGTTTATTTATATGCTGGAATGCATTTAATAGATGTGGTATGTTGAGTTTTCTTTGAATTTCTGGGATGAAGCCTACTAGAAAATGGTAGGTGACTCTTTGGTGTGTCCTTGGTATCAGTTTGTGAGTACTTTCACATCTATTTTCTTAATGGAAATTGGTTAAAGCTCTTTATTGCTTGATTTGTTATGTTTTGATATCATCATAAATGTCCCTCATAAGATGAATTTGGCTATATTTTGTTTGTATTTTTGTGGAATAATTTGAGAATTGGTGTTTTCTTTAAAAATTCTGGTGCAATTCTGCACTAAAACCATCTGTCCCTGTTTTTGTTGTTATTTGTTTGTTTGTTGTTGGTTTTGTTTTATTGTTGTTGTTTGGAAACGTTCAGTGGCTGTTTCTATTTCTCAAGACTTTTAGTGACTGATTCTATTTCTAAAGGTGTTACGGGATTATTTAAGTAGTTTATCTGATTGTAATTTAAGTTTGGTCAGTTGTACCTATTGAGAAAATTGCCCACTTCTTTTAGATTTTCCAATTTGGTGGAGTACAGTGTGTTATGTTCCTCTTTCTGTTTCTGATTTTGTTAATTGAATATTCACTGTCTGCTTTTAAATTTAGAAGAGGGTTTGTGTGTCTTGTTGATTTTCTTATAGAACCAACTCCTGGTTTCTTTGATTCTTTGTTTTATTTTTTGTTTTTATTTTATTAATTTTAATCTCATCTTCGACTACTTCTTGATGTCTATTCCTCTTTGATGTTCTTATTTTGTTTTGTTCTAGAACTTTCAGGTATGTTATTAATTTGGTAGAATGAGATCTCTCCTTTGTGTATGTTTGTGTGTCTGTGTGTTTGTGTGTGTGTTTGTCTGTGTTCATGTGTGTGCATGTAGGCTATGTACTTTCCTCTTAGCAATGTTTTCATTATGTTTTATATGTATAGGCATGCAGTGAATTTATTTGTATTCAACTGTAAAAGGTTTTCACTTTCTTTCTTTATATCTGCCTTGACACATTTTTCATTCAATAGAGAGTTGTTCCATTTCTATGAGTTTATATGTTTTCTGTTGATTCTGATTTGTTGGCCTTAATCCATAGTGGTCTGATTAGATATATAGTGTTATTTAAATTTTCTTGTATATGGTGAAACTTACTTTGTGTTTGAATATATAGTCAATTTTGGAAAAATTTTAATGAGGTACAGAATAGAATATATATTCCTATGTGTTTTGTGAAATTTTCTGTAACTATCTGATAGAATAAATATAGATGTATAAGATCCGAACTGAGGTTGCTGCAGACAATGAAAATTTCATATAAATATAAAAATTTATACATTTCATATAGCTGAAGGATTTCTCTGTTGACTTTTTGTCTGGATAGCCTGTCAATCTTTGAGAGTAGGGTACGGAAATCTCCCATTGTCAATTTGTGTGGGACAATATCAAGCTATAGCAGTCTTTTTTTTTACACAATGGGTACCCTTGTGTTTATGCATAAGCATTAATAATCAAACAAGAAGTAATTTCAGACAGGAATCTAAATTTTAGAACAAGGAAGTAGGATTCAGACATGAAAATGACTTGGGGCTAGGACAGGGAAGTTGACTCAGATATTTTGGTCATCCTGATAAGCCCTTAGAAACATTGCTCATAGGAATGTTCATGGAATTGTGTTTTATGCCTTGCTTGTTCTTTGACTATTTGTGTTTATTGTTTTGCTTTTTTCTTGACTATTTGCATCTATTGTATTGCTAGACACTCAACCTAGAACTAACCCTAATACATGCATTAATTAAAATGGTATTAAAAAAAGGAGAAGAGGGGATGAAATAGGGAGTTCTAGGGAGGGGAAATGGAGAAGGGGATGACATCTGAATTGTAAATAAATAAAATATCCAATAAAAAATGAAATGTCACATTGGTAGATTTTTCGCTAGATTTCTATATAGTGTCTATAGAACCCATCACTTTTGACTGATTTTGATTTGAAGTCTGATTTGTTAGGTATTTAAATGGCTACATCAACTTGCTTCATAAACCATTTGATTAGAATATATTTTTCCAACCCATTACCCTAAGGAATATTTATCTTTGATGTTGAAGTATATTTCTTGGACGCAGCAGATGAATGGGTTTTGTACTACTCTTTATTGCACAATTGAGAAGTATTAGTGATCAATGACTGCTGATTACTGGTATTTTGCTATTGTGTTGTTGCGTTGGTTTAAGTTTGATCTTTTCATGGTGTCCTAGATTTCATGGATGTTTTTGCCAAAAAAAATTTAGATACAACATTTTTTGACTACTGTATCTATTTTTTGTCATATTTTAGGTGTTTGCAATTGTCTCTTTTATTTCTTATATGTTGTTCGAAAAGACTACCTTTGTAGTTCCTAATAAAATTCCTAGATTTTGATTTTATTTTAATTACAGGTTTAGAATAGCTTTAAAAACTTGCAACTGTTACTATGATCAAGTTGTAGCATTCAAATATTTGCATATTAGTATTATATTGTTTAATTGCCATACAAAACACTGGGAAAATTATGATATTCTCAAATATTGTCAATTTTATTACAAATATATAGAATAATTTTGGCCACTGTTTTTAGATCTAAGATTACAATTATATATGAATTAACCATTTTATATTGTGATATAGTATTTCTCTCATCAGGTATTTTTGATTCTTAAATATCAGTGTAGTTAATTTTGTAAGGATTAATGTTTGATAATATGAGAGTTTCTGTTATTTGACTTTAAACTCTTATGTTCTTGACATATAAATTGTTTACATTTGCTTTCCTTTTGTTTTTCTACTGTGAGTTAAAGTCTGTCTGTTTAGCCCAGTCTGGTCTTAAATTATTAGTACCTGCCTCAGTATCTTCAGGCATGAGGTTATAGGGGAATGCTTCTGTGCTTGCCTTAATTCTTTTATAAAAGAACATATATCTCAACATTAAAATTGTCTTCTGGTATTAATTTCTGACTTTTACAAGACTGATTAGTCTACTTACACTTAGAGTGATTATTTCTGTAGTTAGATTAAAATTCATTACTTTCTCATATTGCTGATATATTATTATTATCTATTGGTCAATTCAGGCTTTTCTGAGTGAATCCGTTAATGATTTTAGTATTCATTTTATTCTATAACAATGTCTGAGGATTATTTCTTTTCTGGGTCTATGTAAAATTTAAAAAAAAATGTCTTGCAATAATAAATGCTTTCCTTAAACTATATTATTCTACATCCTGTATGTTATATCACACAAAAGTTTCATTCAATTTACCTTCCTCCTAATAGTTTTCTACTTATTATAATGTGTTATATATACACATATACATATTTATATTTTCATGATAATTATTGAGTTTCATAATTATCATGTTGATTTTTGATTAATAATTTTATACATCTTACATAATTACCCACACATCCTATCTTTGTATTGCCATGACAAAATAATTCTGAAACACGGTTTTGAAAAGGCTAGGAATGTAAAGAAAACTTTTTTGGGGGGGGGATATTTTATTTACATTTCAGATTCCATCCCTTTCCCCAATTCACCTCCCTAGAAAACCCCTATCCCATGCCCCCTTTTCCTTTTTGCTTTTATATAATTTTTTTAAAATGTTAATCAAAGGCTTTGTAAATTTGGTAATGCTCAATCAGAAGTGTAACCCAATACCCAACCTAGATAGATCAACTATTTTGACTGGTGGAGACACGTGAACATCTGCCTCCATGTCCCTCCATCTCTTTCTTTCTCTCTCTCATCACCTAGCTTCTCCTCTCCTTCCTCTCCTCCTCTCCTTACTCCTTCTCTTCCTCTCACCTTAGCTTCTCCTACATATCACCCTTCCTGTTAAAATAAAACTTTTCTCTCAAAATACAATTAGAGCATAATTATGCCAATTTGTACCAGTGAGGTACAAGATAGTCCTAATACCCATTCCATCATTTTGTTGACTAACCAGAACCTCTGTTATCTCTCTTAACTAAAACACTTAGTTCTGAACTTAGCTTTTTCCTTGGCTTTAGAATGAATGTCAGCTGAAAACCATCCACTCAAATCTTTTCTTTCAAAGTAAATAGTCAGGATTGGCTATGAGACTATATGTTTTTCAACCCTGTCAGAAATCCAGAAGGACTGAGTTAACTACATCAACCAACTGAGAGGCCAAACCTACTCCATTTGGGGACTGAGCTCCATCTTAAGAGAAACTTAACCTATAGCTGAATCGAGGCCACACCCATGTACCAGAAAGGACCCCATGGCTTATCCTTGGTCCCTACCCCAGAATTACTTCTTAGCTACTTCCTAACAACAGTTAATCAAATATTAGTCTGATTGTTTCAGATGAACTTTCAGACTATTTGTGATTTTTCATGGGTTTTCTTCAGTGGACCCACCTGTAGGCTAACAATAGTTATACTTGCTAGCCTAAATCCACCTATCTTGTTCACCATTTTCCTATAAAGTCTTGTCCTGATGAGAGCTCAGGGCTACACCCTTCCATTCTACTCTGTCAGAGACTGTGGCATTGCTTAATCTCAAGCTTGTAAATAAAGACCCTACTGTGATTACATTGGATTTGGCTTCTTAGTGGTCCTTTGGGGTTCACAAATTCTTCCTGAAATGTCACAACATAGCTCTTTTGGCAAGAGATCACATCCAAAGTCCTTGTAACCAGTCATAAATGCAGATATGCCCTGGATTACAATATGATCTGGCTGGAATACAGACATGTTCTTAGTACACATCTATAATTTATAACAATGAAGATAAGAAGCAGCCATGTTTGAAACTGATCTCTAATTGAGGGCAAACTAAGTGATGATTCAGAATGATTTGACAGAATGACAGAGATGAGATAAAACCAACTCATATGAGAACAGTACAGGAGAGAGAGGCTACCTAAGAGCAGGAAGACAGATAAGTGTGCATACATATGGAAGTTTTTACCAGGAAGGTTTTGCAGAGACAAGTTTGAGAAAGAACAGATAGACACAGGTGAAGACAGAACAAGGCAGAGAATGAGAAGGAGCTGGAAGATTGCCTATGTTAGAATGAGGCCAGACAAAGCAATTCAGGCAGAACCTGAGAGAAGCCAGATTGAATAGTCAGTTTGGAAGATTAGATGGTATGGAGGCTAGAAACTTCCATGCCTTGGCCTAAGAATAGCTAGAGCAGAAAAATAAATACTGTGGACTCAGCTCCGGCTATGTATTAGCACAACTTGGCTATGTCTCTCGTCTCATCCCTTAATCGTGGAAATGAAACAGTCGTTTACAAGAAACCATGCAGGATAATCTATAATAAAATGTCAACCTTTCCTGACTGTCTTTTTTTTTTCTTGGCCTGGAGCAGTCAGTACTCAGGCTTGCTGAGAGCCATGCAGGAAGAATGACAAATGACTTCAGAAATGAAGAAATGTGGCCCTGTGGTTACCATAGTCATGGGTAAGTCTCCGTGTGGCACAAACCTGATGACCACATGTTCAGAGGAATTCATGCTGTTATAGAGTTCTGTTCTGCTTACTCTCTCTGATCTCTCTCAATCTAAGAATTATATGAAAACATTAAGGGAGCTTCCAGTCCCTCACTGGATAGTATTTCTGGCACTCATAATAATAATGTTTGATTCCTTTCAGGCCTTGCTGATGGAGCAGATTAATGATTCAATCACCAGCCTAGGAAATAACTTACAGATGTAGATTGTCAGCAATAACCACCACTCTTAAAAAAATATTTGCAAAAGTAAAATTGTTAGTGTAGCTGGGTTGCAATATTTTTACTACTGGTTCTGATGTAGAAAATCTTTTAAAAAATTTGAAATTCAGAACTATCTTATTAGTTGAGCTAGGGATCTTTAATGGTCAGGGAACAAGACCAGTGGAAGCACTGGCTGACATGACACTCACTAAGTAACTGAATCTGAACTGTTCATGATTGAGACCCATTTGTATACCTATTTGTGCTCTCAGCTTCCCAATATTATTTATTAAGAATTACTGATGAGGATTTAAGGTAGATATGACTGATTTTTATATAAAAGTTTAGATTTGTGATTCTTTTTAAGATTGTAACATTACTTTTAAAGATAAATAATAAAATAGTTACTCTTTTCTTTGTAGCCACAAATTGCTACCTGCCAGTAAGAGAAATTGGCTGTGAAAACTACCTTGTTGTTTATAATTTGTTAATCTATAACAAGATGCTTAGTTATGAATGTACATGGGTTTGGGGGAATAATTTTTTTTGTTTAACTGTACTACTTAACATTATTTTTTTATAAAGGTTTGGGAGCACACACTGTTTTTGTTTTGTTTTGTTTTGTTTTTTCACAATCATTTACTAGAAGAAAACTTAAACATAATCACTTCATAACTTTTTACTACTTAAAAGATTTTCTTGGGACATATGAGTGTTAGAAATAATAATAATGTGTGGAAAGTTATAACACTTTTTGAAACTCCAGAAAAATGCATCATATCGCAGTTAAATAGGATCCGCTAGAGTAGTGCTCTAAATATAATTTTGGATGAAAAATCTGTTGGACGTTCAGTGTTTCATCAGGAATCAATAATGTCTTTTCTATACACATAATACAGATAAGGTTAAATTAATAGTATTTAGGTAAGAAATAATTTGTGTTGGAAATAATTTCAATGAGTTTGAAAAAAAGCCTTAAAGTTTCTTATAAAGTAATTTATATGAAGAAAGTATTTAATTTTGGAATCCAAAAAGATGGAGCAAAGATATAAATAGCATTCTGAGACAAATGGTGCTTTGGTAGATACATCCACAAATAAAATTAAACTACTATTGTAAGTGTGCAATTTTGAAATTTTCAGTATGTATCCTTTTGTACATACGTGTGTCAAGTAATGGGAATACTCAATGTAAAAAAACACTTTATTGTACGCATGTATATAAATAATATTGCACGTCAGTTTGAATACAAAGTCTAATCATACATGCAAAGCAAGCCAATAGTTAATTCAGAGTCAACTTCAATCCTGTAAGTGGAAAAATAGTAACACTTACTTTGTTATCTCTGCAACTATTATAATAGACTTTTAGATTGATGATGTTTAGAAAATATATATTGTGTCAAAAAAACATTCTTAAGGGATAGGTGAGTCACCTGGAAGAGGTGTTTTTTGTTTTGTTTTGTTTTGTTTTGTTTTTTTGAGTTGAACTGCCTGGAACAGCCTTAAACTATTTGTGTGCCATGAAAAGGATAATTGCCAGCCTGAGAACTTTCTTGCCATTTCATGGCTGCAAAGAACAGAACATTAAGTCTCCTCCAGAGCCAAGAGCTTTGATAGGTTACATAATCCCATGTGGTCATCCCTGAATACCCATACATAATAGCAAATCGAAAAGACTTAGAAGGCTGAATTTATAAATACATATAATATATACTTAATATAAAAACAGTAATGATAAGAAGAGATCATGCATTTGAGGTCATAATTATTTGATATTTTCCATTTTTTCAAGATTTTTTCACATTTAACGAGTTGTTGATATATTATGCAATAATTGTATGAATTTCATTGGATTCTCATAACATCCTTTTTTCTCTGTCAATTTATTAATTTGATTCTTACTTTAGGTTGGTTAAAGAGGGGATTGAACATTGTATTTACATTTTCAAAGAAAAACTATTAGTTTGATTTGTTTTTTCATGCTGTTATTTTAATTTCCTATTCATTAATTTCTATTTCAATCTTTATTTTTCGTACAGTTTGCTACATGAGTTTGACTTAAGATTGTCTTTCTAGGACCTTTGGAGGATTAGGTTAAATATTTGATATTTTTATGTAAGTTTTTAATAGAAATACCTATGGATATAAACTATCATCTACAAACTCGCTTGTCTGTCTATATTCCAACTGATTTTATTTTTCAGTGATATTCTGCTCATGTTTTGTACTATCCAGTCATTCACCATTTGCATAGCTTCTATCATTTCTTTGATGGTTGATTTCTACTTTTGTTCCACTATGATATTATCTTATGAAATGAATGACTCAAATTTTTTATACTAGCTATAGCTTAATTTGTGGCCCATAAAAGTATGAAACATTCCATAGCATGTCAAGATTGATGTATACATTCTGTTTTTCAGAAAGAAAGTCTGCATCTATATCTTGAAGTCAATACATTTGTGACATAGTTTAGTTCTGCATTTTAGCTATAAAGATTAAATTTTCAAAGGCAGTTTTGTTGAATATAGAAATTTTAGCTGGTAATTATCTTCTTTGAGTTTCTGGAATAATAAAATCATAATTGTAATGCCATTCTGCTTTTATATTCTGGCCTTATTTCATTTAAATGAAATATGTGATTGTATGATTTCTAAGATTTCAGGAAAGCTAATGTAAAATCTATTGTTATTATGATATGTGTGCTTTGTTGAGTTGAATGATTTTAATAATTTTTACATTTACATTCTTGAATATTGTTTCTTTGCTTAGTATTTTTGACACCTTGACTATTGTCCTACTTAGGTTTACTGTCAGTCTGATGCAGGCTGGAGTCACATCAAGAAAACAATGTCAGTTTATGGATTTTTCAAGCCAGATTTATTCCTGGGAATATTTGTGGTGAATCCTTTGATGTATGCTATCCCTGCCCTAAATTCTTCCAGTGCTGGATTGCTATCTGGAAGTACTCCAAATAATTTCTTTTTTTTTGGTAATTTTCATTTGATTTGACTGTTTTATCACAGTGAAAGGATGGAAATTAGAATAACCATGACATAGTGTGACATGGTTCTTCACTGGTTTGGACTGATAGGATTTCTAAACTTTCCCTTTGTTTAATATGTCAATTTCTTCCCTTATAGGATTAAGAATTTTTTTCTGTTTTTGAAATTTTTCTGCTTTAATTTTATTGAATGAAGTTTTGATATTCTTATTGTTTATCTCAGTTCTGTCTTCTGTACTATGTTCTAAGGTTTGGTAACTTGAACATGTCCTTTGGACAATCAAGAAAAGAAACAAATAATCAAAAATCCAAATTAAAATTTAGTATTGACCTAAACAGGAAATCTTTTAAATAGATTATACAAGGTGACTGGGGTAGACACCTAGCTGGTCTGCTCCTATGAAGACAACATATCCTGAGACATCCTAGAGGAGCCACTGCACTCAAAGCAACAGGTAAGAACATTCTCCCACTACCCTAAGCCCCAGAGCTACAACTGGGAGCAGGAGGTGCTCAGGACCCAGAAGGCACCCAAACCCAGCCCCTGCAGAATACCATTCCCCTTCCTCCCCTCACTTGGTCCTTGTGGCTGGGGCAGACACCTAGCTGGTCTGCTCCTGTGAAGACACCATATCCTGAGACATCCTAGAGGAGCCACTGCACTCAGAGAAGCTGACACCATATCCTGAGACATCCTAGAGGGGCCGCTATATTCAGAGCAGCAGACATCTAGCTGGTCTGCTCCCATGAAGACACCAGATCCTAAGACATCCTAGAAGAGACACTGGACCCAGAGCAACTGACACTGAGCTGGTCTGCTACCATGGAGATACCATATCCCAGGACATTCTAGAGGAGCCACTGCAGTGAGAGCAGCTGGAGCTCAGGATCACAAGATCACAAGATTACAGAGACATCTGGACCCTGAAGAGTTCTGACACAAGCAAGATAACTGAAAGGACAGGCTCCAGTCAGAGACAGTGAGTGCAGGTAGCACTAGATTTAACCAGATGGCAAAAGTCAAGCACAGGAACATAAGCAACAGAAACCAAAGTTACTTGGCATCATCAGAACCTAGTTCTCCCACCATAGCAAGCCCTACCCAATTCATTCTATGAAGCTACAATTACACTTATACCTAAACCTCACAATGACCCAACAAAGAAAGAGAACTACAGACCAATCTCTCTTATGAATATTGATGCAAAAATACTCAATAAAATTCTCGAAAACCGAATCCAAGAACACATCAAAACAATCATCCATCATGATCAAGTAGGCTTTATCCCAGGAATGCAGGGATGGTTCAATATTTGGAAATCCATCAATGTAATCCACTACATAAATAAACTCAAAGAAATAAACCACATGATCATCTCACTAGATGCCAAAAAAAGCATTTGACAAAATTCAACATCTCTTCATGATAAAAGTTTTGGAAAGATCAGGAATTAAAGGCCCCACCTAAATATAGTAAAAGCAATATACAGCAAGCCAGTAGCCAACATCAAACTACATGGAGAGAAACTTGAAGCAATCCCACTAAGATCAGAGACTAGACAATGCTTCCCACACTCACCCTACCTATTCAATATAGTACTGGAAGTCCTAGCCAGAGCAAGTAAACAACAAAGGAAGGCAAAGGAATACAAATAGGAAAGGAAGAAATCAAAATTTCACTCTTTGCAGATGATATGATAGTATACTTAAGTGACCCCAAACTTCCACCAGAGAACTCCTAAGCCTGATAACAACTTCAGAAAAGTGGATGGATATAAAATCAACTCAAATACATCAGTAGCCTTCCTATACTCAAAGATAAACAGGCTGAGAAAGAAATTACTGTACTACAGAGCAATAGTGATAAAACTGCATGGTATTGGTATAGAGACAGGCAGGAAGATCAATGGAATAGAATTGTAGATCCAGAAATGAATCCACACACCTATGGTCACTTGATCTTTGACAAAGGAGCTAAAACCATCCAGTGGAAAAAAGGACAGCATTATCAACAAATGGTGCTGGTTCAACTGGAGGTCACCATGTAGAAGAATGCAAATAAATCCATTCTTATCCCCTTGTACAAAGCCCAAGTCCAAGTGGATAAATGACCTTTACATAAAACCAGATACACAGAAACTAATAGAAGAGAAGGTGGGGAAGACCCTTAAATACATAGGCACAGTAGAAATGTTCCTGAACAGAACACCAAAGGCTTATGCTCTAAGTTCAAAAATTGACCAATGGGACTTCATAAAATTGCAAAGCTTCTGTAAGGCAAAGGACACTGTCAATAGAACAAAGTGACAACCAACAGATTGGGAAAATCTGTTGGTTACCAATCCTACTTCCAATAGAGAGCTAATATCCAATATATGCAAAGAACTCAAGAAATTAGACTCCAGACAACCAAATAACCCTATTAGAAAATGGGGTATAGAGCTAAACAAAGAATTCTTAAATGAGGAAACTCGAATGGCTGAGAAGCACCTTAAGAAATGCTCAACATCCTTAGTCATCAGGGAAATGCAAATCAAAACAACCTTTAGATACTACCTCACACCAGTCAGAATGGCTAAGATAAAAAACTCAGGTGATAGTAGATGGTGGTGAGAATGTGGAGAAAGAAGAACACTCCTCCATTGTTGGTGAAATTGCAAGCTTCTACAACCACTCTGGAAATCAATCAGGCAGTTTCTCAGAAAATTGGACATATAGCTGAGGACCCAGCTATACTACTCCTGGGCATATACCCAGAAGATGCTCCAACATATAACAAAGACATATGCTCCACTATGTTCCTAGCAGACTTATTTATAATAGCCAGAAGCTGGAAAGAACCCAGATATCCTCAACAGAGAAATGGATACAAATAAATGTGGTACATTTAAAGAATGGGGTACTACTCAGCTATTAAAAATTATGAATTTGAGAAATTCTTAGGTAAATGGATGGAACTAGAAAATATCATCCTGAGTGATATAATGGAATCACAAAAGAAGACATGTGGTATCTGCTCACTGATAAGTGGATATTAACCCAAACGCTTGAAATAGCCAAGATGCAACTCACAGACCATGTGAAGCTCATGAAGAAGGAAGACGAAGTGTGGGTTCCTCGGTCTTACTTAGAAGGAGTAACCAAATACTCAAGGGAGCAAATATGGAGACAAAATGTGGGACAGAAACTGAAGGAGGGGCTGTTTGGAGTCCATTCCACCTGGGTATCTATCTTATGTGCATTCACCAAAGTTAGATGCTGATGTGGATGTCAGGAAGTGCATGATGACAAGAGCCTGAGATAGCTGTCTCCTTGGATGTCTGCCAGAGTCTGACATATTCAGAGGCAGATGTTCACAGCTAACCATTGATATGATCAAGGGGTTCCCAATGGTGAAGTTAGAGAGAAGACTGAAGGAGCTGAAAAGGTTTGTGGCCCCATGAGGAGAGCAACAATACCAACCAACCAGAGCTTCCCTGGTTCTAAACCACCAGCCTGGAAGCACATAGGGAGGAATCCATGACTCCAGCTATATGTAGGGGAGGATGGCCTTGTTGGGCATCGGTGAGAGAGAAGATTCTTGGTCCCATGAATGCTGAACACCAAGTGGGGGGGAAATTTGAGGGTGGGAAGGTGGGAATGGGGAGGTAGGTGGGTGGACATCCTCTTAGAAGTAGGAGGAGGTGGGATGGGATAGGGGGTTCCTGGGCAGGGGAGGGGGCAGAAATGGGGTAAGGGGATAAAATCTGAAATGTAAATATAATATCCAATAAAAAATAGATTACACAAATGCCCAAAAAATATTTGTTTTGAATAAACCATCATTGAGAAGAAATCTAAATCTACTTTCAGATTTCATCTCATTCCAATCATAATGGCTAATGTTAAAAAAGAACACCAATACTGGTATGGATATTGGAAAAGGAGAACATATAGTCATGGCAGATGGAAGTGTGAGTTTGTAGACACTGTGCAAATTAGTTTGTAGTTTCTTCTAAGCCTAAAAATAGATCTAAAACATGATGCAGTTATGCCATTCTTGGCATATACTCAACTACTATATTCTCTTAAACTGTTACCTGCTCATCCATGCTGACTGATACTATAGTCAAAACAAGTAAGTAAAAACAAATGAGAAAGCTGACAACTGATGAATGAATAATGAATGTGTTGCATACACACAATAGACTTATTAAACCAGTTTTTAAAAAAACTATAAAATTCCACACAGAATAATGGAGTATTACAATATCAATCTGAATGAGGTAACTCGGACCTTCAGAGATATTAGATATTTTCCCTCATTTATGTATGCTACCTTTGAATCTTCAGAATTCCTCTTTCAAAAAGAAATACAAGACAAAGAGTAGAGCAGAGACTGAAGAAAAGGCCATCCAGAGACTGCTCAACTTAGGGATCCATCCCATCTATTGCTGATGCCAAAAAGCACTTGCTGAAAAGAGCCTGCTATAGCTGTTTTCTGAGAGCCTATGCCAGAGCCTGATGAATACAGATGTAGATGCAGGAAGCCAAACATTGGACTCAGTGCCAGCACCCCTATGGAGAAGTTAGGGCAAGGACTGAAGGAGCTGAAGGAGCTTGCAACCCCATAGAAAGAACAACAATATCAACCAACCAGATCCCACAAAACTCCCAGAGACTAAACCACCAACCAAAGAATATACATGGGGGAACCCATGGATCCAGCTGGATAAGTAGCAGAAGATTGCCTTATCTGGCATCAATGGGAGGAAAGGCCCTTGATCTCATGTAGGGGATGATCCAGTGTAGGGGAATGCAAGTTTGTTGAGGCAGGAGTGGGAGAGCATGTGGGGTGGCACCTTCATAGAGTTGGGGGGGATATAGGGTTTATGGAGGGGAAATTGAGAAGGGGGATAACATTTTAAATGTAAATAAATAAAATAACCAATAAAATAAAAGAAGAAAAAATGACTTGAAGAAATCAGGGATACAAGGTATATGTATACTTATAAACAATAAAGGCAATATACAGCAAGCGAACAGCCAATATCACGTTAAATGGAGAGATATTTAAAGCAATTCCACTAAAATCAGGGACAAGGCTGTCTACTCATCCTATCTCTTCAATATATTACTTCAATTTCTAGCTAGAACAATAAGACAACTAAAGGAGATCAAGGGGATACAAATTGGAAAGGAAAAAATTAAACTATCACTATTTGCAAATGATAAGATAGTATACATATGTGACCCCAAAATTCTACCAGAGAACTCCTACAGCTGGTAAACAGGTTCAGCAAAGTGGCTGGATACAAAATTAGAGAATTTAGTAGCTCTACTTTATACAAGTGATAAATGGGCTGAGAAAGAGGTTAGGGAGACAATACCATTCACAAATAATATAAAACTCCTTGGTGTAACTCTAACCAAGCAAGTGAAAGAGCTGTATTTCTATTCTTAATTGTATTGGGGGGGAGGGGGCTGGGATTTTTATAAAATCTTATTTCAATTGGATTTTTTTAAAGTATGAATTCCCCACAAAAATACTGATAGAACTATTTGAACAAAAATGTGTAAAAGACAGAAAATGTGCTTTCTGCATGAAGATGGTACAAATTTCTGTTTTATGAAACCAGAAAAAGCCCTAATGTGTTTTTGTAGATATTTATTAGACAGTGACATAATAATGTCATCTCTGAATCCTCTAAAAATTTGTTGAATTAATCTTTAATATGCATGCTACTTTAAAAAAAAGAAAGAAAAAACCAACATGCTATGAAATTTGGGGTTCTTGTAGTAAATATTAATTTTGATGGAACATATGGAATGGGACACTTTTCAATAACAAAACATGAAATTAATTACATAAAGGCACACACATTCGAAAATGCAATAGTAACATTATTAAAGCTTAAATCACACATTGATCCCTACACATTAATAGCTGGATACTTCTAAACCCCACTCTTAGCATTAGACAGGCAATGCATACTAAAGCAGAGAAATAATGGAGGTAACAAACATTATGACTCAAATGGACTGAACAAATATCGATAGACAAATTTTCTAAACTAAATAATGTACTTTCTTCTTAGCTCCTCATGGAGGTTTATAAAAAGTTGACCTCATACTCAGTCACAAAGTACCTTCCAACAGATACAAGAACATTGAAATAGCCCCTATCCTATGAGACCACCATAAATTAAAGCTTGAATGCAACAAAAGAAATAACAGAAATTATGCAAACTCTGAAAGCTGAACAACTTTCTACCCTGTCCAAGTAGAAAGCAGAAAGAAATTATTTTCTAAAATCAATGAAAATGAATGCACAATATACCCAAACTTATGGGACACAATGAAAACAATGTTAAGAGGAGAGACCATAGCGCTAAGTTCCTTCATAAAGAAAGTGAAGAGATTACATACTAGCGACTTAAAAGTACACATGAAAGCTCCAGGAAAGAAAGGAGAGAGAGAGAGAGAGAGAGTGAGAGAGAGAGAGAGAGAGAGAGAGAGAGGAAACATACTCAAGAGGAGTAGAGTTCAGAAAATAATTAAAATCATGGCTGAAATCAATAAAACAGATACAAAGAGAACAGTATAATGTATCAATTATAGAAAAAGTCAGTTCTTTGAGAAAATCAACAAGATAGACAAGCATCTATCAAAATGAACAAAGAGACACAGAGAGACTATCTAAATAAAAGGAATCAGAAATTAAATAGAGTATAACAGTAGACACAGAGGAAATCATTAGGTCCCAGAAAATTTGAAAGAATTCTACCTTAAGACCCAGCTATAATGGTCCTGGTTATATACCCAAAGGACGTTCCATACTATTACAAAGTCACTTTCTCAACTTTATTGATGGCAGCCTTTTTGTAATAGCTAGAAACCATAAACAATCTAGAATTCTCTCAAAGAATTGGTAAAAGAAAATGTGGTTAATTTGCACAATAGAATATTTTTTCAGCTGTTAAAAATAACATTATAAAATTTACCAGAAGCTGATAGACTTAGAAAAATCCATCTTGTGAGAGATAACCCATACAAACATGATATGTACTTACTTATAAGTAGATAAAGGCTATAAATTAATCAATAAAATGGACACAATCCACATACCCAGAGAGGCTCAATAACAAGAACATAAGAGAGAATCCTGTGAATATTTCTGGGAAGGAGAAATAATAAAATAGAAATTTCTAGTGAATTGCAGGCATGTGGGAATGGAAAGAGGAGGTAGTAGGCTGAGGGTTGAAAGAAGAGAATACTGAGAGACAACTCCAATAGAGGGCACAATTTTAGGGGCATGGTAGAAATCTAGTGAAATGGAAACTCCTAGGAATCCATGAGGGTGAACCTAGAAAAGACTCCTAGTAATGGCAGATATGAAGTCTAAGCTGGCCACCCTCTCTATCCAAGCTAGGCATCCAGTGGAAGGATAGGGATACAAACCCATTCACAATACTTTTAACCTACAATTTGTCCTGCTTGTAAGATGTTCTGAGTGAAAGAAGGGATGGGACTTGTGGTAGTGGCCAAACAACTGTTGGTCAAACATGAAATCCTGTCATGAGAGGGTATCAAATGCTGACATTGCCTGGCAGGCCAGGAACCAGAGCCTAGATAGACATAGGATAGAACCAAACAGAACTTGAAAAAAAAAAAAAAGCCCTCCTAAGCCTGTCAAGCCATTGTTCTTGATATAGAAAAGACAGAGCCTTCTATGCATTGGGTAGCACACTATCATAAATATATAATATTGTCACATTGTGTCCAAATTTTACAAATTTTGTTGTGCAGAATTTAAGCTGTTATGAGATTATCTAGAAATTTGATATTTGTCAAAATTGTAATTTTTAAATGTAAACTGGCCTTCAAATCCAGCCTAAAAATCATAGGAAAAGAAAGGAAGGAAGAATGAATGAAACAAAGAAAGAAAAAAAGAAAAAAGGAAGGAAGGAATACCTACCCAAACAGAATATCAAATCTTTGTATTAAAATTAGGAAATTATAAAAATTAAACAATTAATTGTGAACAATTTTAATTGTGAACAATTAAAAAAAGAAATATTAATGAAATGATTCCTAATGCTACACATATAGACTTATAGACTGGAGTCCAGCATAATTGTCACCAGAGAGGCTTCATTCAGGACCAGATTGACATGAGATGCAGAGACCCAAAGACAAACAAGATCTGGGCCATGATCTCCTGACAAAGGGGAAGCAGAAAAATTGTAGGAGCTCACAGGACTACAGATACCACAAAATTATGGCCCACAAAATCAGCTAAGCAAGAATCATAAAAGCTCACAGGACAGAACCTAGAATCAGGGAGCCTGTATGGGTCTCACCTTGGTCTTCTGCATATATGTTATGCTTTCTTTAGGATTGTGTGCTTGAGGAATACCTAATAGAAGGAATGAGAGCTATCTTTGACTTTTGATGACAGCTTTAGAGACCCTTTTCCTCCTAGTGGTATTGACCTGTCCAGCCTTAATATAAGGGTAGGTACCTAATCTAACTGCAATTTGACATTCCATGCTTAGTTGATGTTGCTGGGTGGTCTGCCAGTTTCTGAAGGGAAGTGGAGGAGGAGTAGAGAGTAGATCTCAGGATGGGAGAGGGAGAGGACGAGGACTTCGAAAAGAGAAGGGAGGGAAAACTTCAGTTAGGATCTAATATATGAAGCAGAAAATGTTTAAAATAAAAGAAAGCTCAATTGCTAATGGATGTATGTCTAATTAATATAATCAGTGTCACCTACGTCATACACGAGTGGTTGGTTATGGTTATTTTTCTTTTTCGTGATTAAACTTCACATAACCAAAAGAGTTCCTATAGAGCAACACATTCTCATCTATCTTTATAACAGTATATTGTGAGATGTTTGTAACTTTTTCAGAAATGCTAGCTCTCATTGGTTGAAATTAGTTGAGCTTTCCTTTGTCTTTATAAATAATGATGGAATTAAGGCAAAGGAACTAAAGATATGGTTAAGTGGGTATGCCAATGAGATACAGTGCAGAGTTCAGTGCAGAGGCACTGAGTTGTGTTCCTAGCTCCCACGGTGAACCACATAAGTCTGATAATGACTTCATGTCCAAGGACCTACTCTCTTTTCTGAATTCATTGAGCTGCAGCACTCATATACACATTCCCACACAAGACATACAAACCTGTCAATAACTAAAAAAAAAAAATTAAAAATATTTCGAAGTCTAGAAATGATGGAGCAAAGGATCCAGTTGAGTATGATTTAAATAAATTGTATGTATTGCCAAAGTTTAAATAAACAAATAATAACTTTACAAATGTTAATGTTTGAAAAATAGAATTTTATTCAGATCTTTAAGGGGGCATACATCATCCACTCCCCCTATGAAAATGTAAATATTATTTTGCATATTTATATATTTACTACTTTGTAAATGAATTTGTATAGGTTCTAAATAATATGATCATAATTGTTTTAATAATATTTTTAGGAAGCATATATTTACTTACAATATCCAAATGAAAATACCAAAATTTCATCCATGTATACAAATTAAACTTCCTCTGTATATGATGTATGATCACTATAGCAAGATGACAAGATTCACATTTGTAGCATCTATTATAAGAAAAAGCCCAAATAGTATTCAAATATCCAACCAACAAAACCAATAAAATGTTAGCACTCTTGCTTTGCATGCAGAGAAAAGCTTGTACTTCCCAGTCTGTAATTTATTTCCTCAAAGGATCATGAGTGACTCAATTCACTTTCTCATATTTAAAAATAATTTATCTGTTACCTGCTGCAGAGGGACTATGTCTCATGCAAGAAAATAATTATGGCTGGGGGAACGGTCTTTGCACAATTATAGAGCCTTTGTTATTTATCTGCATTGTTCCATAACAGTACTAGAAGGAATTTGAATAAAGTGAGGGTTGCAGTTATTTATTGTTATCTTTTTGGATTTTTTTTTAACCTGAGTAACAAAGAAGATTAAACATAATCAGTTCCAGCTGGAAACACTTCTACAGTATGTCAAGGACAATAAGTTCACAAATTGACTTTACCTGCTACTCATGTGGTATATGAAAAGAATCAGGCAAAGGGGAATTTAATTAGTGTCTCATAGTAGGAATAAATAGCACAAAAGATTGACTGCTGATTGCATTGAAAATGAGTAGCATGCATAGTAGTCAACAACTGAGCAGAAGTGGTCTGCTAGAAAGTCTTCTGTCACAGAAATTTTGATTTTATTGCATTATCTCATGTGGAGTCTATCTTGCATATAATTTCTGGTATAAAGAGTAAGTATAATTTTATTATACTTATAAATATGTAGACTTGTTGTTACCTGAGTTGTTACAATGCAGAGATTTATACTAAAAGATAGAAATAGTTGTTGAAAGCCCACCATTTAAGGAATCAAGTGGAAGAAATTACACCACACCCTCCAAAAAAGTGGTTATTTTTTTTTCAGCTCTTTCCTTTAAAAAGTACCAAACCCAGACTTAACAAAGCCTAAAAAACAGAAAAGTAAATGTGAAAATTTTTATTGAAACAAATAAAATAAGTATTTTCATGAGTGAAATTAACCTTGAGATAGATTCATTCTACACGTTGTAGTAGAAGGATAGAGTTAGGAAAGTGTTACAGAGGAATATTTCAATGATATGTCATATGTAGTAAGTGATTGGATTTATGATAAGACATATTAAGCTAAAATAATGAAAAGAAATATAAAAACATAAAAATGAACATTAGTTTAAAAGTGACTTTTGAAATTTATTGATGAGGTAGAAGTATATATATATATATATATATATATATATATATAGTGAATTTTCTACAAGTTATTTTAATCATATTTTTTCTCTTCTCCTAGATCTGCCCCTATGACCCTTCCCACCTAATTTCATTTTTGTTCTTAACTAAAACAAACACTATAACCACAAACACTACCAACAAAACAATCACACACACACACACACACACACACACACACACACACGTAGCCTGATTATTATTGGTCACCTACTTCTGGTGATATTGACTGTCCAGGAATGTAATTGATAAACTCAATGTCACTCAAGTGAAGAGAACTTACTTTCTTTATCTTGGCACATATCAATTTTGCATGGCTTATGAAACTTTGTGCTATGCTGTGTTTGTGTTTTCCCTAAGTTTATGCTGGTCTTATGTGTGTTGTTCAGTCTGTGTGAGTTTATATGTATATCTATCTGCTTTGTTGTGTCTGGAATATTCAGTTTTCACAAACTCACCCAGCACCTCCTGCTCCTTCAATCGTTCAATCTCCTCTTCTTCTGGATCCATAATCTTTGAGCAAAGTGGTGTCATATAGACATCCAATTTAGGGTTGAGGACATCAATGTCTTCAACTCTCTGCACATTGTCCTATTGTGATTTTTGTGTTAATCAATATCTATCTATTTCAAGGAAAAGCTTATCAAATATGATTAGATATACTGATTTTTGAATGTGTTATAATGCCATTAAGAGTCATTTTACTGAGCAGAATAAGAATAATTTGGTTTTACCTTAAGCCTTATCTAGTGACCTATTTAATCTCTAGATCTTGGTCTTATCAAAAGTGCCAAGGAATGAGTTTCATATCATAGAAGAGTCCTTAAATTAAAAAAAATGTAACTGAGAAGATTAAAATGTAGTTGATTATTTCTATATCATTTGTGCTACTCTACCAGTGGGCTTATTTTGAAGGCAGGTGACCACTATAGTCCACAGGGTACATAGTTGGTAAGACTGATGGTTCATCCCTCTCCACTGGTAGTGTTTATAGCAACATATAGCACCAACATTAGTCTAGTCAGTAGAGATGAAACTTCCAATTAAATACAAGCTATATTTCTCCATGTGTTTAACATAACTATATAGTTTATTCAGCAGTAGAGTCTTACACTGAAGTTGTTGTAGTAACCAATAAAATTGACAGTATCCTGTGTTAGTTAGAATATGCATCAGGTGCTTTCAAAGTATTTTTTCTGTTAATCCATAAAACATCAGAACACTTGACAGTCTACTGGTAATACTGACAGCAGGAAAATTCTTTATGGTCAAATAATGACCAATATGGAATCTCTGGCTAAAATGTGTGTTCATATCATTTAACACATGAATGTTTAGGGACTTTAAATAGATCTAATTTTTACAAAGGTAATTCTTGCAAGGTGTATGAAAAGAGAATGGAGAGAAGCACCTAAAGGCTACTATCAACAGCCTTCGTATCAACTATATGAGCCTTCTTTATATAAAGAAACATGCAGTAGAAGCTTCCATATGCAACTGAATATTATCCTAATGAACCCTTTGTCCAACTATTTCACAATAGTCTGCTGAATAGGTTTACATTACCTTGACACAAGCTATAGTCATCTGAGGGGAGGCAATCTCTGTAGAGAAAATGCCTCCATATGATTGATCTGCATCAAGTTGATAGAGTATTTTCTCAGTTCAGGATTAATTTCAGAGGGTCCAGCTATTATTGCACTGGGCTGGGTGGTCCTGAATTTTATCCAAAAGCACACTGAGAAAGCTGTGAGGATCAAGCCAGTAATAAGCAACACTGCTCTATGGTTTCTGAAACAGGTCTGCCTCCAGAGTCCTACTAAATTTGAGCTGTGCCTTGACTTCACTCAATGGACAGTTTACTCCCAAGTTCTTTTCATCATGGTGTTTCATCACAGTAATAATAACTTTATTTAAGGCAAATTAGGAATAAACAGAAAGTTCAGAGGAAAAGAGTTGAGTTAAAATAATACAAACTAAGAACCAATATATAGTTGAGCCTGGTTTTGAACACAAAGAAACCCATCTCCTTGAGCCTCCCTAAAGCTTGAATTCTGTATGTGAAACACCATACTTAACTTCAAAATAGCTTCTTCACTAAGTCAAATTTAGTTTCTTTAACAGTTTCAAAGGAAAGAGTAAAACTCCTAACACTACTATGTCAACATTATGATAGAGTTTATTGTCAAATAAGAGTCCAATGATCATGCATTATCTAGCATCTTGTTCAAATAAATTTCAAGATTTGGGGAAATGTTTAAATATGGAAAAATCATAAAGGAAATTCATAATAAAAGTTAGCATTTGACATGTAATGTGGCATGGCTGTTTAGAAGAAAAATATCCAGAGTTTGAGGGGAACATAGAACACTTCCAAAGGAAAGAAAAGAGGAAGAGGAGAAGAGAATAAGTCATGGAGGACACAGGAGTAGAAACAGATATGTGGAGTGCCTGCCTTTTGTTCAGAAAGACAGATACATATATAGTTGTGTTGTAGGTTGAAAATTGCCCAACTAAAATGTCCTCTTATATAGCTTCTTACATTGATGACACTGATAGTAAGCAGTTAGAATGTAAGTGGTTATAAAATAATATTTAAGTACCATACGCAGTGCTTTATCACAAAAATAAACCAAAATAAGCAACAAAGAAAGAGAGCAAGACAAAGGCATCTGAATATTATTTCATTTTGGGCATTTAAAGTTAGGACACCCACACTGACAGTTGCTTCATTAGATTTTCTTGTCCTTTAGGTAGTTATCTCTCCACTTCAGGTAAGACACATTGAGTCCTTTGGTTTTCCCAGTCAGAAATCATGAAATATGTATTGTTTACTTAGAAGCCAACACCCTTAAATCTCTGTCTGTGATGCTATGGATTTCACAGACACAGCATTTATCCATTTCTCACCTTAGAGTCATTGCCATCTGGATCTAAACCTCTAGTGTTGTTTCTGTGTCTCTGTATCTTTTTTTTTTTAAGAGAGGATTCACAGTAATTTGTCTTAAAGTGTAGAATTATTGTTACACATAGTTTTTCAAGGCCCCCTGTGTCTTGTTTTCTAATTTAAAACACAAAAATCTATGAAACAACTTCCAAGGAGAAATGATTGTCCTTCTTTCAGCTATCTGTCTTTATCACTTAGAAAAAAACCTTAGTTTTGTTTTGTTTGTTTTTTGCCTAGCCTTTTAAGGCTGTTTGGGTGAGTGGGTGGAGAAGCACCCTTATAGAGGCAAAGGAGAGAAGGGATGGGATTGGAGTTTTGTGGATGAGAAACCAGGAAGGGAAATATCATTTGAAATGTAAACAAGTAAAATGATTAAGAAAGTAAGAAAAAAGGAAGGAAGGGTGGAAGAAAGAAAGAAAGAACAAAAGAAAGAAAGAAAGAAAGAAAGAAAGAAAGAAAGAAAGAAAGAAAGAAAGAGAAAAAAAAACCTCAGTTTCTTTCATTCTGTTTTTTTATTTTTTTTCATTCCATGGGATGTTTCTGGCTCTGCTCCTATATTCCACAAGTTTCCTATGCCTAGAAAGTTCCATTCAGAGGGATGTGTATGGCTTGCATCTCCACTTCCTTTACATTTGCCTAAGTGGACACTTCTTAGGAATGATTTCCTTCTACACTTCCTGCCATCTTCTGCTTTTGTTCGAAATGTCTTTTGTTTTTGTAAATACAAGTAGAAATTATTTTTGCCATATACCATATGAATCATATTTTAATTATGTATTTTTAGTACCTTGCTCATTTGGAATATTATATTTATGATGAAATTAACTATTTTCTATATTTGAAACTCTCAGTGTCTTCATTCCAGGGCCTCAAATATTACCTATTTTGCAATATAGTGTCTATAAATATTGTTTAATTATGTCAATTCATTATTTTATTTATCTACTGATTATTGTTAAGCTTTCCAGTAAAATCTTGAAAACTATAGTGTAGAACTCAAAAAGGAAAAATGTCATGGCAGGAGAACGATATTTGTAAGTAATTAATCATTAATATGGACTCTACACAGTGAAACGAAGAACAAGGCAAAGCCTTCACACTGGTTAGAGTTAAGAGACAAAAGGAGTTCAAATTAAAATTTTTAAATCATGAGCTCTAGCAGTCTCCCAGCCGATCTGCTCCCCTCTGGAAACTGAGTTCAGAGGCACCCTAGGGAGGGCACAAACAGCAGAGCTGCAGAGGCACCTAAGAGAGGTCAAGGACCCTAGAGCTGCAGGCATCCTAGAGAGGACAAGGCCCACAGAGCAGCAGAGCAGGGGACACCATATCATGAAGCATCCTAGAGGAGCAACTACATTCAGAACAGCAAACACCTAGCTGGTCTACCACTGTGGAGACTCCATATCCTAAAATATCCTAGAGGAGCCACTGAACCCATAGCAGCTGGAGCTCAGGATCATAGAGTCATCCGGACCCTGAGGAGTTCTAATACAACCAAGATAACTGGAAAGGCAGACTCCACTCAGAACCAGTGAGTGCGAGTAGAACTACAGCTAAACAAATGGTGAAAGGCAAGCGCAGAAATGTAAACAAGAGAAACCAAAGTTACTTGGCATCACCAGAACCCAGTTCCCCCACCATAACAAGTCCTGAACACCACATCACACCAGAAAAGCAGGACTCAGAATTAAAATCACTACTCATGATGATGATGGAGGACTTTAAAAAGGACATAAACAATACTCTCAAAGAATTGGAGGAGAACGCAGGTAAACAGATAGAAGCCCTTAAAGAAATGCAAGAAAACACAACCAAACAGATGAAGGAATTACAGAGAACCATCCAGGATCTAAAAATTGAAGTATAAACAATAAAGAAATCACAAAGGGAGACTCCACTGGAGATAAAAAACCTAGTAAAAAGATCAAGAGTCATAGACACAAGCATCACCAACAGAATACAAGAGATAGAAGAGACAATTTCATGTGCAGAATATACCATGGAAAACATAGACACAACGGTCAAAGAAAATATGCAATGTAAAAAAGTCCTAACACAAAACATCCAGGAAATCCAGGACACAATGAGAAGGCCAAACCTAAGGATAATAGGTATAGATGAAAGTGAAGACTCCCAACTTAAAGGGCCAGTAAATATTTTCAACAAAATTATAGAGGAAAACTTCCCTAACCTAAAGAAAGAGATGTCCTTAAATATACAAGAAGGCTACAGAACCCCAAATAGACTAGACCAAAAAAGAAACACCTCTCATCAAATAATAATCAAAACATCAAATATACAGAACAAAGAGAAGATACTAAAAGCAGTAAGAGAAAAAGGCAAAGTAACATATAAAGGCAGACCTATAAGAATTACACCAGACTTCTCACCAGAGACTAAAAAAGCCAGAAGATCCTGGACTGATATCATACAGGCCCTAAGAGAACACAAATGCCAGACTACTATACCCAGCAAAACTCTCAATATTGTTGGAGAAACCAAAATATTCCATGACAAATCCAAATTTACACAATATCTTACCACAAATCCAGCACTTCAAAGGATAATTGGTGGAAAACTCCAACACAAGGAAGTAAACTACAACCTAGAAAAAGCAAGAAAGTAATCTTCCAGCAACCCTAAAAGAAGGTAGCTACACAAACATGACTCCACTGCCAATAACAAAAATAACAGGAAACAACATTCATTTTTCCTTAATATCTCTTAATATCAATGGACTCAATTCTCCAATAAAAAGACATAGACTATCAGACTGGATACGTAAACAGGACCCAACATTTTGCTGCATACAGGAAACGCACCTCTGTGAAAAAGACAGACACTACCTCAGAGTAAAAGGTTGGAAAACAGTCTTCCAAGCAAATGGTCCCAAGAAACAAGCTGGTGTAGCAATTCTAATATCAAATAAAATCATTTTTCAACCAGAAGTAATCAAAAAAGATAAAGAAGGACACTTCATATTCATCAAAGGAAAAATGTACCAAGAGGAACTTGCAATTCTGAACATCTATGCTCCAAATGGAAGGGCACCCACATACATAAAAGAAAATTTACTAAAGCTTAAAGCATACATTGCACCTCACA
The DNA here is from genome assembly GCF_011762505.2 of Arvicanthis niloticus. NCBI lineage: Eukaryota > Metazoa > Chordata > Mammalia > Rodentia > Muridae > Arvicanthis > Arvicanthis niloticus. The sequence continues at coordinate 29,328,015 of NC_047660.1, read as the reverse complement.
CAATAATAGTGGGAGATTTCAACACCCCACTCTCAGCTATGGACAGATCATTGAAACAGAAACGAAACTGAGACACAAGGAAACTAACAGAAGTTATGAACCAATTGGACTTAACTGACATCTATAGAACATTTCATCCTAAAACGAAAGAATATACCTTCTTCTCAGCACCTCATGGTACCTTCTCCAAAATAGACCATATAATTGGTCACAAAACAGGCCTCAACAGATACAAAAAGATTGAAATAATCCCTTGTACCTTATCAGACCACCATGGACTAAGACTTGTCTTTGACTTGGACAAAAACAACAGAAAGCCCACATACAGGTGGAAACTGAGCAATGCTCCACTCAATGATAACTTCGTCAGGGAAGAAATAAAGAAAGAAATTAAAGACTTTTTAGATTTAAGTGAAAATGAGGACGCATTATATCAAAATTTGTGGGACTCCATGAAAGCAGTACTAAGAGGAAAAATCATAGCTCAAAGTGCCCACAAAAAGAAAATGGAAAGAACATACATTAATAAATTGACAGCACACCTGAAAGCATTAGAACAAAAAGAAGCTAATATCCAAGAGGAGTAGACAGCAGGAAATAGTCAAACTCAGGGCTGAAATCAACCAAGTCGAAACAAAAAGAACTGATATTTTGTATAAAATATCACCAAAACCAGGAGCTGGTTGTTTGAGAAAATCAACAAGATAGACAAACCCTTAGCCAGACTAAACAAAGGGCACAGAGTCAGTACTCAAATTAATAAAATCATAAATGAAAAGGGAGACATAACAACAGAAACAGAAGAAATTAAAAAAAAATCATCAGATCCTACTACAAAGGCCTATACTCAACAAAATTGGATAATCTGGATGAAATGGACAATTTTCTAGATAGATACCAGGTACCAAAGTTAAACAAGGAGCAGATAAACCATGTAAACAGTTGCATAACCCCTAAAGAAATAGAAGCAGTCATTAAAAACCTCCACACCAAAAAAAGTCTGGGGCCAGATGGTTTTAGTGCAGAATTCTATCAGACCTTCCAGGAAGACCTAATACCAATTGTCTTCAAACTATTCCACAGAATAGAAACAGAAGGAACAATACCCAATTCATTCTATGAAGCTACAATTACAATCATACCTAAGCCTCACAAAGACCCAACAAAGAAGGAGAACTACAGACCAATCTCTCTTATGAATATCGATGCAAAAATACTCAATAAAATCTCACAAACTGAATCCAAGAACACATCAAAGCAATCATCCATCAAGATCAAGTAAGCTTTATCCCAGGAATTCAGGGATGGTTCAATATTTGGAAATCCATCAATTTAATCCACTACATAAATAAACTCAAAGAAAAACACCACATGATCATCTCACTAGATGCTGAAAAAGCATTTGACAAAATACAACATCCCTTCATGTTAAAAGTCTTGGAAAGATTAGAAATTCAAGGTCCATGCCTAAACATAGTAAAAGCAATATACAGCAAGCCAGTAGTCAACATCAAACTAAATGGAGAGAAACTTGAAGCAATCCCACTAAGATTAGGGACTAGACAAGGCTGCCCACTCTCACCCTACCTATTCAATATAGTACTGGAAGTCCTAGCTAGAGCGATTAGACAACAAAAGGAAGTCAAAGGGATACAAATAGGAAAGAAAGAAGTCAAAATTTCACTATATGCAGATAATATGATAGTATACTTAAGTGACCCTAAAACTTCCATCAGAGAACTCCTAAACCTGATAAATAACTTCAGTAAAGTGGCTGGATATAAAATCAACTCAAACAAATCAGTAGCCTTCCTATACTCAAAAGATAAACAGGCTGAGAATGAAATAATGGAAATGACACCCTTCACAATAGTTACAAATAATATAAAATATCTTGGAGTGAATCTAACTAATCAAGTGAAAGATCTGTATGACAAGAACTTCTAGTCTCTGAAGAAAGAAATCAAAGAAGATCTCAGAAAATGGAAAGATCTCCCATGCTCCTGGATTGGCAGGATTAATATAGTAAAAATGGCCATCTTGCCAAAAGCAATCTATAGATTCAATGCAATCCCCATCAAAATTCCAAATCAATTCTTCATAGAGATAGAAAGAGCAATTTGCAAATTTATTTGGAACAACAAAAAACCCAGGATAGTGAGAACTATTCTCAACAACAAAAGAACTTCTGGGGGAATCACCATCCCTGACCTCAACCTATACTACAGGGCAATAGTAATAAAAACTGCATGGTATTGATACAGAGACAAGCATGAAGATCAATGGAATAGAATTGAAGATCCAGAAATGAGCCCACATACCTATGGTCACTTGATCTTTGACAAAGGAGCTAAAACCATCTAGTGGAAAATGGACAGCATTTTCAGCAAATGGTGCTGGTTCAACTGGAGGACAACATGTAGAAGGATGCAAATCAATCCATTCATATCTCCTTGTACAAAGCTCAAATCCAAGTGGATAAAAGACCTTAACTTAAAACCAGATACACTGAAACTAATAGAAGAGAAGGTGGGGAAGACCCTCGAATACCTAGGCACAGGGGAAAAGTTCCTGAACAGAACACCAATGGCTTATGCTCTAAGATCAAGAATTGACAAATGGGACCTCATCAGATTGCAAAGCTTTTGTAAGTCAAAGGACATTGCCAATAAGACAAATCGGCAACCAACCGATTGAGAAAAGATCATTACCAATTCTACAATGGATAGAGGGCTAATATCCAAGATATAAAAAGAACTCAAGAAATTATACTCCAGACAACCATATAACTGTTGAGGACCGCACTAGCCCCACGTTTGGGGGCCAAAAATTTTGGGGCCTAGGCTGGCCCACTTTGTTGAGGTCCTCTCCATTCTGTGCTTGGTGGCCACTTTATCCGAGCCCAAGCTGCTGCTCTGGTCCTCTGGTAGGGTTTCAGCAAGATAGAGAGTGAGGATGGACTCGAAGAATGGAGACCAGACAGAGTGTGTTTCCATCCCATTTATTCTTCAGTCTCTCTTCCTAGTCCAAGTCCCAAGTCTTGAGTTCCTAGTTCCTAGTTGTACTCCTGTTGTTCTCTTCCGAGTGTCTAATGTCTACTCCTACTCCTAGTGTCTGAATCTCTGTTACTCCAAATTGTTCTCTCTTCATATGTCTCACTTCTAAGCCATGCCTTTTTGGTCACGCCATCAATCATGCCCTTAGGTCTTGTCTCTAAGTCTGATCTCTAAGTCAAACTGTTAAATTACACACTTTTAATCTCACACACCTTTAATCTCACACACCTTTAATCTCACACACCTTTAATCTCACACCTTTAATCTCACACACCCAAGGAAAGCCCTGGGTATCTAAAGCAAGATGTTATCAGAGTGTGCTCAGCTGTTGTAGGCTATTGTAATCCAAATCACATGTCAGGGTATATGGCTCAAGATGGCTGCAAACTGATAGCAGCTTTCTGCTAAAAGTCGGCTCCTAACATATAACCCTATTAAAAAATGGGGTACAGAGCTAAACAAAGAATTCTTAACAGGAAACTCGAATGGCTGAGAAGCACCTTAAGAAATGCTCCACATCCTTAGTCATCAGGGAAATGCAAATCAAAACAACTCTGAGATACCACCTCACACCAATCAGAATGGCTAAAATCAAAAACTTAGGTGATAGTAGATGCTGGCAAGGATGCTGAGAAAGAGGAACACTCCTCCATTGTTGGTGGGATTGCAAGCTGGTACAACCACTCTGGAAATCAGTCTGGCGTTTCCTCGGAAAACTGGACATAGCATTACCTGAGGATCCAGCTATAGAACTCCTGGGCATATACCCAGAAGATGCTCCAACATATAATAAAGACATATGCTCCACTATGTTCACAGTAGCCTTATTTATAATAGCCAGAAGCTGGAAAGAACCCAGATATCCTCAACAGAGGAATGGATAAAAAAATGTGGTACCTCTACACAATTGAGTATTACTCAGCTATTAAAAATAATGGATTCGAGAAATTTTTAGAAATTATCATCTTGAGTGAGTTAACCCAATCACAAAAGAACACACAGGTATTTACTCACTGTTAAGCGGATGTTAGCCCAAAAGCTTGGATTAGTAAAGACTCAACCCACAGACCCCATGAAGCTCATGAAGAGGAGGACCAAGAGGGGATGCCTCAGTTCTACATAGAACGAGTAACAAAAATGCTCAAGGGAGCAAATATGGAAAGAAAACATGGGACAGAAACTGAAGGAGGGGCCATCAGGAGACCACTCCACCTCGGTATTCATCCCATGTACAGCCACCTAAGCTAAACACTGTTGTGGATGGCTGGAAGTGCATACTGTCAGGAACATGATACAGCTGTCTCCTTAGAGGTCTGCCAAAGACTAACACACACAGAGGCCGATGCTCACAGTTAACCACTGATATGATCAGGGGTTTCCCAATGTAGAACTTAGAGAGAGGACTGAAGGAGCAGAAAGGATTTGTGACCCCAGGAGGAAAGCAACAATGCCAAACAACCAGAGCCCCCCAGGGTCTAAACCACCAGCCTGGGAACACATAGGGGGGACCCAGGACTCCAGCAGTATATGTATGGGAGGATGGCCTAGTCGGGCATAGGTGGGAGAGGAATTTCTTGGTCCCATAAAAAAATAAACACAGAGTGGGGGGGGATGGATGTGAGGGTGGGTAGGGGGTAGTGGGGGGGTAGGTGCGGTCACTGCCTCATAGAAGCATGAGGAGGGGGATGGGATAGAAGGTTTCTGGGTGGTGGGAGGAAGTGGGGTAAGGGGATAAAATCTGAAATGTAAATAATACAACCAATTTTAAAAAGGGAAATAAAAGAAAAGTTGTTAGAACCAACATCTTTAAAAAAATGTCAGCACCCTAGGGGGGAAATTTTTTTTTCTTGATACTAAAACTTGTTCTGAGAATTGTATATTACAGAATACATAGCCTTGGTGTATCTACTCATCAAGCATACTGAGCAGACCTGCCCAAACCTCCGATGTCCTGGAATTCCATCTGGATTCAGTGAAGACACAGCATCAGAGGCTTATCAACTTACACTTCCCTCCACCCCTCTTCTATATCTCAAGGCCCTTAATCAGCTTCAAGAAGTTAAAGAAGAGTCAGCGCTCCTATTCCCTGGGCTTGGGGACTAATGTGGTTAATAACGGTCTGTCTTTCTAGGGAAAAGTAGTGGTTCTGTTGGAACAGGGAGGATTAGCTAGGACTTATTGCATAGCCATAACCTATTGGTAGAAATCTGTATAATTATTATCAAAATGAAGTTACAATTTCTTAAAAGGTACAAAATTTACTTTGATTTCAAATTTAAGGTTTTCATTGGTATGAGCTTCTTATTAATATAAAAGTGAGATGAATATTGATACTCTCATAGGCATTGTATCAGTATAACACATTTAGGAATACAAGGCCTAGACCCAGTCCTTCTTTAACTTTTTTAACTGATTTGAGATGGTTAACCTATGAGTTAAGGGACTATAGCAAATTCATGGCTTTGAGTTTATTGTTAGGAGGTTTCCCATATTTTATTTAGAAATAGCTGAGTGGAGTGAACAGACAACAGTCCAGGTTACCTTACATGGATAGTTGGTTTTCAAAACATCAGAAGTCCAAAAAATTTACGCTACAAATATTTATATATTAATATCCATTCTGATTAGAGACCTGTCTGCTCCTGACAGCTTCCTTTCATGGATTCTAAGAAGAAATTGAGCATCCTTGGAGTTATTCCAGTTGTGTGGTGACAGCCACTAGGCAAGAATTGCCTCACTCCATCTACAGACAAATTACTGTCCAGAAAAGGACACACATGCAGAATGGTCGACTGATTATATCTGCCTAGACAGAGTAATCAGCCCTTAATAATCCTGCATCACTAAGGTCTGTCAGATGATTCTGGGCCAGAAGGCTGAAGATTTGATACTCCAACGTTCAGTAGTATAGGGGCTTTTCCGTTGTTCAGTGGTCTCTATAAATTGGCTAAGTGTTAGAAGCTATGTTTAATGCTTCGCATAACATCAGTTAACTAAGTCATTCTGGATTTCTGACGGGGTTGAAGACCTATAGTCTCATAGCCAATCCTGGCTATTTACTTTGAGAGAAAAGATCTGAGTAGATGGTTTTCAGCTGACATTCATTCTAAAGCCAAAAAAAAAAAAAAAAAAAAAAAAAAAAAAAAAAAAAAAAAAAAGCCAGGATCAAAAGTAAGTGTTTTAGTTAGAAGAGATGACAGAGGTTCTGGTTAGTCAACAAAATGATGGATTGGGTATTAGGACTATCTTGTACCTCACTGGTACAATTAGGAATAAGTATGCTCTAATTGTATTTTGAGAGAAAAGTTTTACTTTAACAGGAAGAGTGATATGTAGGACAAGCTAAGTGGGAAGGAGTACTGAGAGGAAGAGACGGAGTAAGGAGAGAAGATGAAGGAGAGGAGAAGCTAGGTGATGAGAGAGAGAAAGAGAGAGGGGGCATGGAGGCAGATGTTCACATGTCTCCATCAGTCAAAGATAGTTTTTATATCTAGGTTGGGTATTGAGTTATGCTTTTGATTGAGCATTACCAAACTTATAAATCCTTTGATTAACATTTTTAAAAAATTATATAAAAGCAAAAAGGAAAGGGGGGGCATGGGACAGGGGTTTTCTAGGGAGGGGAAATGGGGAAAGGTGATGGCATCTTAAATGTAAATAAATATAAAATAAAATTTAAAAAATGTTAAATCATGCATTACAAAAATACTGTAATTATTAAAATTTGGTTTTGAACTATTAAAGAATTATTTCCCATTTGAAAATTAACAAAACTTTCACCAAACTGCTTTTACAGGTTAAAATTATCACCTACCGAACAGATTAACGCAGTCTTATAGTGATGTGGGTAAATATTTAATTTTCAGTACCATTAAAAATAATTGTGAATATTCTTTCTACTGACTTTTTAAATATTTTTGTATAGGACACTAAAAAGATGCCTTCCACTCCCATGTATTGTTTAAAATTTATTTATTATACAAATATTTTTATATTGAATATACAATATATTCTTGAAACATTTTCTAATGAAGAAGTTAGTAACATTTTCCCTTCCTTCTCCCTACAAGTCTTTCTATAAATAGCAATTGTGCATTCTCATACTTGTGGGAATCTTTTTCTTTAGTATCTTCACACATACACACACATAGACACACACACACACACCACATTAACACAACTATAAAAATACTAAACAGATTCTGCAGGTTGTGTTAATGCGGTGTCTGTGACTACTTGGTATTGCATAGTCAATTAGGGGACACCTCTTTGGCAACCTTTTCTTCAGAAATTGTTAGTTGTCAGTACTTCTTTGTCACAAGTGAGTTTGATTTCATATACTATGCACTCATATCTACTGAGAATTCTCTCCAGCTTCAGTAAATGTAATTTTAATTAAGTTATTAACAACCAAAATTTAAATTATATCCTTATATAGCTTGAATTTACTTTACTTTACAGACCATAGCTAAAACAATGGAAAGGTGTATGCAGCAACTGCTCTTTGAAAAGCTAAATTCTCCTCATTTTGTAATTGTTCACTCTGCCCTTACAAAATAGAACCCAGAAAAAGAATTCAATTATCAGGAGACCTTGTAAATCATGAAGAAGAATGCAGTTCTTTCAAGAATAAAGAATATAGAAAGAAGATAAGTTTTGAATAGTAAGATTACAAGTGACATTCTCACAACCTGACAAATTTTAGGAATAAGTATGAAAAATAGACCCTAATGTTAAAACTAGATATGCAGGACTGAAATTAAACAAGTTATGTTTATTTTGAATATTTTGAAAACGTTTTCAGTCTAAGGTCAATCAAATCTTGCGGAAGTTTTACTAATGATGCAGAAATGGCAAGGTCACTAAACATCTTTAAATAAAGCTTAGCCACTTAGCCGGTGTTAATGGGAATAGTAAGGGTGGTCATTTCATTCCTTCCAATCATCACATTTGCTTTCAGTCTTATCACATAGAATTGGATATAGGCTACCAGTTTCTAGATAATGGGTATTTTCAATGACAGCCCTTAATCTACCTAGGGCCATCAGACTCTCTGTTAAGGAAAGTGTAAACTCTGTATCCAAAAGATGATTTGAAAGTAGCACGAGACTTAAAACAATAAAAGCTTTGAAAAACAGGCAAACCAAAGTAACATCTAAAGTGAATTGTTTTAACATCAGTGATCAAATTTCCAAACATCTGGTAGAAGGTAGCAGGTTGCTTTTGGTTGCAGCAGAAACTGCATCAGAAAAGGCACTTTTCATCTGCAAAATCATTTGTTAACTTACAAAAATAAATCTTTAAATTTCTATTATACTCACGTAAGAAATCAACAAAATTGCCATTAAAAACATCAATGGTTTTGTAGAAAAACAAACATTTCAAAAACAAAAGCAATTGAATAGTTTAATGATGTAAATGAGGAGTAAGAAATGACAATTTTTTTAATATCAGGTCTAACATGAAATTTTCTGAAATTAAAATATGCTTTTATAAAACCATGTTTCTCAGAAAAATAAAAAATGTAGTTATTTAAATATTTACATAATATTATGGTTCAGATATACAATTAATAAAAAGAATAAAATTAAACTCCATTAATTCCTCAAGTTAAAAAATCCTTAATTTTTTCAATCAAATTACTATTCTTATTTATACAAATAATCAAATTTCTTTCAGATTTATTAGAGTTAAATTACATGTTTTGGTAAATAAATGAGGAGGACAATGAAAATTAATTTTTGCGTATACTATATTATTAATTTTGTCATAATTCATTTAAATGATTTTTTCAGAAACTATACCAGGCATACAAAGCTGAGCGATACAAGCACTAGAGATAGTTCTAGAGTGATTCATCAGACAAAAGGATTCATAGCAAAATTTAGTTCAATTTTAAATATTCCACTACAGTTTTCATTGACATTTTAATTTCTCCCATGTAAGAAATATGCTGACCTTAAAACCACATTACAGTTTTCATTAGCTCCTCATATCCTTTAGGCACATAAAGCGTGCCTGACAACTACTCAATTAATATAAAATCAATATGGAACATTCAGAAAACAAAAATACTAGTAGTAACTACCTGGCTAGGCACTGATCTAAATGTTTTCTGAACAATGTGCTCGAAATAGGTCTATGAGTACCAGTGTACAGAGACTGCAACTATACTTGGAGACATTTGGAACGTGTCTAATTCAAATAGAATTTCTCTTTTTGGATGGACAGACTAGTAAGACTGATTTTATCATCACTATAGCATACCCGTCAGAGAAAATAATGGCCTTTAAAAAATTAAATTACAAATACATTTCCCCCCTCATGTATTTTTCTAATGCGTTCATTCAGCAACACTTGTTTACACAGGTATTTTATTATATATGAATAGTAGTATATGTTAGTAGTCATTGTGTATGAACTTTTGGCATCTAATGACTACATAATCAAAACAGGAATTGTTTAATATTCTTTTGTATATAATATATTTTAAGTGTTTCTGTACCACTGCAAAGTATAGAATTCAACCATGCTTTCTCAAAGAGTGCAGGTGAACAATGTCCTTTGATTGGGAGAGTGCTGTTCCTTACAAAATCTCTCCTCGTCTGAAATGCTGCTGCTTCACCTGGCTGCACACCTTTGCTGCTCTGATTGCTCCACACTGGGTTGGTCTTTCCCCTGGTGTTATTCCCTGGCATTCTGTAGCCATGCTTCATTACTTGAAATTGTTCTTTAATATGTCTGCAGCATGTTTCTTTTGCTTGCCCTATTTGAAATTTCCCCACATCAGCTCAACACCCAACAGCTGGCCAGGTATCCTGCCATCCATTATTACACTTGTGTAGTCCAGTGGAGCTGCATTGGAGCAAACATAGCTTCACTGCTGTTGGCTTGGCTCCCTTCCAGGGTCATTTGCTGGTGAATACGCCCCAATCTGTGATGCTCACTAGAATCAGTGTTAAGCATAAATTAATATTCAACACTTTAAAAAATAAAGTCATATCAAGAAACATCTATACACCTTTACATCCATTATAATTCTTCTAATTAAGTTAATCAAATATCAAGCCTACGACATGTTTCAATTTGCATGGTTAAAATGGAACAATATTGTAATACACAAATAATCTGAAAAAAAGAGAGAATCATCCGAAAATTACTGACTGTACCATAAGATATTCATTGGCAACACACCTGGCCAATCATTCAAAAAATTTTAATGAGCAAATGGGAAAATACAAAATATAAAAACAGTACATTAGAAAACATATGTAACATTCTACAAAACACAATTATAACCATAAGCATTTTTCTAATATTCCTTTAAAATATAAAAAATTATGCAGACTGTAAGTTGGTTTTTAGAAAACCATCACTAAGGTACATAATTTTAATGAAAATATGTTTATAATTACGATTCATGTATTAAACTCCAAACTGTAAATATATATTTTTTTTAACTTTTCATGCTACCTAAAGCATAGATGATCCCATAGCTGAATTACTATTCATTTTCTACACACTTCTACAAAAAATCCGTGTGGATTATAATTAACATGAAATACCCAACCAATAAAAGTGAGATCATGTGCATCCCCCATGTATATTAAATAGATGAAGAAGCAAGCTTATTCATAGTCTAAAGTGAAAGGATGAGATAATAAAAGGATAGGATTATGATAGGAAGGAAATCACTGTTGCAGCAAACAAGATCTACTGGAAGAAACACTGTTAGGGAGTAAAAAGTATCAACAAAAGAATAGAGTTACAGAGTAACTGTGAGAATGAGAACTACACCACACATGTTCAATAGATCAATTATGTTACATAACATCTTTGCGGAAAGTTAATCCTCCTGTATCATTGACATTCTATATTTAGTTCTGCATTTGTATCTATTTTGAAGATATATCCCTTGGTTTACTGTCTTTTCACTAATAACTTAATCATCTTTGTAATTGTAGTTAGATTATGTAGAGAGCATTAGAATCTAGTTCTAAAGTCCATATATGTGACCTAAGTGTCAAATTTCCTTGCTCTGAATTATGGATGAGTACGAAGTGCAACATTTAGTACAACATTTTCCACATATTATAAAAAAAAATGTAGCAAGCACATGGCTTTTTATTTTTACAATATGTAACAAACCTTGAGTTATTCACAGAAGAACACAATTAATGATTTAAATTAAATTTTCCTCAGGTTATTATGTGGTTATAGTTATGCAGTCACTTTAATTTTTTTCAGAAACTGAATTTCTTATGGAAGAAAGAACATTTTTAAAAAAATGTGTTCACACATTCTTTAAATGAAAAATTATAATATAACTTCCCTTTTCTCCCTCCACACCCTCTCATGGATGCTTCCACTGTTGCAAATTCATATCCTTCTTTTTATTTATTTTTGTTACATATATTTATGTATAAACATAAATACAATTGCCCAAATCTTTATAATGTCACCTACATGTATATTTTCAGACCACTTAATCAGTGCTTGCGATTTTTCCTTGGAGGAGACTACTTCACACAGTCTCACGACTACTCAGTTGCCTGTACTTCAGAATTGCTTTCTTTAAGTCCAACAATTACCAAAATCTTGAGATAACCACAAAATGTTCTTCCCATGGTAGAGTACCACTGTTTTGTTCCAAATATTTCAGTACTATCAGGATTTCAGAGATATGATCCATCTTTATTTTTTAAATAAATACATTATCTCTCTCTTCCTCTCCCTCTCCCTTCCCCCTCTCTCCTCTCTCTCATATTCCCACCACAGTTCTGTTCCCTCTTTTTCTTGCAATATCACCCCCATAGCTCTTCCTACCTCTCATCCACCTCTCCTTTGTCTTTAGAAAAGGGTAGGGCATGTATATCAATCAACCACGATATATTAATTAGCAGTAAGACTAGGCACCTACCCTCTTCTTGTGGTTGGACAGGCAATCCAGTTGGAGGAAAAGGGTTCCAAAACCATGCAAAAGTATCATAGACAGCCCTTGCTCCCACTGTAATGAATGTCAAAAGAACAATCTAAACAACTGTAACGTTTGTGCAGAGGGCCTAGGTCAGTCCTATGCAGGCTCGCTGGTGGTCTGTTCTGTCTCTGTGAGCTCCTATGAGCCCAGGTTGGTTGATTCTGTAGGTTGTCTTTTGGTGGCCTTAAACCCTCTTTTTCCTACAGTCCTTTGCCCCTTCAGCAGGATTTCCTAGCTCTGCCTCATGTTTGGCTGTGGGTATTTGCTTCATTTTTTTTCAGTGGCTTGGTGAAGCTCCTCTGATGACAATTTTGAGTATAGCAGAATACCATTAGGAATAATATTCTATCCTAGGATTCTGGGCTATTGAGCCTCTGGGTCCTGGCTGTCCAGGAAGTGCCAGGTATGAGATCACACTCATGGCATGGGGCCCAAGTTGGACCAGTAATTGGTTGGCTTTTCCCACAATTCTGTGTCAATTTTACCCTAACACACATTGTTGGGTGGACAATTGTAGGTCCAAGGTTTTGTGGCTGGGTTGGTGTCAGTCCCTCAAGTAGAACTTTTGCCTGATTCCAGAAGATGGCCAGTTCAGGCTCTGTATCCATCACCCTTGTAGATTCCAGGGAGTTTTCCTTGTACTCGGTTTCTAGCTCATCCCAGAGAGGTGCCTCCTTTCTAGGTGAATATCCCAGTATTCTCTCCCTCACAGAAAATATCCTGGGGCACATTGGCTTATGGAAAGAACAACAGTCTAGATCATGATTTTCATAACAAGGTGAATGGGTGTTTGCAAAAGATAGATACTGTGCTGTTTCACTTAAATAAAAATCTTTGTTTGATAACATAAGTGGATACCTATAATATATCTGCTATATTATTGCGAAGGTTCATTGATTCAATTAAACATGTAGGAAAGCTTTGCATTGTAAGTATTAACCATGCATATTTAATGCCAAAAAGCTTAGTAAGATTAAAAACCTTTATATTTAAAGATTATTCTTATTTACAAAAAAAATTGAAAAGTTGTTTATTACTTATTTCGATTCTAAAAGATTAATAATATTAGAACCTGAAAGGGTTTGTGGCCTCATGGGGAGAGCAACAATGCCAACCAACCAGAGCTCCCAGGGTCTAAACCACCAGCCAGGGAACACATAAAGAGGGACCCATGGCCCCAGCTGTATACATAGTGGAGGATGACATTGTGAGGCATATGTGGGTGAGGAAGTCCTTGGTCCAGTGAAGACTAGATGCCCCAGTGTGGGGGAAATTGTGGGTGGGGAGGTGGGAGTAGGGGTATATCCTTATAGAAGCAGGAGGAGGAGGGATGGGATGGGGGGTTCCTGGATTGGGGAGAAATGGGGAAAGGGGATTACATCTGAATTGTAAATAAAATATCCAATAAAAAATAGCTAAAAAATAATATTAGAACTTTTGCAGCATTAATTTACAGATCAAAATAAGACAATTTTAATGTAGTGTATCACAACAGTAGTGATCTTTGCTTACTTGGACAAAGAATCAAGTCTCTTCTGGCAGTGTGATAATATACTCAGAAGGAAAGCCATGAAAAGGGCAAAGTGCCTTGTTTATATAGTGTAAGGTCACACTTACAGTATACCTTCCTGAAAATCAGACTCTTGCCTTGCTAGGTATCAATCAACTTAGCTTCATTCATACCTATAGAGATGGAACCAGGATCCACATTTTACCTCCCTCTCATTTTGATTCTTTAACAAACTATAAATTTTAAAACTCTGTAGGAATAAATCACATCTGTGTAATTCAATTGGACAGATATGTATTAGCAGCAACTCACTCCCTTAGGCAGGTCCAGGCAATTACAAGTATGACTTAATGGTTAGCTCATTCCAAAACTGCTCAAAGCAAAGAAAAGGCAAGGGCAAAGTTTTATTTTGGAGTTTTACTAGTATAGTCTCCTGCTCTGGGATCATAGAAAGTACATGTTACAGAAGCCTACTCCTCTGACTTTTATCATATCTTAAAACTATATTTTTAAACTAAACTTTGAACTTTTTAAGAACAGTGATTATATCATCCATAAGCACATTTTTTTGCACAAATGACAGAGAGATTCAAAATACTATCATTATTATGTGTTGAGTTTCTCTCTCTCTCTCAGATCCACTGTGAATTTCTAAACTTGAAGCCAATGGTAGTAGGAGATGGTGCATTTAGACAATAATTAGATTATAAGAGTTCTCAAGAATATGACATTCATTTTTATAAAACAGACTTCAGACAGTAACTACATTGTTATTTGCCTATGAAAATATAAGAAGTCAGTGTTCTGTAACCTGAAAAACAAACTTCACCAGAGCCCGGTCATGACATGCTGACCTCCTCGTCTAAGACTGAGAATATTCAGGGCTGTGGAAAATGTATTTCTCTGGATTATAAGAAACCTAGGTCTCTCTCTCTCTCTCTCTCTCTCGCTCTCTCTCTCTCTCTCTCTCTCTCTCTGATAGCCAGCATCTTGCCAATATTTTTAGATATGTGAAAACATATATCTTAAAATATAGTTTTAATCTTCAAATAAGGATAATAATAGAATAGTTAACATTTGTTTAAAAAGGTCAATCCCATCCTGTAGAAAAAAGAAATAAATGGGAGATGGAGGACAGAGTGAACTGGTTTAAATAAGCAGAGAAACATGAATTATAATCTATTCCCAAGATATAAGAAATAATTCACGCCAGTTATCTGTGTATATTTTTGATGGCTTTAAGGAATTTTTAAAGAAAGACGAGTAAAGATCCTCAATGAAATGTTCTCTGCCTCTGCTGTTACTATTATTATCATTCTTTTATGTACTCACTAGAGCAGAAGACTTTCACTATCACATTCTTGCCATGTTATTTTTTAACCTTATCTCTGGGATCTTCCAATAATATACCAAATTCTGAATAATTTTGCTTTATGTTAGTAGATGCATATGTTAGTGGGTGCACTTAGAAACATGGGTAAAAATGTTAATGCCTACTGTCTGTAGTATGCATTGTGATGCTATGTGTAGTCATGGAGTTCTAAACTATCTTAGTCTGATACTCTGCTAGTTTCATAAACACGGCCTTAAGAAACTTAGTGGGAAAACAGCTTGTATTGTCATTTTATACTCCATTATTGAGGAAGCTAGAATAGGTGCTCAGGGCAGCAATCTGGAGGCAGAAACTTAAAGACTAGGGAAGAATTCTGCTACTGGTCTTCTTCTCATGTGTTTTTCAGCTTACCTATCAGAAATCTCAAAACCACCTGCTTAGAAGTGATACCACCAAAAATAGACTGGGCCCTTCATGCCAATCATTAAATGCCCAAAAATTTGTCTGTAGCTCATCTGATGGAGGTGTTTTTTTTTTAAGTCTAGGATTTCTCTTACCAAATGACTCTAGCTTGTGTCACTTTGACCAAAACTATCCAACACAGAAAAAAAAAAAAAAAAAAAAAAACAGATCTGCCTCTCCAACTTCAGCGAAACAGTTCTGAAAATAGTATATTAATTAGTAGCATCTTCTCTATTCCCAAGTTTAAGGATTGTCCAACAGTTTTGAATGAAATACACAGAGAATTCTTTCTTGAAAATGCATAAAGTTCAGACTTACCCTAATCATGATCCATCTCAGCTCACTCTCAATCATTACAGCAGTAGCTACTCTCATAACTGCCACAGAATGTATCTCTACTTCAGAGTAAACACACTAGACCTTGGCATTGTTTTCTGTCTAATGAAGTTCCTTTTGCCCTCTGATGACATAGGGATTCTCTTTTTTTATGGGGTGATACTGCAAATCACTTTGTCAGAAACTACAATGAGGAAATCTCTTAGGTCTGTGCCAAGTAAAGATATTTCTACACTCTTTTTCCTCTGTAAACCAACTCGGCCCTTTGCCAGACATATCTCCCAGTTCAATATTAGGGTTGTCTGCTTATGCATAATACACATTCCACTCTCTGTAATTCTAATATCAATAGTATATTTTACATCAAGTACAGAATTCATGAAATGATACTAATTTTCACCAGGTGAATTTGCCAAATATAGTGAAGTATCAAAATTTTATATTTTTTATTCTATTTGTTTTAATATTCTCATGTTTTATCTAAACATATGATCAAGATACAGAAAATGAATTTAAAGCTAAAAATTGGATTATCACTCCTTATGTAAAAAATGTCATATGTCATTTAGGAAATTATCCCCAAATAGTTAAACTATTCCCATATTTATTTATGTTAACACTCTCTGGAATTATTGGTGTTTAGTCATTTATTTATAAAATAATCATGTGAGTAGGAAATTTTCTAGTTAATAATTTGTTTTCATAAAATCTTTTATAAGATATATTCAGCAAATAATTTGCCTTATTAATTAAAATGGCCTTGTACCCATTCAAATCGGTACACAAAAGACACCAAATTATACACTGAATGTATTAATCAATCAATGAGTGAACTTTTAAAAAGGCCTCGAAAGTTCTTTCCTATATATGCCATCTCCATTCAATAAGGGCTTGATGAACACCATTATTTTACAATTCTGTCACTTCATTTCTCTGCACATCAAAGCCACCCCTTCTTATGAATTGCTAGAATATGTCACTCCTGGATGTTACAATATTTAAATTAAAGAATACTACCTATCCCTTATAATTGATGCTCATGCATATGTTAAAGAAAACTTAGAATGTACCAAAGACTGTTTTAGACCTGGCACAGAGTTGTGCATATTGAAACTTCCTACCATCCAAGAAAGCACACCTGTGAGGAAGAATAGAATTTCAATGTAAACAGAGAAGACAATGAACACAGTAGTAAGTAATACTTGAAATAAAACCTGACACTAAGGTAGTCATGATTGGAGAGCAGGCTTAAAGAAGTAGTTGTAGGTTCTAAATGGTTATGAAAGTCAGCAGGAAATTGAGATCCTAGGGAAACAACTGAGAACAAAGAAAAGGTTAGCCATCTCTGTCTCAGTTTTGAGTAATAAAATGCTTTCATGTTTCCAAATGTAGAGGAGAATCAGCTGCCCCTACTGTTACTCATTGATCATCTATAAAGTAAAAAAAAAATGAAATAAACACAAGAATTTCATAGAAGAATGAAAAGAAACAGAACTGTGCCTCATTAGGCAACCATGGTTAGTACAAAATATTTTGCTGAGCAGAGAGAGAGTGTATTCCATCGAACCTATGTTTAAAGGAAAATGATGGTTATGCCATGCATTTCTCATACAGAGCAATTTAGATAGGAAATAACTGGTAAGTAAACATTGTGTATTATAAATGAAAGAATCCTGAAAGGATTATTGTTGTCTTTTTTCACTGAACACATCACCAGGAAAATTATTCAACCCCAGGCACAGGAAACAAGTATCATCATCTACAACAGAATTGCTGTTTGTCTTCCTCCTCTGCTCAAGGACTGTCATGGTCTCCACATTTCTTTATATGTCACCTTTCAGAACAACTCTTTATGGTTTTCATGCATTCAGTCTATTCAGTTGGTTTTTTGCTGTCATTGATTATTGCCACTGTGAACTTCTAGAGTCTTAAGTGTCCCAAGGACAACTACTATTTATCAAATAATGCAGTGCAAAAAGTAGAAATAATAAGTTTTTGACTTGAAAAACTTGAAGTAGTTCATACAACTGGATACTTTCCATAACAAAACTGTATAAAAGCTATATTTCATTTTCCTAAATGTAGGAAATACATATGTAAGAATACTCAGGATATGCTATATTGGGAAGCCTCAGGTAAAAATCCATCCCATCACCAAACACCACATCCAAGAACAGCATGTATTGATTTGTATCTACTCCTAAGCATATGCTTTCCCTGGTTATTTTTAATACAGTTTCTGTTCCTGAATCAGTAAAATTCACTGGACATAGTGGAAAAAACTGGTGGGGAACAATGAAACCTAATCATTTTTTTTCTTTCCTTGTGTTTCTGTCACTCTCATAGTGGCAGTTGCAATAATTCCTACACTGTGTTCTCTGTTTTTATTTCTTTATGACAGAACTGCATGAATCTGGCTATATTAGATAAATCTTTGTTTTTATTACAGTCACATAGTATTATTCTTTTTTACCTCTACTCATATAATTCTACAATTATCATCAAAGATTGAACATTTTGTTTATGAAATGGTACAGGGTAGAAGTGATTTAGATTTTGGAATATTTGTGTATATAAAACCACATCTTCAGTGTAGGATCTCCTGAATAGAAGGTATCTATATTTTATTTGTGCCTTACAATACAATAACTTAAAACATAATTTCATTTGTAACTTTTCACACGAGGTTAGATATGGCATTATCTTCATATGATGTCATATCAGTATGCAGTGTTTTTTCTCTTCTCCATTATAGCAAAAAGGAAGAAGAAGAAGAAGAAGAAGAAGAAGAAGAAGAAGAAGAAGAAGAAGAAGAAGAAGAAGAAGAAGAAGAAGAAGAAGAAGAAGAAGAGGAAGAAGAAGAAGAGGAGGAGGAGGAGGAGGAGGAGGAGGAGGAGGAAGGTGGCAACCCACAATTCCTATTCTTATAGATCAAAGGAATAAAGGAAGGGAAGTAAGAAAAAAAGAAAGATTGATGAATCTTTTAGTAAATAAGTAAACACTTTGGACTTAGAAGTGTTTTTGACTCTACCTATGTCATTGTAACTAATCTGCATAAGGAAATGATGAAATATTCAAAAGGAAGTCTAGATAAAAGAGTTAAATGTTCTCTTGTAATTCCTTAGAAATCAACATGCAGTATTTCCTCCTCCCTATAGTGACAAAAATATAATGTATATGCATGCATATATGCATATATTAATTAAAATAATTGAGAATGTACTCTGAGCCAATACAATCACCTTTGATTAAGCTGAGTTGAGTCAATTTTCTGACATTTGCAGGCTAAGATGTCTTAAGTAATATACATATCATTTTATAATAGTATTAAAATGTCACTATTAAACAATTGCTTTCAAACAAGGGAAGTCCTTGTGTTAAGGTAATGAGGACTTGCAGTGAATTTAAATAGTCATTGTTGCTTAGATTAATTTTTAAATGTTGAATTTCACATGTCCAGTAGAGTAGATAAACCAGAGGCAAACTACAAGGAAGAATTTTCCTATTAGTATTGACCAGAAATTAGACAAAATGACACACTTCCCACACCCATATTTGATAAAATTTTATAAGCAAAGTTTAAGACAAAAAAAAAAAAACAAAAAACAAGAAAAGAAAGGAAGAACACTTGAACCAATGCTTTTGAGATATAATGTAAAAATGAATGCAAATGGGTAAAATAGAATTTTAGATTAGCCACTGAGTCTACTGAATAGGCTTTCTGGAAATAAGACAAAATTATGGCATGTAGCATATAAAATACACATGTATTATACTCATTTTTGTCATCCCACTTTTCAGTAATAGATGATTGTAAGAGCACAATATAATTGTATTCACAGAGATTGCAAAGCTAGTTAGAACTGAAGGCCATCTCTGAAGTGCATGCTTTGTTTCCTATTTATTATAAGAAATTACTTAAGTCCTAGCTCTTTATTGAGTGATTATAGGTAGAATGAGTTAAACTCTGTTGTATCTGGATTATTCCTAAACAATCTAAACTAGTGTCTCATTAATTTTGTATTTGTCTGTCTGATTGTCTACTTTGTTTTTAATAATTGGATACATACATTTAACATCACATAAGTGATTATTATTATTATTATTATTATTATTATTATTATTATTATTACTACTACTACTACTTTTAATTCTTTACAGTCCAGTCTTTGTGCACCTCCCAGTCTGCCCTTCCACAGTTCCTTATTCAATTCCACCTCCCCCTTGTCTCCAAGAGGATGTACTCCCTACCAGCAGACCTCCACATTCCCTGGGGCCTCAAGTCTCTCAAGGGTTAGGCATGTCTTCTCCCACTGAAGCCTGACCAGGCTGAGGGAAAGGCAGTCCAGCGAACAGGCAAAATTGGGATCCATCTCAAGGACAGAGTCTAAGGACTGACACTATTACTGATGCTATGGTCTGCTTATAGACAGGAGCCTAGCATAGCTGCCCTCTGAGAGGCCCAACAAGCCACTGATTGAGACATATAAGTGTTATTTAAGAGAAAGTTTGCTCTGGTAAATAGTTTTTCTTCATAGCTCTAAATGTGTACATTCACACAGTTTTCCTTTGCTTAGATAAAGTGTGTCTAAATAAAATTTCAACAAAAAAGAACATTTAACAAAATAATCAAATGAATTTGCCTACGCATTCATTTATTCTTCATATTCATATTTTTTAGATGTTGAGGATGTTTCATTTTTGTTACTCTGTATTTTCAATTAACTCTATCAAGATAAGGGAGGAAAATAATGTTTTTTAATTTCATTTCCATTTTAGAAATAGAGATTTTAGAAATTGAGACTTTTAAGATTTATAATAAACATATTCCTAATATTAGGAATAGATAGTGTCTGTAATAGTATTCTGAGGAGTAACAAGTAAATGTGTTTGAATAATTCCCTAAAGTAAATTCTTAATTCTAGCAGTTAGTTGAATGTCAAAGTGGGAAACACCAAGTTAGATCTACAGATACTAAAGTCTATTATAAAACAAACTGTAAGAAAGACATAGTAGAAATAATATTAATTTTACTTACAACATATATTATTATTATTATTATTATTATTATTATCATTATTATTATTATTTCCCATGCATCTCAATAACAGTTTTCCACATTTAATCTCAAGAGACAGATGTACAGACCTCTGAGTTCAAGGTAAATCTACAAAGCAAGATCAGGGACAGCCAAGCTTAGGCAGTGAAGGAGTTGAAAAAGAGGAAGCTAGTTATAATGAAATAGAGCATGGTAGCCATGTTCCAGCTCCTGCAAACAGCAGAACTGGAAAGCTTTGGCCATGTGGCTCTGGCTTTAGAGTGATAAATAGAAGGTACTACTAGGAAAATTGATGCTGGTTAGCTGAAGCTAAGAAAATCGTGGAGATTAAGAAGAGACCAGCATCACTGAGGGGAATTCTTCTGGGAAGTGTTTTCTGAGAGCAAAAAGAAGCTGTGTCAGAGAGATAACCATGGTTGTACCTCCTGTAGCAGGTGTACTTGGCAATAATGTAAGAGACAACCAGGTGGTATTGATTTTGAAGGCATAAAGAAGTCATGAAGAACAGCTGAAGTTTGGCACTGTGAGAGGTCATGGAAGGCCATTGGTGAAAGTGTAGCCTCAGTTGCAGTTGATGGCTCTAGACTGAAGGGGTCATGCAAGGGAGTCGAGGCTTGGCAGCATGAAGAGAGCCTATGAGAGCCTACAGGTAAAGACTAGTTGCAGTGGAAGACCCCAGTTTACATGGGAATATCACCAAGAACAGCAGTGGCAGTGGAGTGCATCCATCAGAACTTAGAGTGCTACAGAGGGTAGAGCTGAAGAAGTGATGCTAGTCCTTTGGAGAAGCCCAGAAGATCATGTGTGGATCCCAGACATTGAAAGATGAAGCTATAACATTTAAGTTGCTTTGGATACCCCAAGATGTTCGAGATGCCACAGCCAAGGGCTATCTGCTGAGAAAAGCTGCTAAGAGATCAGGAAAAAGAGGTCTGTTATAGTCAACAAAGATGAAAAAGGAGTTTGAGATATGAAGACCACTTTGATATTAGACATGGAGATGCAGAGTTTGAAGTTTGCCCAGCTGGGTTCCTGTCTTGCTTTGGGGATTATAGTTAAATGAATTAGATGAATCTCAGAAGAGGCCTCGAACTTTGGAATTTTAACACTGTTGAGACTGCTATAGACTATTAGAACTCTGAAAGTTAGACTAAATATATTTTGCATTATGCTATGTTTTGGTACAGCCCCAATAAACTCACATGTTTGAACAAGACTATAGGGCCAGGGAGTGGAATGTGACAGTTTATATATAATTGGGCCAAGAAGTGGCTCTATTTTGAGGTGTGGTCTTGATGGAGTAGGTGTGTCACTGTGGGTGTGGGCTTTAATACCTTAGTCCTAGCTACCTGGAAGGTAGTATTCCGCTAGGAGCCTTCATATGAAGAAATAGAACTCTTAGCTATACTTGCACCATGCCTGCCTGGATACTGCAATGCTCTTGCCTTGATGTTAATGGACTGAACCTCTGAACCTGTATGCCAGCCCTAATTAAATTCTGTCCTTATGAGGGTTGCCTTGGTCATGGTATCTGTTCACAACAGTAAAACCCTAACTAAAACAGTGCATAGTCATATCCCCTTAAGTCCAAATGAAAAACAATAACCAGGTCATAACATAATATAACTCTCCCTGTTCAACTCCAAACTCATAAACAATAAATTTAGCTGGAGATCATGCCTCCAAGGTTACCACTCTCTTAATTTCATTTAATATCTTCAAACACAGAATTTAGTTCCATTTCACTTTCTGTGCCCTCTTTCATCTTTGAACCATATATTTTTGTATTTTTTCCTTCTCAGTTATCTACATCTGATAAAAAGTCTCTTCAGAAGAGAGAATCACAGGATACAGTACATGCTAGGCTGCTTTGAGAACTCCTTCCTCGATGCAACCAATCTGAATCTCTCCATATTAGCCTCAGTCAGTTGCCCCAGAAAAGGATAAAAAGTAATTGAATTCTTCACCAAAACATCACGAAGATTGATCTTCAGGAAAGAGAGTATAATTTTTCTCTTATTAAACCTCTTGAACCAATTCTCCACAGTTCAAACCACCTTCACCACCAATGTCTTCTATGCTTCTACTAGAATGGCCTATTAAGCCCTACTAAAACTTTCTATTGCTTTCCAAAGTCTCAAAATCCACCTTCCTCCAAGGAAAATCTTGGTCAAGTCTATTCCAGCAGTACCTTAGTCCTTGGTACAAACTTGTGTCTCTGTTGCTGTGAAGAGACACTCTGACCAAAGAAACACTTATAAATGCAAAGATTTAATTGAGGCTAATTTACAGGTTTAGTGGTTTAATCCATTATCGCCATAGCAGGGATCATGGCAGCTTGCAGGCAGACATGTTGCTGAAGGAGCTCAGAGTTCTGTGTATTGATTTGAAGGCAGCCAGAAGGAGACTCAGTTCTTCAGATAACCAGGAGGAGGGTCTTTTCTGCACTGGGGAAAACCTGAGCAAAGAAGCCTCAGCCCCCACCACCACCACCACTACCACACACAATGACACATATTTTCCAACAAGGTCATACCTCCTAATAATAAGACTTCCAATGGACCAAGCATATTCAAACCACCACAATTGGCTTTTGGTTAAATACTCTAAAATTCTTGAGAACAAGCTAAATTTTATTGTGTCAAATATAGATGAAAATATATATTAAAATATTAAATGAAAAGTGATTCAATTTTGTACCTAAAGAAGATTTTAGTTCAGGAGATATATTTTTGGCATATGAGCAATAATAATATCTATGAAATCTAAAGACACAATAATACAAGCTTGAACATATCCATAGCATTTAGCAATTGTTGAAAATCCAACCTGGTTGTGGTGGATATACAGCATAAGACAGAACCAGGATTTACATAGGATATTTACAATATGAAACACATTGTATGGTAAGAGAGCATTGAGTTATAATTAAAAAGCACTTATGTGATAATTTCTAAAAACTGTGATGAAATAACACTCTTACTATCTGTCAGAATAAATATTTTATCTCTGGAAACAAAAAAAAAATCTAAATACAACCAGTAAGCATTTAGCAAGAGAAGGAAAGAGTTAATTTTTAAGAATTTTAAATGTGAATAATAAAGTCTCTTTGAGGAGTCTAACTTCTTCCTTTGTTCTTTTTCTCCTTTCCTTTGCTTTTCTTTACCTTTTTGCCTTCCTCATCTTCTACTTTTTCTTCCTCTAATTCTTCCACTTTCTCTGCCATATTCTCTCTTCAACCCAGCCATCTTCTTTGAGCTTGCCAAATCACTGGCTTAAAAAAAATCAATAATAACAGCAAAAACACTTGGGCTTCATTATTTTATTATGATGGTGCCTTCCTCTATAATTTATGTCTTTGATCAGTATTGTTGCCTTTTCTATAAGAAGATCCTGAAAATGAATGTCCTCTTATTTCTCTGTTTATGACTTTTTTTTCTGGTGTTGTAGAGGATCCCATAAAGCATATAAATCACAGTTATACATACAAGATATTATTGTATATGGCTGTTGTCAGCTATTTTTATATTGTTTGTGGTTAGAAAATACTAACTGAAGTATTCTAAGGCTCAAATGCATCACTACATGAATATATACTTATTTACAAATATATAATTGTAATATACCTTCTGTTGATGCTACTAGACACTGAGTTTAAAAACATTGCAAGTTAGTACTTTAAGTTACAAATGTTGAGGAACTGTTCCCCAAGCTTTATCCTTTGTCCTGAAATTTAGAAACAAAGACATCCTTAATATCTAAGCAAATCCTTAGAAAATGTTTAAGTGGATTGGCAAAGATGACCAGGATATGGTATTCAAAGAGGAAAGAAAGGAAGGGAAATTTGAGAAAGTCTTGGCTTGAAGAAATATAGTATATAAAAGTACTAATATGAAGGCCTCAAGATCCATTATCTTAAAAACCCATTCAGTTGGAAACAGAAGTGAGCAAAAGCATAAGAAAGGTACAATGACTTAATAATAATGAAAGCTAAACCATGACCAGCTTTATAAACATCTTAGATTTATTTAACAAGAGAAAAGAGAACATATTGGAGGTTATTTGGAAGGAGCACATTAGAAAGAGCTTTGGCATTTGCTAGACTAAGTCTATGTACAGGATAGAAAAAAAGAATAATCAAGGGACCATGAAGAATTTTTATAAAAATTCAGGTGAGAAGTGATAGTAATTTTGATTACAATGATGGCAATTAAAATGAAAAGAAATTTTTGGATTATATCAAAAATATTTTTATAAAATTAAAGACTGTGCTTTCCTGTGACACTGAAACTCCCATTCAATTCGAAAATGAAGAATCATGAATAATAAATTTGAAAGTTGATACATATCAGCTAACTACCAAAATGGGTATTGCCTTCTAAAGAAGGAACTCTCTCTCAAAGTCATAACCCAATATTATGAATATAATACTGTGATAATTTTTTGCACATATATGATTATTGCTTCAGATGCCTTTAAATTGCCTTTGAATAAATGCATACATACCTTGGAAGCTACAAATGGTAAGTGTACTTAATATTGTTCTTAATAAACTATTTGTATCTACCACAGTCAGTCAATTAAATAGATAATTATGTTGGATTAAAATGTCAGAAAAGTAAATGGTAACTTTTAAGACAATGGAAGGAAGTAAGGCCTACTTGAGAAGGTCAAGATGTTTTCTACCTAACAATCACTAAGAAGTTTAAAAACTTCAATTAATTCTGATGCAATATTAAATTTGTATCTACCCCCTCCAGCTGATGTTAAAGCAGGGGGGAAATTAGCATGAAAAATCATTGATGTGCATAGTGACGAAGCTCTCAGATATTCTAAATTAATTCTAAGTGTCCTTGTCACCTACATTCCCTTCAACATCATAGCTTTGCAAAATATTTCCCTTTGAATATAAGAACAGTAAACTAAGTGCTGCATAACTGGGTCAAGGTAAAGCTCAGTCTTCCCCAATTAATATCCAGACAAATATACTTGCTTCCACTACGTTCCTATTTCCCCAGGTTTTTTGCTTTATGATTCTCATAGGTATGGGATGATTCCTACAGTTACAAAGAGAGGATATTCTGTACTCTTTTGTGTTCCCTTTGTTCTCAAATGAGATGAGAAAGGTATATATTTCTGTGCCTGACCACAATTGAAGAAGTCTGACTTCTAAGTTTTCCAATTGCTTCTCTTTCTGGAGACATTTACTTAAGAGTGGGCTTGATTATTATTAAATCTGGCAGATTCATCCTAAGGGCCTGCAGCACACCAGCTCCTTGGGAAACAGAAGGAGCGAGTAGCTGCTATGTACAGAATAACATCCAGCAGAAATAGCACTAAGTCCTGACCTTGGCAGTTTCTGTTTAACTACTTGGAGCATTAATTCAGAGTGGCCAGTGACTCACTGATTCAGTCAATCCTCCTGTCATGTTAATATTACATGATGTTGTAATTACAACATTAATAGTGTGTACTAATTCCAAAGGCAGAACCATCTATCTTTAAGGTCTCTCTCTGTACCATGAGAATTTAATAATATATGCAGTTAATCTTCAAGTTAAATTTATTTTCTGGTTGTAAGTACTCATTTAAGAAGAGAAAACACCTTAGTCTAAAGGTGTTTTTTTAATTGTAGAGAAATTATATAACTACTGATTTGTCTACATAACATATGATACTTCATTCTAGTGCATTTGAAAAATAATTTACGAACTTCTGTTCACAGTTGAGAAAAAATAAAAATACTTCTTTTATTTTCATAGTTTCATAAGAGGAGAGTGTCTTTATATTCATATGTAACTATCAGAAGGCTTTTAAAATGTTATCTTATTGAAATACAAATTAAGTGATATCATCCATCATAAACTTGTTAAATAAAAAATGATACTACTTAATTGCATCTATTTCATTGTACTGAAACTATTGAAGATTTACATGTTAGTAAAGCAATGGGATGTAGAAACTACCTAACATGCTTCCCTAATTCTAACTATGATACATATATCTATAGATATATTAAATATATTCTGAAACTATTCGGGGGGAAATGGATGTTAGTATTTGCAAAAAGTTTTCATCTTTGTAGAACATAATTTGGGGAAAATTGTCTAATTACTCATTTACTATCTCGATTAAAGATTATTCCCTCAATGAAAAATATGGAAGAATTTACACATTAAAAGCTATAGTTTGCTTTAAATTTAAATTATAGTTTATTTTAAATGCTGAAACTTGGTTAAACATCATTTGCATTATCTTTTATCTTCTAGCACATATAAAATATATAAACACTATGCATAGCTTATTATAAAAGGCAAACTTTATTCCATAGCAAAGAGATTTCCATCACCTTAAATTACATTAGTATCACATTCTTTCCAAGCATTTTCTCCCTTATATTATAACTGAACTAAGATTTTTGATAGTGGCCACTTGAGTAATTCTTAATTATTTCTACAGCCAAGTTACTATCTTATTTAAGCAACATTTAATCATGTATGTCTTTTCCATGGATGAAATGTTGCACTTTCTTCCTCGACTTATCATGGACTTCTGTTCTCATCACTTTTACTACATTGCAATTGAATTGATTAAATGTAAAATTGGTTATTTTGAGAATAAGAAAATTATAAGTTGTTAAATGTTAATTTCCTTTGCCATAAAACTGAGAAGCATTCTTTAAAAAACTTCTGAAATAAATTAAGTAAATAACAGTAACAATAAGAAATAATACTATTGGCAAATTGAGAAATGTAAGTCAAAAAAAAGAGAGAGAGAGAGAGAGAGAGAGAGAGAGAGAGAGAGAGAGAGAGAGAGAGAGATGTAAGTCAGAGCCATGCACTGATCGCCACTGAGACACTGTATTGTGCACAGCACGTTACAAGTAAATGATACTGAAAGTACTGTGTCAGGGAGAATCTGTCCTCTGGGTCTTTACCCAGCATAATTAGTTTCATGTAAAATGACTGCTGTTCATGTTTATTATATATGAATTTAATATCCTAAATAGATAGAATACAAGAAATGATAAGTGGAAAAATTCAAAAGATATATAGTTCTCTGGTGAACACAAAAATAGCCTATGCTGCATTCTTCTCCTTTGCTGCACAACATGCAACACTCTGACATTTCCCATGAAGAAATTGATAAGCTGTTTTCTGAGGATGTTTTCTCTTATTTTCTTAGGATACAGAGGAAAAGGAAAAGCATAAAGATGATACATGGATGGTTTGTGAAATGAAAGCATATGTGAAGATGACAGTACATCCTTATAAAATGCTTAAATTATAAGAATTTTGTAATGACAATCTTTGGGAGCTTGTTCAGTGCCTTCAGCTCACATCTAGTTCATTTGTTGCTGATAATATGAGCTCAAAAAGAAAATGAATTCAATAAATTTGTTACAGGTTCAAACTGCTTGTGATCAGTTGTTTTGGAGACAGTTCCCCCTCCACCATTTCTAATAGAAACTTTTAAATTTTATCTTCTTTTTTAGGGTTATATGCATGTACTCTTCTTTCTGTGCAAACACTAGGATTTTCTGTATTGTTTCATTCCATTCAGAACTACACTCAATTGACAGGTTGTTGTAGACACACGGCTACTGTGATGAAGTATGCAATTTCTAAATCAAAGAAATTATGAGGCACTCAGTCAGAAACAATGTCCTTTGAAACCTCTCTCTAAAGATTACTCTGGTCACACTCCTGTCGGAAGATTCCATTTTGTCCTGTCTAGGGTTTCCTTGTTCAATGTCATTTCCATGTTTGAAGCCTACTTCCTTGCTCTAGCCTAAAATTTAGATTCCTGTCTGAAATTACTTCTTTGTTCTAACTTAAGATTTAGATAGAGCAATTTCTAATTTTTCTGAGAAACCACTAGATAGATTTTCAGAGTGTTTGTACCAGTTTGTAAACCCCCACCCAGCAATAGAGAATTTTGAAATTTTAAATCTAGTCATATGTCATGCTTAGTTCATTAGATTCATTTCTTATTGCTCCACAATGAATTGTCATATATAGAATAGCTTAAAATAATACCCTTTCATTAGGCTGTTTCCTACATTAGAAACCCTAAAAGTTTCATTGACCATAACAAAAGTTTAGCAAGAATTATAGGCACATCTAAGATTCTTGGACATTGTAGGAGGCAAATAATTTGGAAAAGAATCTAATTCTTTTCAAATATACTATACAGAGAATCAGTCTATCCAAAGCCAAGAGAAGATTGTCTTTGAAAAATATTCACTATTTTAACATCTTAGTTGGCAATGTAAGCCCCCTACAAGGCAAGTTTCCTTTTGAATATTTACAACTCAACCAATTAGTAACCTTATCTTGACAGCTAGTCCCATTATATATAATGGGTATGGATACATTCCAAAGAGTTGCAGAAATGCTTTAGTCAGTCTTAGAATCTTTCCTAACATAGCTTAAGAAAGTAGTAAAAGGAACATCCATATTTATTACTAATTTTGGAAATGTACGTGTAGCAGATAACTATAATTTTATTTAATTACCTTAAACATACAAATAATTTTCTTTAATAAAGTGTAACTTATAGGCCAAAGCTTTGCAATCATCTCCATTCCCATAATCAGAATTCCCTGAATTTTATGGCTCTGAAGATCAGCAAAAGTAGATGCAGCTGTATTAGATAGAAGGCTTAGCAGACTACAGTTGGAGATCTACAACTCAGATGAGAATCAAACTCATCGGCAGACAATAATATTTTATCTGAAAAGTAGCTACTGACAAGTGAGCAAAGAAAAGCATTCTAAGAAAGTTTTTGGAGCAACTGCCCAACTCCAGATGTCAGGGAGTGTGAAGTCATCGGCGTCCTGGCATGCTGGCATTTCCACTTATGGAACCTTAAGGACAAGGGAGAAGCAACCTACTATGCAGTGGATAAAAAATAAAAATAGTTACCTCTTAGAATTGATCTGGGCAAATACAGAAGACTCACAGACAGGTAGGTTGGCTATTGCACAGATGTCTTTTTCTCAGCTCACACATTTGCCTCATGTCTGATGAATTCTTTGTCCACTGGTGAGTTTTTCTGGTAAGTTAACGAAACAGGATAATACAAATCCATTTCAAGGCAGAACAATAGAGGGTTTATTCATTTACTGATGCTGTTTTACCAAAATACTATCTGGGTGGCTGAAAACAATAGACATGTACTTGCTAATAATTCTGATAGCTAGACTTCTGAAACCAAGTTATCAGCAGGTCTGCATTTTTTCTCTGAAAGTTCTGGAAAAGGAGCTTTTCTTGACTTAACCTGGCTTCTGGTAATCACCAGAGTTCAGAGTCATTGTCATACTTCCATATTACTCTGGTCTCTGCCACACTATTCACACTGGCTTTTGCTCTGTTTGTCTTTATGTGCAAATTGTCCTCTAGTTTCTCTTCTGAGCACACAAATTAATGGATTGGGACCTCATTCATAATTCTATAAGTCAAGTGTTCAGTTTATGATTCAGTCATTAAACTGGAAGGCTGTGATAAGGTAAGCATCCACTGTGGTCTGACATTGGAGGCATAAATTTAGACTCTAAAATTTCAGGAAAAACTGGGTTGTGATAGAAGACATGTTTTTTTGGAAAATAATTATTGCTTTACCAGATAAAAAGGTTCTATTAAATATGATGTTAGGGTTTAGAATTGAAGATGCTTTTAAAAGATATATATTTATAGACTTTTAAAGTTCAAGATCTTTGTACTTTAAATGAACAACCATTGAAGTATATAAACCATATTAACAAAATCAAATAAACAAACCAAGAAAAATGTAGATAGAATACATCCATTGGAGGACAGGCAGATTTTACCCTTAAGAACCTAAATGTTGGCGGAAGAAGCCAGCAGTATACTATTTGTGTTAGTAAGAATGGATGTTCTTCATGGGTCTAAGGCATTATGCTTCTTTTTAGAAAGTCAGATTTACCCTATATTGATGTATAAATGTCTAGATTTTGATAACAAAAGTCAATATTGAACCCATCAAATGATGTTGTTCTCCTAAAGACACTAATTTAGTAACTTCATAATTAGGTATTTCTATCAGGACTAGACTCTGCAGAGAAAAATTTCACAGAAACAAGAAATAACTCTTACTTTCTAGTGCTTTGTCTTCTGTATCAATTGTTTCTTTAAAGAGAGAAGCATGCAGCACTTATCATACACACATCATGGCAGTTATCATTGCAATCTCTGTTTTAGGAAGAAAAGTATATTTCACTGAGTACTTGACTAATTGCTTACTGTTGGAAGAAAATGACCTAATGGAATTCTGCAGTGTCTTAATAAAGACTCATCAATTGAATGTTGAGACATTTTCTGGAATGTGGGGTATACATGTATGTGCTCTGGGGAGATAGTAATTAATTGTTAGAACACACAAATTCATAGACTAAAGAAATCTTGCCACTTTCTACATGACAAGTTGAGGTTTCCTACTTTTGAAATCCTAGTCTTTGGTTGATGATATTAGATGTCATGATTTCTTGATCTTTTGGAGTACAGACATTTATATTAAGTAGCATAGGAGAATCTGGTTCCCTGAAACTTAATTGTGACAGAGGGTAAGTTCAGAAACTAGTATATCAATATAGCACTTATGAAAATGATTTTAGCCTGATATAATGGTGAAAGAATATGTAATAAATTATTTTAGAATCTCAAAGACTTAACTATTTTAAGAGTGAGAGACCAGGTCATCGCATCAAGCAAGCAAAATATATCAATTAAATTTATACTTGAGTGCTACAGAGAGAGCTCTGTTGGTATTTCATGCCAAGAAAATATGACATTTTGACTTCTCAAGCCAGGATTAGTTGTACACACTTTTAATCCAAATTTCAAAAAAGCAAAACCAGTAAAATCCTTGTGGCTTTTTGGCCAGCCAACATAGTCCTGCTACCTGGACAATTTTTATTACTCAGTGAACTCCAGGATAACAAAACTCCTTGTCTCAAAAACAAGATGTATAGCTCCTAGGGAAAAATACAACAGGTTATTATTTGCTTAGAAATGCATGTACCCAAGCATTCATATGCACCCTGGTATGCACACGTGAGCACACACACACACACACACAAACACACACGCCGATATTTGAAAGAACAGCATATTCAGAATTGGTGGCAAATCACTGAACTGAAAAAATTATATTTATGTTGAAGGTGAGTTCTAAAAGAAACAAGCAATTTATTTTGACCATTCTATGCTAAGTTGGTTCTTTTGATCTTGATAACTCAGAAACATTATGGACTTCATTGGGAAAATCAAAAAAAAATTGAATGTTGCGACACGCTACCTCGCCGATAAGGAGCACATCACACTCAAGATTCTTCTGACAGCATCTTTTATTGTTACAGCTCTTTTAGTTAGAAGGATGCAAGATGGAGAACAAAGGAAGGACCCCAAGCCCCAGAATGTACTGACTTATATACTATCAAAGAGACATGATCTGTCCTCATTGGCTTACAGACTGGGGTCTCATTTACATATCCATTGATAGTACTATCAGTGGGAAAATTCGCGCCTACGCGTGCACACAGCTGCAGACACCAAGGCCAAGAAGAACCAGGAACAGGAAGCCAGCGCCATCTTATAATGGTGAGCGTATAGCTACTTCAGCAAACGCAGCATGGCTCCTAACAGAATGTAGGATAAAACTTTAATTCTTTTATGAGGTATGTCTCCGGCTTACATAATATAGACATGACAATTTCTTGCTGAAAAGATTACAAGAGGAAATATTCATATGTTTATGTAAGTACATCTTAGAGACACCAGAATAAAATAATCCACAAAAGTGTCTGTCACTCAGTTAACATGGGAAGAAATAGGACTCTGTTTTGAATGGATGATCCCAAAAGAGATAGTATATTTTTCCTAGACACAATTCTTGCCCATATAAGTAGCAATATATCTTGTGCTATTTTTGGTTTTTTTTTTTTTTCTGTTGTTGATTTACTTTCTATCCCTATTTTACTATCTTCCTGATTCTTCTTTTCTGTGCTTGTGTACACACACATACACATACTGCCTTTATTCAATCTTCCTAATATTTAAATCATTAGAGTAGTTGAGTATATGTTTCAGTGGTAGAAAATTTGCTTCCTATGTATTTTACTGTTGAGCAGTAAAACTTTGATGAATATATGATAAGTATGTAATGATGCATTCATTCATAGTTATATCATTGATTTTTAAAAATAGCTAATATTAAGATTGAAATGTAGGCCAGCATGATAGCTCAGTAAGTCAAGGTTCTTGCAATCCATCCTGATGACCTGAGTTTATCTTCTAGAAAACTAGTTGGTTGAAGATCACCAGCTCCTAAAATGAGTGATCAAAAGGTAAGTATGTCTATTGAAAGTATGTCTATGTTAAATTGTCCTCCTTTTTGTTTTTGAAGAACAAACAAAACTTCTGGAATAAAAAGTCATTTCTGAAGGCATTTTCTGAGGTAACTCATGAGAACCATGTGTAAAAGCCTGTTGAGTACTGAGAAAAAAAATATTTTTTAAAATAATTGAAATAACTAATATTTGACTGACTTCTACATTCTTGACAAACTTGTAGATACAATGAATATAAAGATCAATAAGTTCATGTGTCTGAACCTTGGTATTTAAATTCTATTTGGTAAATCAAACAAAAGAACTGGAGAACAACATGCAGTGGAATGCTCATTATAACTAGTAAGATTTGGAGGAAGGAAATAGTCAAATTCAGAGAGGGAATATGGGAGGGGTTGGTTGGAGGTAACACGGAAGAAGTAAAAGGTGGTGGGAAATGTTGATACCATATTTTCAATGAAATTTTAAATATATTTTAAAGAAAATATTTAATTTCTTAACTATTAAAAGTTTAATTGGGATCTTTAGTGCATAGTATGAGAATATTAGTGTCTCAAGATTTTAAGTGTACAGGCAAATAACGTTAATTGGAATGCTAATCATTAATTCTCACATTACTTTAGTGAGACTGTGAACTGAGTTTTCAATCCTCTATTTTGGTCTTTGTTATCTCTCTCCCTCTCCCTCTCTCATTCCCTCTTACTCTCCCCCTTCCCCCTCTCCCCTCTCCTTCTTTGTCTCCCTTTTCCTCTCTTTCTCTCTCCCATTCTCTGAATAGCTGTGTCTGTTGGCAGTTATCTCATGAAATGGATGTAAGTTTACTTTAATCTGTTAAACAGAAATATCTGTAGAAAAAGTCATGATTGCTCAGCTTGAAAACCTCCACAGCAGAGTGAAATGGCCAGAAATAATACTGACCCTTAGACCTGAGGAATTGTTGTTGGTTAATTACTTCTGAGGTTTTCCACTTATTTATTTGGAATTGGGGTTTGTTTTGTTTTTGTTTTTATTGGATATTTTATTTATTTACATTTTAGATTTCATTTCCCTTTCCTCATTTTCCACCCCCCCCAGAAACACCTTATCCAGTCCCCCTTCCTGTTACTTTTATGATGGTGTGCCCCCACTCATTGACCCACTCACACCTCCCTGCCCTTGAATTCCCCCACATTGGGACATCCAGCCTTCCAGGGACCAAGGACCTCCAAGATTGCTGTCCCTGGAAGGCTGGATGTCCCCAGTCCACTGGCTTCTATTCTGTTGCTGAGTGCCTCCTGTCTATTGAGCAGCTGCATAATGGGCCAGCCCGGTATGCTGTGACCACACATCACATTCCCAGTGCATGCTCTAGCCTTGCCACCTTTTACAGTTAAAAGAGTATCATGTGAAAATCGGTTGCAAACTTCGAAGATCTATTTAGACATGTAAGTAGGTGGAAAACAGGCACAACATTTAATGTTCATACTATATTTATTATATATAAAAATAAAGCAGATAATTGACACAAGTATTATTCATTGGAACAAACATCCCAATGGGGATGTATAACACGGATGAAATTTTTTGTATATGTTATATATTTCAAAGGTGACACATCACTGCTTTTTGAAAAAATGAAACGAGCCTAAAATTCATAGTATGTCCTATATACTGAAGGACTTAATACTCCAGCCTCCTTTTCTTAAATGGACAGAATTTTTAAAACAGCCCTCATGAAATTCAATTACCATTTCTTAATGTGCCAGAGCTTCCACAGAATATGATTATTCTAAATCCTCAGAGATTATCCCAATGGTGAATGGAAGGTGTTTGAAGTGAAGGAAACTGGAGCCCAGTCAGCCATCAAAAACAACTTATCTACCGAAGGTGGTCTTTATGGTAAACCCACAAGCAATTTTTCTTTCTTTGCCCTGAGCCAAGAACCACTTTGGTTTTCCAACTCTGTACTTCTGCCATATGAGAACACAGCCAGAAGAGAGAGAAAGTGGATAAAAATGGCAGCTTGAAGCTGTGTGCACCAGCAGGTGTCTAGTCACAGCCTCTGTGCCATAATATATTTGAGTTTCTAAGCAACCATGCTCCCTAGGAAACTGGTTAAACTGCTTCTATAGAAACTATTAACTGAGCAATTCCTCCCTCAAACCAGCCTTATGCAGAGAGCACAGGAGGAACATGATGGGAGAAGATTTTCTGCTTCTACAATTCTAGAGATTTTTCTCATGAGGTATTTCAGAATTCTATGGTATAAATGTGAAACCATATTTCCCTGAGCTTTCATTACTTTTCTGCTTATTTCATTGCATCTAATATAGAAAGAGCAGCGATGTGTGATGTTGTTTCTTCATTTGATAGCTTTTAGAGCCAGGAAAATTACCCAATTTGCTTATGGGACAGATTTGACCTTTTCTTCTCCGAAACACTGGAATATACATTACATCTGCTGTAAGTCTGGGCTCAATAGAACATTGCATTTGCTATCTCACAAAGAATCACATCTGGCTGTTTCTGAATTAAGTATTATTAATGTCATATCATGAGACACTTGATTTTTTTTAAAAATACAACGAAAATTCATGTTAATTTAAGTGCGTAGGTAACTTACTTTTATCATGTTTATCAAATTAGGACATGTGATATTTTTCTGTATTTAGCCACCCTTTAAATATTCTAAACATTGTCCTATTTCAAAAAACAATAAAACAAATTTAAATAAAGAGTTCGGGATTGAACATTATCTCATGCCAAACATTTGAGAACTCAAAAAAGAAAGATATACTACACACACACACACACACACATCTACCACCATCCCTAACATAAATTTACTATGTACAATTCATTTTATGATAGTTAATGTAGTCACAAAAAGCAGTTCTTTTCTGTTTTTCTTATTCATTCACTCACTCATTCATATTTGAGGCATGGTGTCATTTAGTCTGTGTTTGCCTTGCATGATTTTCAGCCAACAGTGACTACAGTTACATTCCCCCATTACTAGTTTTCTTTTCTCTGTTAGAGTACTAGGCCTGAGAGCAAACATGAGCAGTGGCATTTGTAATTTCTAACTCTGAAAAGTTAATCATAAATATTCAGAGGATTAAAGAATATTAAGCAAGAAGAACCTGATTTTATAATTTTTTTAAAGCAGGAAACCTAGAACAGTCTACTTTATCATAATGAGAATACATTTGTTGTTTTATTTTGTGCTTCACATTCAAATTACATTTTATTCCACTTGGACAGGGTTATCAGAAGCATCTCACAACTTCTATGGACACATTTATCCTAAGAATACTGTGAGGTGAAATTTCTCCTGGCCTTGTTTTTATTACACTTATTAAAACTATACTTGAGGAAAGGATGCTAAAACAGTCTCTAGTTCTTTATGAACTTTAGGGACTATAATGAATGCCTTCTTTTAATATATCTGTACATCCATATATGCCTCTTTTATATATTAATTCTTTCACTTTGGTTGTGGGAAAGCTAATTGGTTAGCAGATATTCTGATATATATATATATATATATATATATATATATATATATATATGTGTGTGTGTGTGTGTGTGTGTGTGTGTGTGTGTGTGTGTGTGTGTGTGTGTGTGAAAGAGAGAGAGACAGAGACAGAGACAGAGAGAGCATGTACATATATATAAATAGTGAGATCATTAATTTGAACAATGATGACTTCTCTGAGAAAGAAGTATGGAAATTGTAGGTTAAAGAATAAGGTGATGTCTAACAAAATGTCTAGTCCTAGACACATGACTCAGTGGTGAATGAGTGGGGAAACTTTCTACTTAACTAGAGGACAAGGTTCAATTCCTAGCACTCAAAAGTCAGCCACCAAATGTCTGTAACTCCAGTTCTAAGGAGTCAAATGCCTTTTTCTGACCTCTGCAAGCACAAGGCATATATGCAGGCAAAACACTCAAACATAAAATAAAAATCATAAAATTTAATTTTTTTAAAGGAAAAACATGGCTTTGCTTATAAAAAGACAATGATTCACTGAGAAGAACAACATGAATGACATCAAATGATGAACAGTCTGAGTGGGACTGTTCTGGGTTAGAAAAAGTGTGATTCAGTTTGTAGACTTAGAACAAGCAAGAGCATCCAGGGCCATGTGAACATCACATTAATGTATGTGCATTCACATCCACATAAAAGGAGGAAAACACTTAAAATGGAAGCTAGAGAATAAAGAGTCATTGAGAATTCTTTATATTCATTTGTGAAATATCTGGAATTTCTATGCAAAGTAAACAAAGTCAATAGGAAAGATAAATGACCTCATAAAATCAAACATGTAGACTGAATTGTGGTAAGAAGTGTAAATTTGATGTAGAGATAATATATTGGATATAAAATGAGTTTGATTTAGGAGCAAACATTACTCTATAATGATCACACATTAATTGGTTGCAACTCCAATGACATGAGGATGATGATGATTACAGTGATTATTATTATTGGTGTTTGATACAAGGTTTCTCAGTGTAATAACACTGGCTCTCCTGGACAAACTGCTTTGACCAGGACATCTTCAAACTCACAGAGATCTCCATCCCTCTGTCTCCCCAGTGCTGGGATTAAAGTCTCTGCTAAATTACATTATTTTTAAGTGCCGTCCTATTTGATCTATGACTCAAGGCTTATACATTTATTATGAGAAACAATAAGATCTTTCAAGCTTACTGCTTAATGATTTAGTCTCTATATAATCATGAAGATAGGAGTTCAAATCCTCAGAAAATTCTAGAAAGTAGCAATTATTTGTAATTCTTGTGCTCATATGGCAAGAAACACACGGGAGAATATCCAGAAGCTTATAGGCAAACTAGCTTGGTGTATCTGCATAGAAGAAGGTTTTACAAATGAGTAAAGCAAGAACTGGGATCTAAGGTTGTCCCTTTCCTTCATCATGGGGTGTTGTTACACACAAGTGCACACATGCACACACACGCGCGCGCACACACACAGAGGGGGTAGGGAGGAAAGGGGGTAAGAGAATTTAAATTAGTTCTCAATATTGAATTTAATGACATTATTTGTAGAGTTGTATCAGGCAAATGATGATAGTCTAATAAGCCACAAAAGCCCTAGTTAATTGAACAAAATTCCAGAATAAGATTATGTAGCATTAGAATCCAACCAAAAAATAGCTAACATTCAAAGAGTAGATATGACTAATACAATTTGTTATAACTGTTCATCTCTGAATGACTTGAGTGATTTATGCCGGTGAAAGTAAATATTTTTGTTGGTATTTAATGTTTTCTGCTTCTTTACCACAAGAAAACCATAAGTAAAACTGTAAATCCTTTTGGCCCACGATGAACGCAGATTTAATATTCTGCCATGTTAATCAATGAAGGAAATGAAATTATTATTATGAGAGTGACTTTTAATTTAGGTTATTTCTCAACAAGCTCTTACTTATTTCAAGGCATTAAAATTCTCCATCTAATGATTTTGAGATAAGTATAGTAATTCCATACTTCTTCTCATTGTGTTGAATTTAGAGCTTGAAACTTCTTAAAATTCATCCTGTTTTTAGCAAAATTGGCAGAGTGACTAGATTTAAGAAAATTGTGAAATCACTGAAAAGATCATGGATATTTTATTTTAATGTTCACTCTATGCATCTTTTGCAAGAGCGGTGGTTAAAATTTGCCTTCTGTATTTATAAAGATGAAGGCAACTTAAAGGCAATTTAGCTCATTCTTCTGTGTTAAGCAATAATGATTTCCTCTGAGAAATATCAGATTGATAAAAATCAATCCTGTTTTTAACAGTCTTCTGTAACTGGTGACTATGGGACCCTTTTTGATCTAATAACAGTGTGAAAATTTCTTCACTACATGAAAATTATTCTTTCATATTATCTTCACCATTGCAAAGCCAGAAGGAAGTTTCAGAAATAATTTGTCTACCTCAATGTCTTTGTATAAAAAAGTAACTGCACCGTTGATATCACTTTGGGTCTGTTCTATTTTTTAAGATCTTTGCTTGAAGCTAGTAAAGGAACAGCACACATATTAATTATCATAAGGCAGAATGCTGGTAGTTTTAAGACAGAGATTCCGAAATCATGAAAAAACTCAATCGTGACCAGTTTCTTACTTTTTGGCCTTGGGGATAGTCTAACAGATTTGAAGCTCAGTTGTCTTTCCTATGAAATTTAAATAATATCACAGGATCATTGGTGCTTTTGATTTAAAGGTTACAACACTATCAAACTCATAGCTGTACATTATTAATTACAGGCAAATAATGTTGTCATTGCTTTTCTGACCAATTTTTTTTTTAAAAAGTCTTCTAAATTTAACTCTTAGAATGCATAAAATCAAGCTTTCATATGTATAAGCTGAGCTTTCACCAATAAGACATAATTTAGGCAGACAAAATGATATGAATT
Organism: Arvicanthis niloticus; assembly: GCF_011762505.2. Classification (NCBI taxonomy): domain Eukaryota; kingdom Metazoa; phylum Chordata; class Mammalia; order Rodentia; family Muridae; genus Arvicanthis; species Arvicanthis niloticus. The sequence goes on along the minus strand of NC_047660.1, from coordinate 29,288,487 downwards.
AAAAAGTAATTCAAGTTATCTGATAACTACAATTTTATACTCAATAGGGGTTTTTAATATTTTGAATGAGATTGCAAACTGTTATAAATGTGAACACATTCAGACAAAGAACTTTTCTATGAAACTTTCTGATGATATTCTAAAATCTCTTAAATTTCAAGAAACAGAGCAACATAGCATTGTTTTAAAAATGTTTACTTTGTAGATTAATATGCATGCTAAGAAATTATGAGAATTATAAGCTATAACTTCCTCATAAAACTTCCATGCTTTTATTCTTAAAGCTTAATTTCTTAATTCTCTAGTAATCTAGTTAGATTATCAAACAGTTTTATATCAAAGAATACTCTCTCTTTCCCTAGTCATTTTACTTTGAGGTAAAGATCTAGCCCACTGTATATATTTTGACAATATCTTATATATTTTCTTTACTAGGGCCTTGTTACTTCATTAACTAGCTTATATGAGAATGGTTCCATAGAGTCAGTTTGATGGAAATAGAAATATCATACTGTATGAAGTAATCCCACACACTCTAATATGTTAACAAGAATGAAGGTGCAGTGTGCGTGTGTGCGTGTGTGCGTGCGTGCGTGCGTGTGTGCATGTGTGCTTCAATCTCACTTACAAGGGGAAAGAAAATACTCATGAAAAGCAAACAAGAGAAGTTAACTTGATGGGAGAAAAGACAGGGAGGAGAAAAGTGGGGCAGGATCAAATATGAGGAAAGATAGGAGAAAGGCCAGGAGAGTGAATGAAAATATGCCACTCTTGAGAGTAGGAGTTGGGGAACCTCTAGAAAGTCCTAGAAACCTGGAACTGAGGCAGCACTCAATGTGGGTGACCTTAGCTCAAATGTCCAACAATGGGGATATGGAACCTGCAGAGACCACCTCCAGTAGAGAGCCACCCCCCCACCCCCTTGGTGCCATGTGGACATCAATCCACCTACAAAATATTTGAGCCAAAATTACTCTTGTTTAAAAGAAATGTAAGAACAAAAATGGAGCAGAGAGTGAAGGAATGGTCAAATAGTGACTGGCTCAACTTGGTATCCATCCCATAAGCAGGCACCAATCCCTGACACTGTTACTGGTGCCAAGTTGTACTTGTAGACAGGACCCTGGCATGGCTGCCCTCTGAAAGGCTCTACCAGCAGCTGACTGAAACAGGTACAGATAGTGAGAGCCAAGCAATGGACAGGAGTCAGTGACTGCTATGGAAGAATTAGGGGTAGGATTGAAGGAACTGAGGGGATGGCAATCCCATAGGAAGACCAACAGTGTCATCTAACCTGGACCCCTGGAATTTGTCAGAATCTGAGAAACCAACCAAAAAGCATACATTTTTTTAAGGCTCTGGGGATGTATGTAGCAGAGGACTGCCTTGTCTGGTCTCAGTAGGAGAGGATGGGCCTAATCCTGTAGAAACTTGATCCTTCAGAGAGAGGGGATATGGGCTGTGCATCCTCTTAGAGGTGAAAAGAAGGCAGATGTAGAGATGAACTTCGTGTGGCAACATTTGAGATGTAAATAAATAAAATAATAAAATAAATAAATAAATAATTTAAAAAACAACAAATAAAACAAAGAGGTGTGTCACAGAGATGGACCTTCTCAGTCTTCCTCTCCCCCTCCCTTTGCCACTCCTTCTCCCTCTCCCCCTCCTTCCCTCCCTCCCTTCTTCCCTTCCAGCTTCTCTGTCTCTCTCTCCACCCCCTTGAGAATTTCACAACAGCTACTGTCTGCTTGTCTACTGCCTTAGTCTCTACCATAATGACCATTGACTAATCCTCTGAAACTCCAAGCAAGTCCTTAATTAAATGCTGTTTCACCACAGCAACAGAACAGGAACTCAGACAGCTGGGGATGGATACATTGTTTGTATCCTTCTTTATTTTTGAACAATAATCTCAGTGATAAAAACATGTTAACTATGAAGTATTTAATCTTTAAATATAGTAGGAAGATATCTAACTTTTTATATTTTTGAAAAAATTCAGTCTAAAGAAATGATGGTCATGACTCTTCATGACTGCTCATATTTATGTATGCATGCATTGTTTATGACTCTAGATTGTTCTAAGCTTTTGCAGAATTTTTACTTTCCAAACAAAACTCCTGGTCATTTCTATCGAAGCATATTATAATAACGAGTTTCCCTAAATGCCTGCCATACCTGACTTTTTAAGTACAGAAAGAGGAAGTTCCTAAAAAAATTCAGAAAATGATGAAGGTCAATTTTATTATTTATTTTGTATGATTACAATCAGACATATCTTAGTGTAAAAGAATGTTTTCTGCCATTAAGGATCCTATTCTGAATTTCCCTTGTTATCTGTATCTGTTAAACTCTTATAGACAGGGAAGGACAGTTTTGTGTTTAGGAAGACATATTACTAGAAATTTTTGTGTCCCATGGAATACAGAACTTACTAATGACACATTATAAATATCCAAGTTGCATTTGAAATATGTGTTTATCTGCTTTTTGAGAGCTAATGCCTATGCAATCACAAATTTAATTGGAACTTACAATTAGTAGGCAGGTGTCTGCTTTAGTGAGCTATCCAAATTCAATAGTGCCTAATGGCTATTTGATTGGTATCATCAATACAATATGTCTTTTCAAGAAAATATCTATTTCATGTAGTCATCTTAAAAATTAATACTAATTGTATTTTAAACCAAAGAGTTAATCTTTGTTCCTTCTCTGAGAATAGAATTGAATTGTTATTCAAGCAACTGTGAGGTATTATATTTGGTGCCTAGGTTATTGCTATTAAACAAAGGCCTCTAGTTTGGCATACCATAAGCCCAGTGTCAGTAATACTGAATTCTTTTTCTAGGGCAGACACATATCCCCATCTTCCATAGCAATTACTGCAGAGGAGGTGCAATAGAGAAGTAAACCTGAAACCTTTCAAGGATGAGTGGGCACTGAAAATTGGAAAAGTGGCAGGAAAGTCCAAGTTAGGGAAAGAAAAGAAAAATGTGTATCAAAAAAGTAGTTTAGTAAACAGGGAGGAAAAAAATGATATTTTGCAGAAACATCTGTTTGCTGTTGCTGAAATTTTAGCATTTAAATGTTCTCGTTTTGGCTCTGAAGTTAGCACTTCCCTGAAGTAGTTCACACCTTTGCTATTGCTCCTGCTTAGCTACAGATCATTTTATGCAAGGCTGATTTTAACAAGAAAATGATGCATTAATTTACAACGTGCTGAGTATTTTAAAAGTGGCAACATCTAGGCTTTTGTGAAATTTTAGAATCTAGAAAAATAGAAATACTTATGTAAAGCTCTTTAAAATATCAGAATGGCTTCATGCACAAGAAATTATACCCTGATTAAGATCATTACAAAATTCAGTTATAAAGAAATACATCAACCTCCACAAGTGTTTTTCTTTCTCTTTAGTATTTTTTTTAGAAGTGCAGCCTGTACAACTGCAGATATTATTCAGCTATATATTTAATAAAATCTCCCTCCCACTAACCCATTCTCTATCTCCTTTCACATCCTTTTAGGATTTTACTTTGCTCTCAATACCATTTTTTTTCAATTTTTTCTTCTTATTTATTTTCCATTTATTTGTTACATCTCCAGTGCAGCTTCTTCTCCCCTCCCTTCCCCAAACTCCCCCTTTCCACTCCTCTTTCTCCCAGATTCACAACATTTCCATGTCCCCTCAGAAAACAGCAGACCAACCAAATGTTTTACCAGGCTGCAATAAAACCAGATGCAAATTCTCACATCAAGGTTAGATGATGCAACCCAGTAAGAGGTAAAAGGCCCCAAGTGCAAACAAAAGAGTCAGAGACAGCCTCTGTTCCCATGGTTAGGAATACCAAGCTACACATCCATAACACATATGAAGAGGACCTAGGTCAAACCCATAGTGGTTTCCTGATTTCTGTGAGCCCAATTGAGTCCCAGTCAGTAGATTCTATGGGCGATGTTCTTGTGGTGACCGTGAAACATCCAATCTTCCAATTGGAAGTCTCTTTCAATTTTTCCTCTTTCTCATTTAAGAAAATAAGTTGATCTCTGTTCCTTATCTGAGAATAGAACCGAGTAGCTATTTAAGAAAGTGTGAGGCATTTTGTTTGGTGTCTTTGTAATTGTGGTTAAAGCAAACCTTCAGTTTGCTATGTCATCAGCCTACCACAGAATATGCATGAAATCTGACACACTATGAAAAGACAAACTAATAGGATTAGAAGAACAAGATTCCTAGATCAAAGGCCAAGAATATTTTCTTAACAAAATTGTGAAAGAAAATGTTTCTAACCTACAGAACGACATGCCTTAAAAGGTACAACAAGCTTAAACAACGCAAGTACATTGGACCAGAAAAGTCCCCTTTCCACATAATCAAAACATTTAACATACAGAACAAAAAAAAGTATTAAAATCTACAAGGAAACTAGAATAGGAATATTTAAACACAGTAAAGATGAAAGTTTCAGGTTTCAGGTTTGGGGAGTCACTTGTACAACTGTGGTAAACAACTCAAAAGAGGGCTTCTCATTTTGAAATTTGGAAAGTGGTCCTTGGCTTTTGAGTGGATCATTGCCAATCTAGATGAGACAACTTCACACCAGTATGCTGCTATGACAGGAGAAATATGATGCTATAAATCAGGTGCTCTGCCAGCCTGCTTTTCAGTGACTCAGCATAAGTGGCTTACATGCTAACTAGATGCTGCCAGGAGTTTCACATTTTACTATTGCTATGAACTGTATATTTTTTTTAATGTGGCCACACACTCTTTAAAAGGTCCCTTTGGACATCACAGCCTTCTGTCTTTCATTCTTCCTGTTCCCTGTATGTTTGTATGTCTGTCTGTCTGTCACATGTCCACACTCAAAGAGTGACTTTCACTCTCCTTTCCCAAAATAAACCTCTAGGTTAGATCTGTGTGTGCCAATGCAGAGAGGGCTTCCCTTTCTCAGAGGAGAAAGGAAGAGAAGGAATGGAAAGGATCTGCATTCTGTATGAAGGGGTACTGGGAAGAGAGGGGGTGCCTATATTATGATATAAAGAGAAAATATAAATTAAAAGAAAAACAGAAGATGCATGAACTACTATAGGAGTCAGGATAGTTTAGCAGTCTTCTTTCTTCTGACTATAACAGTTTATTTCTTCATCTCTAGGAAGATCCAGTTTCAGATCTTCCTATATTCTCAATATAAGCTCCTTCATTCACAGAAGATGGAGCTTCAAGTTCTTCAATATGTCAGACAAAGAAATCCATTCCTTTCCTCACTTTAATGGTGGCAGTTATGTCTTAGAATGTCTGTTGGATCTAAATGATGGAACCCAGGAAGTCACCACATGAGATAGGTCTCATGTGGAGGTATGTTAAAGAAAAGCGAGAGATACAGAGGCTGCCTCTGGGTGGAGGAATTAATAAAAAGTCAAGGGTTAGAGGAACGGGACCCTTTGTAGGGGATATAGCATATGTGCAAGAGGAGGATATGTGATATAAGGCAGGAGTGGACATGTATCACCTCTTGGCAGCGAGTGGTGCTAACCATGGATGGGTCTGAAGGTCTTGTTGTTGCCAGGTCCCTCGGGCTGGCCATGGATGTACCTGATGGCCAACAATGTCTATCTTCGAGTTTCCTTTATTATCATTACAATTCCCTCACGTTTGGTTTAAAAATATTTATATTAAATCTCTTTTCAAATAATAATAATGCCTCTGATCTCCTTACTGTAGTCTTTCCCATATTCCAATTTTTATTTCAAGCTGTCAGTTTCTAGTTGTTGGCAGTTAAGTGGAAGATACTAAGAAGTTAAGCTGCAGACTTATATGTGTCCTCAACCTCCTGAGAATGTGGTTTCATTTATAATACACAGGATTATAGGATTGATTTGTATTATTTTCCTGAGGTATAAAAGCAGTGTCCTACTGGTAATCTACTGACTTTTATTTCACTGTTGTACTGAAAATGGATCATTTTCATTATAATCCACTTGCAACTGCATGTATTTTCACAAAGATAGATTAGAGTTCATAAAGTTATGACACTATGCTATATCTAAGTAGGAGAAAAGCTATAAACACTCACTGAACAAGTCCCTTAAGCAAGTGAATGTTTAAATCATTCATTCATTCAAAAATAAACATTGATTATATGACAAATATTATCCTTTAAGGGATAAAACTACAGTCCTTATTTTAAAAAGTTTTATATTCTCTGCAGAGGAGAATTTGACACCAGATCGTATAAGCCTAGAAATATATTAAATACATATTCTGAGATTTTCTAAACTTAAGGAAAGCTATAAATACAGGGTCTGCTTTTGAAGAGGAGTACAGGTGAACACCAAGTAGACCAAGTATCATTCAGCACAAACTTTGGTTAGAAGATTACTAGGTATCTGAAAGTTGTCAAAATTGGCTCTTCCATCTTCAATTATATAACTACCTTAAGTAATTTATATGGAAATAAATTTATCTAGAACAATCTATTTCCATCAAACAATAAAAAAACAGTGTCTCAAAACAACAACAGAGACTAAATCAGTTAACTCCTGAATGCATAACTTAAGATAACTTATCTCTCTGTTTTATTCAGATTGAGTTGGTTCTTTCACATACCAGGTAAATAGTTACAGAAAGTGATGAGCAGTTCAAACAGCAGCTAGGAGTTGTTTTTAGAGATTTCTTATAGACTTCTTTAAGGTTCTATTTATACTTCTTTATAGAATGATGCCTGTCTTTAGCAAGTTAGCATTGTTCTAATAAACAGGAAACAGAAAAGGTCAGTCCTGTGTGTGTATTAGCCCCAAAACAAGTGTACTGGTATATCTTGTGGTTTTGGGTTGGTTAAATGGTTAATTGTAAATATATTTCTTATGCTAACAGAGATTTCAGTCTGTAAATGTCAGTATTAACAAAATAAAGTTGATAATTGAAGACTATATTCAAGGAGTAAATTAGTTATTTGAAAATATATATTAAATTTGTAGATGTGTAGCATCTACAAAAATAGGCATAATAATTTGTAGCTAAACCATGACAAGTAATTTCCAGGCAGTCTGCCCACAGAAGAATAAGATTTGAGGGGGAAAGAAGAGTTGAGAATTTTACATTTAATTCCTCATTCCTTAGTATTCATAAATGTCACTGTGTGTGTTTGGTACATTCGGCACAGGATTTGTCATTGTCACTCATGTTTCCTTTTATTTCTGCCTTTCTATAATGTTAATATTTGTGAGTTCTAACAGACTGATGACACATGTTTAATAAATACTCTATTAAGTTAACTATACATTTTTGGTGTTGTATGTGTGTTTTTATCTTTTTGTAAGTAGATATTGTATATTTTTCCTTAGCTTTTTAGTAGTGCTAGTATTTAGCTTTTCTCTGATTTATAGTACTTAACATAACTATGACTCTCTTTAGGCGTTGACTCAATGCAACTGCATTGAGTACACTTTTAACATGGATCATTGATGACTTACCTCAAATTAACTAAGGAGGACTTATTGACAACAACAATGTGTCCTTGAACTGATCATTTTTATTACCCTTGAATAAGACTTTGTTATTTTCTATCTGATTCATCCTATGGATTTTGAATTTTTATATTTTTTCATAACAGAATGTAAATTAAGAAATTTTACTATATTTTTAAAAGGCTATGAATAATACTATTGGGTTAGACCTAGTTAACCAGAACCACAGATTCTTCACACAAAGGGCCAGGTGAGACTTTCCTTTCTTCTGAAAAGTCACAAGGCAGGTATGCATAGTCTGCACTGCTCTCAATACTCCACCAGTCTCAATACTCAATGGCATTTCTAATTGAAAGTCCCAAAGTCCTTCGACTGTCTTCCACCAAACTCAATCAGGTTTGCAACAATAATACCTCACTACACTGGTACCAACATGTCTTAGTTGAGGTTTTTATTGCAGCAACAAAACACCATGTCCAAAAAGCAATTTGGGGAGAATAGGGTTTATATGACTTACACTTCCATATTGCTGTCTGTTATTGAAGGCTGTTAGGACAGGCACAAAATTAGCCAGCACAGTTGGTAAAAATAATTTCCCATTCAGTTGACTGTTACTTTGTCTTAATGATGACCTCCTTTATCATATAGAAGATTCTTAGCTTCATGAAGTCCTATTTGTTAATCGTTGATCTTGTGCTAACAGTGTACTGTTCAGAAAGTCTTCTCCTGTGACAAACAGTCAAAGGCTATTCTTTTTCTTCTATTATGTTTAGTGTTTTATATTAAGGTTTTGATTCAGTTGAAGTTGAATTAAGTTCAAGTGATATTTGGATTCTTCTACATGCCAAGCCAAAGTGTTTACATTGATTGGTTTCATGCAGTACTTAGTCTTGTTTAGTTCTTTGTGTAGTCTATATTCAAACCCTCTGTCATACAGATAGTAAATGTTTTTCCCAATCTGTAAGGTATCTGTTTATTCAAATGATGGAATCTTTTGCCACACTTAATCCACAAATAAGGGAAAATATGGAGCATATTTTTATAGGTGTGTGCTACTTCATTATGAGAATTTACTATTTTCCTTCATATACTTGAAAATTACAGTATACATATATTTTCCACAGCTAAACAGAAGTCCTTTGTCTATGTATATGTCCATTAACTGTCTGTTAGTTGAAGACTTGATTTTACTTTTTAGTAATTGTGAATATATCAATAATAAACAGGGCTGAGCAAGTTTCTATAGTCTTATATAGAAATATAGAGAATAGTCTGTATTTTGGGCATATAACAAGGATATGTTATCTTGGTCATATGGTCATATGCTATCTTGGTCATATGGTATATCTTCTTTAACATTTGTGAGAATTCTAAATTTGATTTTCATATTGGCTGTACCAATTCACAGTAACACCACTGAGTGACAGTTACCCATTCTTCATATTCTGATCAGGTGTTTTCAGTTATTTTCTTTTAGCCACATCCAAGAAATTTCAACAACATGGCTGCCTAAACAGGATCTGAAAAGTGATAATAACAACTACATGCAAACTTGGGTGAAGAATATCTCACTGGATCCAAGCCTTGGATAAAGAAATACTAATGAGATTACAAGGGACTGGAGAAAGTTTAAAAATCACTTTCTTACCAGGTATGAGATTCCTTATTAATTACCTATTGTCATGGTGTCAGAACTAAAGAGATATACTGTAGGTAGGGTGGCTGGGAACACTGAAAGTTCCTCCAGGTGGGAAGTTAGGCACAGCAGCTGTGGCTACAGCAGCTCAATAGAGGCCTTCTTCACTGATCCTCAGAGCACAGCCCCAATGACACCAGAAAGTCCTTGGGTTTCCAAAATGGCTTTATTGGCATGATGGATGATGGTTGAATCTGGATGTGCAACCCCGTGAAACTTAGGGCAGACCTGCGTTAAATAGTGATGGGGGGGGGTGAAGGGTCTATGGAAGAACGCTTAATTGGCTCCATCCTCTGGCCTTCAGGCATCTCATTAGTATGTAAATGTCTATAGGACCAGAGGCCTATAGTCACACCCTCTACCTGTGCTCTTTGGATAGGGCTGCATTGCCCTGAACCTGACTGAATAGTTCAGGTCAATGGAGTTTCAAGCCACGTGTTAGAAGCCTGGATTCTGGTAGCTTGGTGGACTAGATGCCCATTCCTTACAGACAATGAACACCTGTTGGGTCTCCAGGCTTTTCAGCCAGTTTCCTACCAAAACCAAGACCCCTTTCACAGCCCTACAATATGCAGGTAAAATAAATCACTAATTATTTTAATATATTTATTCATTAGTATATTGTCCTCACAATAAACACACATAATATATCAATGATGATTTAAAGAATAAGATGGCATGCATTTGGGAGGAAATAAGTTAAAATTAGTTGGGTTTTGGCAAGTGAAAGGACTAAGAAGATTATATAATTATATTTCAATTAAATTTACAACTCGAAATTCAAAACAATTTTACAAAGTTTTAGAATATTTACCTTCCAGTCTGCATGGGTGCCCTGACCTGATCTAGAGTGCCAGCTCTGCACCCAATCCCAGAGCACCCAAAGGAGGCTGGAATCCCAGGAGCTCTAATAAGTTCAGTATCATAGATGAGAAGGTCACAACACCCTCTTCCAAACATAGAGTAACTGGGACCCACAAGGATCCAGGAACTCCCTCTCAACACATCACACCGATTCTTTCAAGTCTGTGCCTGTGCCCTGAGCTGACCTAGGGTACCAGCTCTGTACCCAATCCAAGAACACCTAGAGGAGGCTGGACTCCCACTAGCTCTAACAAGCCCAGGAACATAGGATCATAGGATCACTAGATCTCAGGAACTTGGTCACACCAGGATTTCAGGATCTCAGAAGCAGCCTTACTCCCAGGAGCTCTTAAACCCAGGATCTGAGGATCAAAGAATGACAGAGACAGCTGGACTTTGAGAAGTTCTGACACAATTAAGATGAAAGAAGAGACAAGCTCCAGTCAGAGTCAATGAGAGCAGGTAGCAATAGAGAAAACCAGATGGCAAAAGGCAAGCACAAGAACATAAGCAACAACAACCAAGGTTACTTGGCATCATTAGAACTTAATTCTCCCAACATAGCAAGCCCTGAAAACCCCATGACAATGGAAAAGAAAGATTCAGATTTAAAATCATTTCTCATGTTGATTATAGAAGACTTTAAGAAGGATATAAATAATTCCCTCAAAGAAATACAAGAGAACACAGACAAACAGGTAGAAGCACTTAAAGAGGAAATACAAAAATCCCTTAAAGAATTACAAGAAAACCCAACCAGATAGGTGAAGGAATTGAACACAGCCATCCAGGACATAAAAAGAAAGCAGAAACAATAAAGAAAACTCAAAGGGAGACTACCCTAGAGATAGAAAATTAAGGAAAGAGGTCAGGAGTCATAGATTCAAGCATCACCAACAAAATACAAGAGATAGAATCTCAGGTACAGAAGATGCCATAAAAAACATTGACACAACTGTCAAAGAATATACAAAATGCAAAAAGCTCCTAACACAAAGCAACCAGGAAATCCAGGACTGTTGTAATAATCATTTAAAAAATGGCCACTAGCCAAGCCAACTGTCTAGGCTGCGGCTGACGTCTCTGCCTACCTCAACCACGTGGCCAGAGGCCACCTGCATACTGCAGCTTGAAACAGCCAGCCAGAGACAACAACACTGACACCCACGAGACACCATCATGGGAGATAGCTCTGCCAATCTTCCATGCTGTCTCTGCAATGTTGTGCATTGCCCAGACCATCCCACCATCCATGCGGGCCCAGTAGAAAAATGAGACTCTAATGCTTAAAGATTAATAAAAAGCTTATATATTTGGTAATGATCAATAACAAGATGCCCTTACAATCAGAGGTATAACCCAATACCCAACCTAGATATACCAACTAACTTTGACTGCTACAGACAAATGAACATCAGCCTCCATGTCCCTCTCTCGTCTCGTCTGTCTCTCTCAGCTCCTCCTCTTCATTCTCCTCTTCCTCTCCTTTCTCCTCCTCTTTTTCTCTTTAATCCTCCCAACTTAGATCCTCTTACACAGGACACAATGAGAAGACCAAACCTAAGGATAATAGGTATAGAAGAGAGCAATGATTCCCAACTTAAAGGACTAGTAAATATCTTCAACAAAATTATAGAAGATAACTTCCCTACCCTAAAGAAAGAGTTGCCTATGAACATACAAGAAACCTACAGAACTCCAAATAAACTACATCAGAAAAGAGATTCCTCCCATCACATAATACCAAAACACCAAATGCACAAAACAAAGAAATAATACTAAAAGCAGTAAGGGGAAAAGGTCAAGTAACTTATAAAGGCAGACATATCAGAATTATACAAGACTTCTCATGAGAGATTATAAAAGTCAGAAGATCCTTGACTGATGTCATACAGACTCTAAGAGAACACAAATGCCAGCCCAAGGTACTATACCCAGCAAAACTCTCAATCACCATAGATGGAAAAACCAAGATATTCCATGACAAAACCAAATTTACACAAAATCTTTCCACAAATTCAGCCCTACAAAGGAAAATAGATGGAAAACTCCAACAAAAGGAGGGAAATTATACCTTAGAACAATAAGAAAGTAATCTTCTTTGAAAAAACCCAAAAGAATATAGCCACTCAAACATGACTCTACCTGTAATAACAAAAATAGAAGCAAGCAACAATCATATTACCTTAATATCTCTTAACATCAATGGACTCAATTCCCCAATAAAAAGACATAGACTAATGTACTGGTACATAAACAGGACCTAGCATTTTGTGGCATAAAGGAAACATACCTCGGTGACAAAGGCAGATGCTACCTCAGACTAAAAGGCTGGAAAACATTTTTCCAAGCAAATTGTCCTAAGAAACAAGTGAGAGTAGCCATTCTAACATCCAATAAAATCGACTATCAACCAAAAGTTATCAAGAAAGATAAGGACACTTCATACACATCAAAGGAAAAATCAACCAAGATGAAATCTCAATTGTGAACATCTATGCTCCAAATGCAAGGGCACCCACATTTATATATATATATATATATATATATATATATATATATATATATATATACATACATATATATATATATGTACTTTACTAAATCTCAAAGCACACATTGCACCTCACACAATAATAGTGGTCGACTTAAACACCCCACTCACAGCAATGGACAGATTATGTAAACAGAAACTAAACAGGGGCACAATAAAACTAAGAAAAGTTATGAACCGAATGAATTTAGCAGATATCTATATAGTATTTCATCCTAAAACAAAAGAATATGCCTTCTTCTCAGTACCTCATTGTACCTTTACCAAAATCGACCATATAAGTTGTCACAAAACAGTCCTCAACAGATACAAAAAAAACTGAAATAATTCCATACATTCTTTCAGATCACCTGGGAATAAGGCTGGTATTCAATAATGAGAGTATCAATGAAAAGCCCACATACACGTGGGAACTGAACAATGCTCTACTCAGTGATAACATGGTAATGGAAGAAACAAAATAGAAATTAAAGACTTTTTAGAATTTTTTGAAAATAAAGACCTATCATGCCAAAACATGTAGCAATGAAAGCAGTGCTATGAAGAAAACCCATAGCTCTAAATACCCACAAAAGAAAATTGGAGAGAGCAAACACTAACAACTTGACAGCATACCTGAAACCTGTAGAAGAAGCGAATACACCCAAGAGGAGTAGAATCAAACTCAGGGCTGAAATCAACCAATTAGAAACAATAAGAACTATACAAAGTATAAGCAAAACCAGGAGCTAGTTCTTTGAGAAAAAGCATCAAGATAGATAAACCCTTAGCCAGACTAACCAGAGGGAACATAGACAGTATCCAAATTAATAAAATCAAAAATGAAAAGGGAGACGTAACAACAAAAACTGAGGAAATTTTTAAAAAAAATCATCAGATCCTACTACAAAAGCCTATGCTCAACAAAACTAGAAAATCTGGATGAAATGGACAATTTTTTAGACAGATACCAGGTATACAAATTAAATCAGGAGCAGATAAACCATCCAAATAGTCCCATAACCCCTAAGAAATAGCAGATGTCATTAACAGTCTCCCTAACAAAAAAGCCCAGGACCAGATGGTTTTAGTGCAGAATTCTATCAGACCTTCAAGGAAGAGCTAATACCAATTTTCTTCAAACTAGTCTACAAAATAGAAACAGAAGAAACACTACCCAATTCATTCTACGAAGCCACAATCACGCTCATAACTAAACCTCACAAAGTCCCAACAAAGAGAACTTCAGACCAATCTCCCATATGAATATCAATGCAAAAATAGTCAATAAAATTCTCACAAACTAAATACAAGAACACATCAAACAAATCATCTATCATGATCATGTAGGCTTTATCCCCAGAAATGCAGGGATGGTTAAATATACTGACATTCATCAACATAATCCAGTATATAAACAAAATCAAAGGAAAAAAAACCCCACATGATCATCTCAGTAGATACTGAGAAAGCATTTGACAAAATTCAACACCCCTTCATGGTAAAAGTCTTAGAATGATTAGGAATTCAAGGCCCATACCTAAACATAGTAAAAGCAATATACAGCAAACCACTGAGAGAAACTTGAAGCAATCCCACTAAAATCAGAGACTAGACAAGGTTGCCCACTGTTTCCATATCTATTCTATAGAGTACTTGTATTCCTAGCCTGAGAAATTAGACAACAAAAGAAGGTCAAATGATACAAATAGGAAAGGAAAAATCAAAATGTCACTCACTCTATGCAGATGATATGATAATATACTTAAGTGACCCCAAAACTTCCACCAGCGAACTCCTAAACCACATGAACAACTTCAGCAGAGTGGCTGAATATAAAATTAACTCATACACATCAGTAGATTTTCTCTACTCAAAGGATAAACAGGCTGAGAAAGAAATTAGGGAAATTACACCTTTCACAATAGTCACAAATAATATAAAATATCTTAGAGTGAATCAAACCAAGCAAGTGAAAGATCTGTATAACAAGAACTTCAAGTCCCTAAAAAAAAGAAAGATCTTCAAAGAGGTAAAGATATCCCATGCTCATGGATTGGCAGGATTAATATAGTAAAAATTGTCATTTTGCCGAAAGTAATCTACAGATTCTATGCAATCCTCATCAAAATTCCAACTCAATTCTTCATAGAGTTAGTAAGAGCAATTTGCAAATTCATTTGGAATAACAAAAAACCCAAGAGAGCAAAAACTATTCTCAACCATAAAAGAATTATTGGGGGAATCACCATGCAAGATCTCAAGCAGTACTACAAAGTAGTAGTGAAAAACAAAACAAACAAACAAACCAACCAAACAAACAAAACCCTGCATGGTATTGGTACAGAGACAGGCAGGAAGATGAATGGAATAGAATTAAAGACCCAGAAATGAACCCATAAACTGATGGTCACTTGGTCTTTGGCAAAGGAGATAAAACTATCCAGTGGAAAACATACAACACTTTCAACAAATGGTTCTGTTTCAATTGGAGGTTAGCATGTAGAAGAATGCAAATTGATACATTCTTACCTCCTTGTACTAAGTTCAAGTCCAAGCAGATCGAGAACCTCCACATAAAACCAGATATACTGAACGTAATAGTGGAGAAAGTGGGGAAAAGCCTCAAACACATGGGCAGAGGGGAAACATTTCTGAACAAAACAACAATGGCTTTTGCTCTAAGATCAAAAATTGACAAAGGGGACCTCATAAAATTGCAAAGCTTCTGTAAGACAAAGGACACTGTCAGTAGGAGTAAATGGAAACCAACAGATTTTGAAATGATCTCAGAATTCTACATCTGATAGAGGTCTAATATCCAAAATAGACAAAGAACTCAAGAAATTATACTCCAGACAATCAAATAACCCTTTTAAAACATTGGGTATAAATCTAAACAAAAAACTCTCAACTGAGTAAACTCAAATGGCTGAGAAGCACCTAAACAAATGTTCAATATCCTTAGTCATCAGCAAAATGCAGATCAAATCAACCCTGAGATTCCATCTCACACCAGTCAGAATGGCTAAGATCAAAAACTCAGGTTACAGAAGATGCTGGTGATGATGTAGAGAAAGAGGAACACTCCTTCATTGTGGGTGGGATTGTAAGCTGGTACAAACACTTTGGAATTCAGTCTGGCAGTTCCTCAGAAAATTCGATATATTATTACCTGAGGACCAATCAATACCACTCCTGGGCATATACCCAAAAGATGATCCAATATATAACAAGGACACATGCTCCACTATGTTTATAGCAGCCTTATTTATAATAGCCAGAAGCTGGTAAGAACCCAGATGTCCTTCAACAAAAGAATGGATACAGGGAATTGGTACATTTACACAATGGAGTACTACTCAGCTATTATAAACAATGAATTTATGAAATTCTTATGCAAATGCATGGAACGAGAAAATGTCATCCTGAGTGTGGTAACCCAATCACAAAAGAACACACATGGTATGTATTCACTGATAAGTGGATATTAGCCCAAAATCTCACAATACCTAAAACGCAACTCACAGATCACATAAAGTTCAAGAAGAAGGAAGACCAATGTGAGGGTGTTTTGGTCCTTCTTATAAGGAGTAACAAAATACTCACTTGAGCAAATATGGAGACAAAGGATGGCACACAGACTGGAGGAGGGACTGTCCAGAGACTGTCCCACTTGGAAATCCATCCCATGTGCAATCACCAAATGCAAACACTGTTGTGAATGCCAGGAAGTGCATACTGACAGGCACTTGATATACTCATCTTCTGAGAGGTTCTGCCAAAGCCAGACATATTTAGAGGCAGATGCTCTCAGCTTACTGATCACAGGGTCCCCAATAGAGAGAATACTGAAAGAGTTGAAGGGGCTTGGGGCCTATGGAGAAAGCAACAATACCAACCAACCAGCGCTCCCAGGATCTATACAGCCAGCCTGTGAACACATATGGAGGTACCCATGACTCCAGCTGCATATGTAGTGGAGGATGGCCTTGTTGGGCATCAGTAGGAGAAGATGGCCTTGGTTCAGAGAAGGCTGGATGACACATTGTGGAGGAATTTGAGGGTAGGAGGTGAGAATGGGTGGATGGGTGTGGGCACACCCTCCTAGAAGCAGGAGGAGGGGAGGGTTAGATAAGGGATTCTGGGGGGGGGGTAATGGGGAAAGGGGTAAAAACTGAAATGTTGATAAATTATCCAGTATTAATAAAAAAACAAGATAATGGAACTGGCTATTGCAGTTGAGTATTGGAGCCTTTTTGTCAACAATTTAATATTACCCATATTACTTGGATTCCTTATCATCCTCAAGGACAAGGGATTGTTGATGCGGCCGATTCAACTTTAGTTCAATATTTTCATAAAATAAAAATGGGGAGGTCTATCCCTGTACACCACAAATTTATTTAATCATGTTCTTTTTATTTTAATGTGTTTTTAAAAAAAGTTTTGGATGCCAGGAAACTTTTTGCCAAGTGTCTATGGCACCTAACATCTAGGCATACCTATGTCTAGGTGAAAAGGAAGGATCTACTTACTGGCATATGGCATGATCTCAATGAGGTATCTAATATGGGTACCAGGGCATGTTTGTGTTTTTCTGCAAGATATGTTTTGATGAGATATGCTAATGCGAGGAAAAAGAATGATGCTGACCTGTGAGCTTGCTGAGTGCCTTAACAGTGGTGACTAGGAAGCTGTATTGGACATATGTTCCTGACCTTCCTTTGCTTGACTATATCCCAGATAGGACAAGCTCCCTTGCCTCAAGTTTTTAGACATTGTGGAACAGAATATCAAAAGGAGAAGTTATAATGATTCTTGTATTTTTCTTAGAGGTGACCAGTTATTCGACTCTATCATGGACTGGTCGAAAATCATTCCAATATTGGAAATAACAGTCTTTATTTGGAAGGCTGGTTCTGGACATTTTCAGAGACATATTTTGAAGTTAGCTGCAGTACTCTATCATGTTATGTTAGCAAGAAATAAAGTTGGGACAGGATCTGGATTTCAAACAAATGCTAATTCATGTGATAAGGCCTTTTTAATTGTCAAGTTAAAATTACTTTTGTTTCTTCTACATTATTTAATGTAATTTGCATTGACTGTACAATTTCTAATTGTGTTAGTGTGTTGAAACCTGGCAAGTCTGTTACAGAGGTCTGTCAACCAGCTTTTGTTTTATTTATTTTTGGCCTGAGTATCACAGAACCTTGGTCTTCTGAAAAAAGCTTGCAAGTACTGGAAGAAGTGATTCAGGCTTTAAGCAGAAGCAAGAGGGTAGTGGGCTTGATTATTGCTGGTATAACAGCTTTAATTACATTAATTGCTATCACGACTGCTTCTTCAATTGCTTTGAAATGAGAAGACAGCTAATTTTATCAATCATTTAGCACAAAATGTTACTGATGTATTGAGTATATGAGAGGATTTAGATAGGTGTTTGGAACAAGAAACTGATGCTCTTTATCCTATTCAAATTATTGGAAGGGGGTTCACAGCTTAAGAGTAAAGAGCAATCTTGAGTGTCATGCCAAATATCATTTGATTTGTGTTACTTCTAAAATTTACAATGATAGTCATTATAAATTAAGAAAAAGTTTAAAGAAACTTTCAGGGTATTTAGCATAATTCTAACAGCTGTTTTAACTTTGCCGCTGATAAAATTACACATGGCCTGAGGTTAGTATTTCCATTTTTTGTCAAGCTTCAAGAATGGCATATATAGCTTGAGCATGCTAGCCTTTTTTGTCCTGGGCATAGGTTTTTTTCTTGCCCATTGTGATTGTAGAGTGAAAAATTATAAAGGCCATTTTATGAAATATGTGTAGATTTTTTTGCCTTAGACCTGAGCTGAAAAAGTGCAGATTCCAGAACAAGGAACTGAAAATAAGATTTCAGGCCTTCACTTCCATGGAGCACATTCCAGGTGGAGGACATTATTCCCTGAATCAAGCCTCAGGCAGTAGGCCCGCCTATGGGTGGAAAAGACCCAAGGCAGGAAGGCATTCCTGACCACAGATAAAAGATGCAAGCCACCTAGGTGGGGCTATAGCCAGAAGAAGTGAAGATAGTTAATCTGAAGTAGTTGGTAAATGGCAGGGTAGGATACAATGGCATGGTAAAAACCACATTTTTGAGAAGAATGAGTGTGCAGAGTGATTTTCACATGACTCTAGATCATTTGGCCTAGATTCCTCTGAAATGTTCCACTGTTCTTGGTTACCCCTCCCTCCCTTGGTCTTCCCAGTGCTATGTTCAAATTTTGTAAAACAACCAATCATGTGTAACTGCACGAAAATGCCTTCCTTTCCCCACCCCATGCTATAAAAGACCCCTTAGCCCCACCACTCGTGGTTTTACTGCCAGCCAATTTCTTTAATAAAGCCTCTGCTGATTGTATCCAGGTATGGTTTCTTGTGATCTTTGGGTGGTCATGACTTCCTGAGACTTGAGGAAGGGTCTCCCGAATAGGGGGGTCTTCAGTGATAAAGCTTGTCTTTAACAACATTAAAATGTTGGCAGCCATATTACATCACTTGAAACTGAAAATGGACCCCTCCAAATAGAGTTATTAATTTAACAGGCTGGCAAGCCAAGGATGGGTAAGATTCTGCACAGAGCCTTACCAACCTAGGACAGAAGTGCATTGCCTTTGATGATGCATATTCCACAACAGGTAAGGAAGACATTCTTGTTAGAATGACCTAAGACAGGCTCAGTCTTTTTTATGCAATAAAAAAGGGGGAGACATAGAGAAGTTTTAGGGCTGCCTGACAGGGATCTGACATTGGTCATGAACAAGGAAATGGACTGCTTAGAAGGACATTGGCCAAGAATAAGGAAGTGGGCTTCAGGCAGGAATCTTATATTAGGGTAGAACAAAGAAATAATTTAAGGCAGGAATCTGTATCTTAGGCTAGATCAAAGAGCCTTACCAACCTAAGACAAAAATGCATTTCTTTGGATAATACGTACTCCATGATGGATAAGGAAGGCATTTTTGTGAGAATGACCTAAGACAGGTTTAGACTTGTTTATGAAATAAAAAATGGGGAGAGGCAGAGAGATTTTGTGACTGTTTGGCAAAGATCTGACATTGGCCAAAACAAAGAAATGGGTTACTTGGAAGGGATATGACATTGACCAAGGAAAAAGAAGTAGGCTTCAGGCATGAAAATGTCTTTGGGCTAGGACAGGGAAGTAGGCTCAGATAGGAACTAATATTACATTTTTTGTTAATATGTACTTTTAACCTCTTTGCTTATGTATATTTGATTTTGTCCCCTTACCCCACTTCCTCCCACCACCCAGAAACCTCCTATCCCATCCCCCATCCTCATGATTTTATGAGGCTAGGAGTTAGAGGCTCCTACCCTCTAACTTCTCCATTGGGAAACCCCTGATCATATCAGTGGTTAGCTATGAGCATTGTCCTCTGAATGTGTCAGTCTCTGGCAGACCTCTAAGGAGACAGCTATATCATGCTCTTGACAGCATGCACTTCCAGACATCCACATCAGTGTCTAGCTTAAGTGGCTGTACATGGGAAAGATACCCAGGTAGAATGGTCTCTAGATGGCACCTCCTTCAATTTCTGTCTCATGTTTTGTTTCCATATTTGCTCCCTTAAGTATTTTTAGAACTGACAAGGGAGACATAACAACAGAAACAGAGGAAATTTAAAAAATTGTCAGATCCTACTACAAAGGCCTATACTCAACAAAATTGGAAAATCTGGATGAAATGGACAATTTTCTAGATAGATATCAGGTACCAAAGTTAAAGGAGGAGCAGATAAACCATCTAAACAGTCCCATAACACCTAAAGAAATAGAAGCAGTCATTAAAAATCTCCCTACCAAAAAAAGTCCGGGGCCATATGGTTTTAGTGCAGAATTCTATCAGAACTTCCAGGAAGACCTAATACCAAGTCTCTTCGAACTATTCCACAGAATAGAAACAGAAGGAACAATACCCAATTCGTTCTATGAAGCTACAATTAACGCTCATACCTAAGCCTCACAAAGACCCAACAAAGAAAAAGAACTACAGACCAAACTGTCTTATGAATATTGATGCAAAAATACTCAATAAAATTCTCACAAACCAAATCCAAGAACACATCAAAACAATCATCCATCATGATCAAATAGGCTTTATCCCAGGAATGCAGGGATGGTTCAATATTCGGAAATCCATCAATGTAATCCACTACATTAATAAACTCAATGGAAAAAACCACATGATCATCTCACTAGATGCTGAGATAGCATTTGACAAAATTCAACATCCCTTCATGTTAAAAGTCTTGGAAAGATTAGGAATTCAAGGTCCATACCTAAAATAGTAAAAGCAATATACAGCAAGCCAGTAGCCAACATCAAACTAAATGGATTAGGTCCACTTCTTGAAAACCATATACTTGACTCAGGCATAATGAAACAACATTGCACTAACATGAAAACTTCATGACTACTGATAAATCTTTACAAAGCAGGATGGGTCTTATCAAGGAAGAAAATTTTCAACAGTCTTATCCACATGTAATCCTTGTAACTGACAAGATGATTGACTTTGCAAGATATGGCCATTGGTATAATAGAAGCCTACATATAGAATAATCAACTGCTTTCTGATTGAGTTTAAGCAAACTCCACAATTTTGAATTCATGTCTTGCTTGTACAGTTAACTGTGCAAAGCTAGGTCATAATCACAAGGGGGAAAAGGCAAACTTCTAAACAGAACATTTGTAGAACAACAACTTTTTCTCTTAAGGCTCAAGAATCACTGCAGAGGAGGGGTAGACTCCACCAAAATAAATAAATAAATAAATAAATAAATAAATAAATAAATAAATAAATATTTTCTGAATGTGATGGGACTACACTATGCATGAATTCACAGTGGGTAAGACTGTATGCACAGACTTGTACAAGATCAAGCAAAAGACAATTCCATTCTCATGTATTACCAGTCTTAGATAAAGAGCTACAAAAATGAATGAGTTCATAAGGTAATGAGATGTGTCTTTTTAATGAGTAAAGGTAAAAATAATAAATGATGAAATAAAGTACTTCTTTTTCTTTATCTCTTTATTTTTATTAGTTAATTTATTTACACTTCAAATGTTTTCCCCCTTCATGGTCTCCCCTCTGTATATCCCCCATCTCATTTCATTCCCTTTTTGCCTCTAAGAGGGTGCTTTCTCACCTACCTACCCACCCACCCCAGCCTCACCCCTCTAGCATCCTCCTATGCTGGGTCTATCATGTCCATGGCATCAAGGGTGTCCCCTCCATTGATGCCAAATATATATATATTAATATATTATATATAATTATATATACTAATATATAATATTATATTAATATATATAAATATATAATTATATACTATATATATAATTATATACTACATATATATAATTATATACTAATATATAATTATATATTATATGTAATAATTATATATATATAATTATATATATATGTTAGTAGACAAAGTGGTGACAAATCACAGTGATGTTTATAAACAACATATGTTTATAAGAGTTTAGTCTAGTGTTTTTTCTTTTCCTTTCTTAGCCAACAGAGTACAGTTTCTGACTGACCCATAAGAGAAATGAAACCCAATCATGTTAAAGTACAATTTCACATGGTGCATGGTTAAATGACCACAAACAATGCATACTGTTCTTAATTTATAGTGCTCTTATATAATTTTTACCAGTTTTTTTTAAATATCAGAACATTTTAGTTGATGTTCGTGTAAATTGTTTGATATTTACTTAAGAAACTTTTACAATTTAATCAGAATTCAACATCTAAAGAAAACAAATCCAGCTAGAAGACCATCAGAAAGAATTCTGTACTGACAAACCATAAATATGCATGCAAGTTCACTCATGAATCACTGGATTGATGGTGCACTGCCGCCCCTTTCTTTCCACAGTTGTCTCAAACAACTATGAATTCTGACTGCAGTGAAATATATTGTGTGATTTTATTCTAAAATGCCTCATTTTTTAATTAAAATTAAGAACCTGAAATAAAACAGTAGTTCCGATGGCCAGTCCTGATTGTTCCCTACTCTTAATATTGGCCATCCTATTTTTTTTTAATGAGGGAGAAAAGAACTTTTAGAAGATGAAACTGTATTAAAACAGAGAAGTGTTTCATTTAATAGATGTCTAAGTGTTTCCATTTTCTAGTATTTCTGACAACCAATGTGCAAAGATTGTAAAATTGAAGTGATTTTAGGCCTGCTATCCACTTTAAAATCTGTTTAATGATACATTTCTACTGGGAAAAAAATAAGACCACTAATGTTTTCAAATGATATTTAAGTGCTTTTATTTTTAAAAAAATGGCATAGTTATTAGAAAAGCATGCAAAAATAAATGGCCAAAAAGGTATTATAATATCTCAAATGTATCTGTATTATCCCAGTTCTGAGTGGGATGTAAAAATGCAATTTAATATTTATACCGGTAGGAGAAAGCTACTTAGGAAACCTGGAAAATTATCCAGCCTGTGTGAGTCATGGGCAAGTCAGCCTTGTATCTGAGGTAAGATCTTACTACCTGGAGGCTTACTACTGAATGTAGAGTGAGTTCTTTTCAGTCTCTATAACAGGTGATGATTTTATAACCTCCCAGTGTCTCACTTTCTGTGCTATAAATTCAGTGAATGATTGTCAAATCCTCTAGGGAAAGTACACATAGACCATATATAAACAGTCTTGCTAAATTGTGCAGTTAGTTGTTGAGATGCAGTCAAAATAAATGTTATTGTGCAGACACCAGAACTTTTGTTTGGCATTTATTAACTGATATGCTTTCTCTAAGTCTGAAAAACAAAAGTAAAAGGCTACCAAAAAGCGAAGATGATAGGTAGTATTCAGTTAGCATTGTTACATGTATAAATATATCCCAGATCTTTAATTTGTTTAAAATGTATGTGTGTGTGTGGTGTGAGAGAGACAGAGTCAGAGACAGAGACATAGAGACACAGAGACACAGAGACACAGAGACACAGAGACACAGAGAAAAGAAATCAGGAATCATGAAGTGGAAATTTCTGGGTTTTTTGGAGACTCGGTTTTGTCATGTGATGTTTTTCTGCAAACTGTCTTATGAGAGGATGTTTTTCCTGAAACAGATATGTGAGAGGATGTTTTTCAGAGAACAGACTGGTAGTGATTTTCTGGACACAGACTAGAAAAAGGGGATGAAATATTTTGCTAAAAATGACACTTGAAAGAACAGGTAATTTTTGGAAAGGGTATAAATATAACCCAACAAAGAGTGGATGATGTGTGGTATTGGAATGCTTTACCATTTTTGCTGGTCATCATAATACTTTACTGATACTGGTATTCCCTGATGATGCTGTGTGTTATTGGCATGCTTTACTATTCTTTGCTGGTCATCATTGGGCTTTGCTGAGATAAAACTTTACTGACAATGCTGTGTCATATTGATTGACCTGCAGTTCTTTAATGGTCATTTACTGGTCACTGTTTGTCATGACTTCCTTGATAGAGACGTTACCAAAGAATTTCTGGTGATGTTCTAGGGACTTGCCATTTTGGTAGGATTAGGTCGATTGACAGAGCTTTGCAGATTTTTCTGGATTGAGCTGCCATTGCTGGTTTGTGAATGGTGTTTGTGAGAGGATTGGGCTGCCTCTGCAGATTCATGTGAATTGAAGTGCTGATATCCTAACAATGCAGATTGAGTTTGCTCTAAAAAAAACTATTTCTAAACAGTTCCACACCCTCTTTTGCCTGTTAACTATTTCTTTCCTCTATATCTGATGAGTGATAGGCTAGAAGGGAGGTTAAAGCATTTTAGAACCCTTATTAAAAGCAGGTTTTTTTCCTTCCTGTCTGGGCCAGAGCACTGAGCAGATCTTGGGTGGCAGCTCTGCTCCCAACCTCCAAGAACCCAGAGGAAGCAGGGATACCAAGTGCTCTAACTTGGACAGTGTCTTAGAAACTAGTTCTCAGATCTGAGGCCTGGATCAGACCTCTGCCAGGTCTGCTGTTGTGTGGACCCCGGATTCCACCTGAGACATACTGGAAGGTCCACTCAACCCAGAGCCACAGAGGAACAACTGAACTCAGAGTGTCAGACAACATATCCTGAGATATTCTAGAGGAGACACTGCACCCAGAAGAGCAGAGACCTAGCTGGACTACTACCTTGGAGGCACCATATCCTGAGGCATCCTAGAGGTACCACTGTAATCAGTGCAGCTGGAAAAGATCACAGAGACATCTGGCCCCCTAGGAGATCAGACACAAGCTAGATAACTAGAAAGACAGGCTTCAGTGAGAGACAGCAAGTACAGGCAGCACTAGAGTTAACCAGATGGCAAAAGGCAAGAGCAAGAACGTAAGCAACAGAAACCAAAGTTACATGGCATCATCAGAGCCCAGCTCCCCCATCAGAGCAAGCCATGAACACCCCATTACACCAGAAAAGCAGGAATCAGAATTAAAATCACTTCTCATGATGATGATAGAGGGCTTTAAGAAAGACATAAATAACACTCTCAAAGAACTTAAGGAGAGACAGATAAGAAACCCTTAAAGAGGAAACACAAAAATCCCTTAAGGAATTGCAAGAAAATG
The DNA here is from genome assembly GCF_011762505.2 of Arvicanthis niloticus. Classification (NCBI taxonomy): domain Eukaryota; kingdom Metazoa; phylum Chordata; class Mammalia; order Rodentia; family Muridae; genus Arvicanthis; species Arvicanthis niloticus. The sequence continues at coordinate 29,263,283 of NC_047660.1, read as the reverse complement.
CAACCAAACAGGAGAAGGAATTAAACAGAACCATGCAGGATCTAAAAACGGAAGTAGAAACAATAAAGAAATTACAAAGGGACAATACCCTGGAGATAGAAAACCTAAAAAAAAGATCAGGAATCATAGACACAAGTATCACCAACAGAATACAAGGGATGGAAGAGAGAATCTCATGTGCAGAAGATACCATGGAAAACATTGACACAACTGTCAAAGAAAATGCAAAATACAAAAAGCTACTAACCCAAAATATACAAGAAATCCAAGACACAATGAGAAGGCCAAACCTAAGGATAGTAGGTATAGATGAGGGGGAAGACTCCAAACTAAAAAGACCAGTAAATATCCTCAACAAAATTATAGAGGAAAACTTCCCTAACCTAAAGAAAGAGATGTCCATAAATATACAAGAAGCTTACAGAACTCCAAATAGTTTAGACCAGAAAAGAAATACTTCCCGCCATATAATAGTCAAAACATCAAATGTACAAAACAAAGAAAAAATACTAAAAGCAGTAAGGGAAAAAGGCAAAGTAACATATAAAGGCAGACTATAAGAATTACACCAGACTTCTCACCAGACACCATAAAAGCCAGAAGATCCTGGACCGATATCATACAGACCCTAAGAGAACACAAATGCCAGCCCAGACTACTATACCCAGCAAAACTGTCAATCATTATCGATGGAGAAACCAAAACATTCCATGACAAATCCAAATTTACACAGTATCTCAACACAAATCCAGCACTTCAAAGAATAATTGGTGGAAAACTCCAACACAAGGAGGGAAACTACAACCTAGAAAAAGCAAGAAAGTAATCATCCAAAAACCCCAAAAGAAGATAGTTACACAAACATATCTCCACGGATGTTAGCCCAAAAGCTTGGATTAGAGAAGACTCAACCCACAGACCACATGAAGCTCATGAAGAAGAAAGACCAAGAGGGGATGTCTCAGTTCTACTTAGAACGAGAAACAAAAATGCTCAAGGGAGCAAATAGGGAAACAAAACATGGAACAGAAACTGAAGAAGGGGCCATCAGGAGACCATTCCACCTGGGTATTCACCCCATATACAGCCAGCTAATCTAAACAGTGTTGTGGATAACTGGAAGTGCATAATGTGAGGAACATGATATAGCTGTCTCCTTAGAGGTCAGCCAAAGACAAACACACTCAGAGGACAATGTTCACAATTAACCACTGATATGATCAGGGGTTTCCCAATGGAGAACTTAGTGAGAGGACTGAAGGAACAGAAAGGGTTATTGACCCCAGGTGGAAAGCAACAATACCAAACAACCAGAGCCCCCCAGGGTCTAAACCACCAGCCTGGGAACACATAGGGAGGGACCCAAGACTCCAGAGGTATATGTAGGGGAGGATGGCCTTGTCCGACATAGGTGGGAGAGGAGTTTCTTGGTCCCAGAAAAAAAATGAACACACAGTGGTGGTGGTGGTGGGGAATGTGAGGGCGGGGAGGGGATAGTGAGGGGGGTAAGTGTGGTCACTGCCTCATAGAAGCATGAGGAGGGGGATGGGCTAGGTTTCTGGGTGGTGGGAGGAAGTAGGCTAAGGGGATAAAATCTGAAACGTAAATATTATAACCAATTTTAACAAGCAGAAAAAAAAAGTCTTCAAAACCAACATCTTTAAAAAAAATGTCAGCCCCCTGGGGGTGGGAAATTTTTTTTTCTTGATACTAAAACTTGTTCTGAGAATTGTATATTGCAGAATACACAGCCTTGGTGTATCTACTCATCAAGCATACTGAGCAGACCTGCCCAAACCTCTGATGTCCTGGAATTCCATCTGGATTCAGTGAAAACACAGCATCAGAGGCTTATCAACTTACTCTCCCCACCACCCCTCTTCTAAAATCTCAATGCCCTTAATCAGCTTGAAGAAGTTAAAGAAGGGTCAGCGCCCCTATTCCCTGAGCTTGGGGACTAATGTGGTTAATAATGGTCTGTCTTTCTAGAGACAAGTAGTGGTTTTGTTGGAACAGGGGGGATTAGCTAGGATTTACTGCATAGCCATAACCTACTGGTAGAAATCTGTATAATTATTATCAAGATGAAGTTATAAATTCTTAAATGGTACAAAATTTACTTTGATTTCAAATTTAAGGTTTTCATTGGTATGAGCCTCTTATTAATATAAAAATGAGATGAATATTGATACACTCATGGGCATTGTGCCTGTATAACACATTTAGGAATACAATGCCTAGACCCAGCCCTTTTTTAACTTTTTTAACTGATTTGGGATGGTTAACCTATGAGTTAAGGGACTATAGCAAATTCATATTTTTGAGTTTATTGTTAGGGTGCTTTCCATATTTTACTTAGAAATAGCTGAGAGGAGTTAACAGAAAACAGTCCAGGTTACCTTACATGGATAGTTGGTTTTCAAAACATCAGAAGTCCATAGAACTGACACTACAAATATTTATATATTAATGTTCATATTGATTAGAGACCTGTCTGCTCCTGACAGCTTCCTGTCGTGGATTCTAAGAAGAAATTGAGCATCCTTGGAGTTACTCCAGTTGTGTGGTGACAGCCACTAGGCAAGAATTGCCTCTCTCCATCTACAGACAAATTACTGTCCAGAAAAGGACACACATGCAGAATAGTTGACTGATTATATCTGCCTAGACAGAGTAATCAGTCCTTAATAATCCTGCATCACCAAGGTCTGTCACATGATTCTGGGCCAGAAGGCTGAAGATTTGATGCTCCAATGTTCGGTAGTATAGGGGCTTTTCAGGTGTTCAGAGGTCTCTATAAATTGGCTAAGTTTTAGAAGCTATGTTTTGTGCTTCCCACAACTATAGTTAACTCAGTCATTCTGGATTTCTGACGGGGTTAAAAACTTATAGCTATTTACCGTAAGAGAAAAGATTTGAGTGGATGGTCGTCAGCTGACATTCATCCTAAAGCCAGGTTCAGAACTAAATATTTTAGTTAGGATAGATGACAGAGGTGCTGGTTAGTCAACAAAAGGATGGACGGGGTATTAGGACTATCTTGTACCTCACTGGTACAAATTGGCATAATTATGCTCTAATTGTATTTTGAGAGAAAAGTTTCATTTTAACAGGAAGGGTGATGTGTAGGAGGAGCTAAGGTAGGAGGAGTACTGAGAGGAAGAAAAGGAGTAAGAAGAGGAGAAGAAGAAGGAGAGAAGCTAGGTGATGAAAGAGAGAAAGAGAGGGGAGACAGGGAGGCAGATATTCATGTGTCTCCACCAGTCAAAGATAGTTGTTATATCTAGATTGGGTAGTGGGTTACACCTCTGATTGAACAATTCCAAACTTATAACGCTTATGATTAACATTATTTAAAAAAAATGTATAAATGCAAAAAGGAAAAGGGGGCATGGGATAGGGTTTTTCTAAGGGGGGGGAGTGGGGAAAGGGGATGGCATCTGAAGTGTAAATGAAATATCTAATAAAAAAATAAAAAAATAAAAAATATTAATTCAAAAAATAAAGGTGTATACCACCAAAAAAGAGAAAAAGAGAAAAAAAAAAAAGCAGGTTTTTAAAAGTCTAAGCCAAAAGTGTCACTTTTTCAAAAAAGTTTTGTTTTATTTAATTCAATTAATTTATTTAATACCCATATTATGGTTCAAACTCATCATGCCTGCAAAACAAACTTCTACTCAAAGAAAAATAATGCAATAGTCTCAGAGAAAACCACAATATGGGTGATCAACTGTGAGTCAAGTAGACCTAATGAATATTAAAAATTACATGAATACAAGATCCACTTTTATAACCTTGATTGCCAAACATAAATATGCCTAGATTCCTTTTTCACTTTATATTCTCCTAATTTTTATTTTATATAAAATTTATTTTGAGAGGTATAAGTTAATGATATATATATTTTTTCTATACTTGCCATAGTGTAAAACCAAATGAACATAAATAAGTAATTGTCCATAGTCATTCACATATTGGTTAACGTTTGTCACATGCTCTGGAGCTAATTATTAAGAAATAGGAATTCCCTGCTATTTTTGGATCTAAAATATGTATAAAAACAAAATTTACATAAAAAACTTTCTTTAAAAGTTTACTAACTCAATAACTTCTGTTATTATATATTCCATGAATTAAAATACTTTAATTCATTCTGTAGAGAACACCTGAAAGTTAAGAGTACTCCTTCTTCTCCCAGAGGACTGAATGTAGAACTTAGTACACCCATCAATCAGCTTACTGACTCCTGTATTCTAGTTTCAGAGGTTGTATTCTTCTTTTGGGCCAAAGTACACTACATCAAATATATCCACATAGGCCAACACACACCCACACACACACACACACAAACACACACATATACACACACACAAACATACACACACACCATTCATACACTCTCATGAATAAAATAAAACATAAATTCTATAATTATTGTGATAATTTTATCTTTTAGATTAAGTAAATTGAACAGCTTTTAGTTGATGTAAAATCCTAGAATATTTCAGAGGCTACTAGACACAGTACAGTGAAACATATCATAACAAAAATTTAAAAAGTACAATGAGCAAGCATTATTCATTATTGTTTTAAAAATGCATGTCATAATGTAGAATGGATATAATTGGGAAATGATTCTTCCAGTCGACTAATGCTTGTATTAATTTATCTGTTTCTTTCATTTTTCTGAGAGCATGCTTAATACTTCCTGTCTTAGTGTCAAGTATGTAATACTTTTTACACTAAAAATCATCATATTGCAATACTATAAATTTTAAAGTGACACATTGGATAAACTAGTACCTTTTAGTGTTTCTGATCAATTTACAGCACTAAGTACATTATGCTTCACAGTTCCATGAATTATAGGAAGAATTTCAAAGAGCTTGGATGCTTACAGTGTGACAAGAATAAAAAGAGGTAGTTAAGCATGTAAATCAAAAAGAATTTAATTTTTGATGTTTACTTACTCATAAGCCTCTAGGTTTATTCAAATCCATTATTTAAAGAATATTAAATACATTCTTTTTTTGCTTTTGAATAACCACTGTCTATAAGAATGTGTTGTTGTCTTAGAGTATTTACTCCCAAGGTAATCCTTCCAACTGAGAAGGTCATTGGGGAATTAGGCTCTGAGCTTCTATTAGCCTAAACATGTTATCTATTTTTGCAGTATGGTGTATTTGTTGTGATCACTGTGACTGCTTAGATAACAGGTTTCCATTTTTATGCTCTGCTTAAGCATCTATGTGTCACCTTCCCCACAGAATGTCAGTGGTCGAACAATCAGAAATGTAAGAATAAAAAAAAGTCAGACTGTTCAGACATAGTATTAGTCAATGTAAAATATTGCAATTGAAGTTAGTGGTATAAATTCAGAGTAAGAAGTAAAGGAAAGGAAGCCGCATTAGCTAGTTCTTATCTGGCCTAAGATTTACACCCATGAGTGGTCAAGCTGAATGTTAATATCACACAATCCTAAATTCAGGAGTAGGGACATAGGAATTGCTTAAGCTGGCACCATTAGATAAGGAAAAGAATAATCAAAAGTTCAGTATAAGATAGGTCATCTTTGCTTCTTTTTTATACTAGGTTTCTTTAATAGTGTTTGTAGAAGTTTGAGAAAACAACTCAGTAGTTCCTGCAATACTTTTTTTCTCATGAGTCAGCTTCCAATATTGTATAGGAGTCCTGTTCATTAGATATGCCTCCTCACTCTGAGAACTCAGAATGAACATCTAAAGCCTTAGCATATTCACCACCAGAACAATATGAACATAGCCTTTTCATTTTAAGTATCTAAAATCACTTTACATCATTCTCCCAAGGACAAATTATGTCAGCTGAGAAAAAAAATACTAATTTCTTGGATGAATATTTTACATCTATTGAATATATTGTTTTACCTATTCTGGCACTGAAAAGGTGTTTCTGAAAAAAATAGATCTTTAGAATATAATTTCCTGAGAATCAGAAATTATATTTTTTTCCATATTGGACTATTCTTGATATTTATGCATTTCTAATAGTCACTGGAAGATTAATGCCTGTATGTAAATTTGTGGCTGTGTGGAAAATCAGTTTAGAGTTCATCTTATACATTTGAAAGGTATTTTTAAAAATAGTCACTTTGATTTTGACTATATATATATATATATATATATATATATATATATATAATTTTATACTTGTTAATTTTCTACATGTATACAATGTATTCATCTTATATACATGCACATAAAACATCCAACTCATCCTAGATCCTTCCATTAATCCTTTCCATTTTATGTGATGTCCTTTTCTCTTTTTATTTATTTGTTTTACTATATTTTTAACTGTTTTGAGACAGGGTTTTGCTGTGTACCCCTGACTGTTGTGGAAATGTCACTGTAGACCATGGTAGTCTCAAACTCAGTGATAAACCTGCCTCTGTCTTCCTATTTCTAGGATTAAAGATGTATGCTACCACACAAGGCTCATATTTGTTCTATTTTAAAGACTTGTTGAGTGCAATTGATATTGCATGTATGTGCAAAGGTGTAGGATCATACACTGGAATATAAGCTACCTGTGTAACACAAAGCACAAACCTGATAAAAACTAGCTTGTCTTCTCCCAGAAGTCATCCACTGTTAATCATTCATCATCATGTGGTAGACCCTCATGTTCACCTACCCTATTCATTGTGGCATGTTGAATGGCTTAATCTTGTGTAATTGACAGTCTAGAGAATGTAGGTGGCAAGTGTTACCACTAACAGGACACATATATCACACCCTGCTCAATTCAATGAATCTCAAGAAATAACATTAAGGAACAACAGGTAAAAAGATTATAAGAGTGAGACATTGGGTGTTGTAAAGTAATGTCTTCTGAACATGACAGAGGCATTGCATTAATGAATTTACAGAAAACAATATATTTTATTTCAACTGTTCATGAACAAATAGATGAATAATATTTTACTAATTATTGTGTAGTTATAGTACATTACATATATTTTAATGAGATTAATAATTTCATGTTAGCTTATTTTTGTTTATCTAGGATATAAGCACATATTTTTCTCCCACACTAATCTTGCTGCAGCAATAGATCTAAATAGAGGATAATCAAAAATTTTATTTTTATTGCTTTGAACCCCAAAATTGTTACAAACTCAGGGATGAATAAATTGCTTTTCTATACTATTTTTAAGAGCTACATTCATGTATGATATTTGAAATGACATTGTCTGAAAAAATTCAATTTAGTTAATAGATTTAGGGTTGTCAAATTACTGAGACTTTTGAATGATAGAGTTTGAGAGCAGTACTTAAAATTAAGTAAAATTCAATATGGTGACTTAAGAGAAAGGTCTAAAATAGAATCACCTTCATTTAGTTTGCTATATTTTCTGCTTATGGAACAAATATATAAAGAAACTGGAGCAGAAAATTGGTGACATTAAATTTACTAGCATCAGAAAAAAACAAGGTAAGCCAAAAATCTACCTTTGGCTTTTATATATGACTGTTTCACAGGTTAGCATGGGCATATGAAAATTTTTTCTGATTTTAGGAAAAACTTCCACTCATATCTTCTATCATATCTTGTATATATGCTAGATATTCTTAGATGGTTTAAATGTACATTAAGAAAATTATCCTCAAACTATTTTCCTATGTAGTATTTTCTTAAAGATGTTTTGTGTTGGCACAACAGGCTCAAAGAAATTTAAAAAAATATTAAATATTTTTACAATAATTAAATAAAATATGGTATATATTTTCTTCTACATAACATAGTACAAGTAGATGATCATCTAGATAATAAAGTATACATTATATATACATATATACATATATCTGTAAGTATATCTAAAAATATGTATATACAAAATAGATAATTTTTTCATATAAAATAACTAGAATAATAGAGTAATAGACTGAGTTAACATTGCTTCTGTTTTCATTAATTACTACTCTTTAAGGAGAGTTCATAGAAATATTTGTGATGACTAGAAATTAATTGTTGAATACAGAATAATACAAATCCCCTAAGCTTTTCATCTTTATATAAATTTTAAACATAAATACTTATAACTATTTGTCAATGAATTATAGAAATTTTTCTGTGCCTTTTATCCTTGATCTTTCTTTTCTTCATTTGAGCAGAACAGAGTACACCCACACTGGCCTCTGGCATGGCTGGCTACTACATTCCTTGGCTGTTTGATCCTAGGCTACAATGTTCCACCAAGTATTACAGTACAAACCACCAAAGAAAACTATAGCACCAAGAGACATTGACAGTTTTTAAACAGTCCATTAGAAACCATTCTGATTACAGATTGCAATCTTGAAATTTACTTAGGTTAGTTTGTATGAAGGTGGATATGAAGTTCTGAGGTATAACTTTATATGTATAATAGAATATTTTATAAGTACTTTATTTAGTTTGCAGCATTTTTTTCAAATATATGTCTTCAATAATCAAGTACTCAATTATCTTTTTGTAACTGTAATAAGTTTTCTCTTTACTCATTTTGTATACATAAGTTTTCTCTCTTCCAAGTTCTTGATAATATTTCTTAGTTTAAAATTAAAGCGCGTTGTATAAGAACTAAAAGAAATATTTGTCTTTTTATTATGTGGTTTATCTCTATTAGAAAAAAATGTTTTTTAATCTATCAGTAATAACCAAAACCATAAAAAAAACCCTCCTCAAATTCACAAAGGTCTTGGACAAAAGTATTTAGATCTTCTACCAGCCCATCTTATTCCACTCTTTGGAAGCCATTCAGGTATGTATTCATATATACTTAGGAGTCCAGCAACACAGTCTACAATATTCCAGGAAGATCTTGTGATTCTTCAACAACAATAGTAACAGTTCTCAGAATTGTAAGTTTAGTGTTTTTGATTATTTTTCATCATAGGATTGTTTATTAACAAGTAACAAAGTATGAAGATTTTCTCTACAAGTAAAAGTCTTTAGGACACCAGTCAACCAGTCAAGTGTCTGTCACACAAGAATGATGACACGCCAATCTAAATATGTGTCACCAGTACCCACTTGAAAGGGGGTATCTGTGACTCAGATAGGGCCTGGTGGGAAAGGAATTAGAGGAAACCAAAAGACCACTGCATGGGAGCTAGCAGAGAAAGCTGTATGGACAGTATGATCTCTTGAACTAATTATAGCCAGACATTCTAGTCTGTAGGTGAACTAAATTTCTCAAAGCAAAACATTAATTACAATAGAAGAATTTTACCATCAACTACCTACTTCCATATGTACCTGTGCATGTGTGTATATGCACACTAATATACATGTCTGCAACATACATGTACACTAACAAAGAACAAAACGTCTTTTGGTATATTTTAAAACTTTTAATGGCTCATTGTATTTTAATAGATGCTTCACCTAAACTCTTTATTATGAATTTTCTTTGAGGATTTTTTGACTCCTCAGTTGGTGTCGACTCTTGATTCCTCAGCTATAAATTCACAGAAGGAGAAAAATTTAGATCTATGGAGTACAATGATGGATTAAACAGCTTATGAGATTACTCGCTGATGGAATGTATAAACACCCTGAAATTCAGAGACAGTGATTTCTTTCATTGTTTCAACTATATTTACAATGGTCCCATAGTATTTGCTGACATAGTATTTAAGTAAAAGTAATATCTTAAAGGCATACTAATAAGCATTACTGTAAAACAGTCTAATTCTCAATAAGTGATCTCTTTAAAAACATGCAGTACATCCTAATTTAATTAAAAATGTTTGTATTATGAATTTAGAAGTGGTCTAATACTGTTAAAAGTGCCTTTGCTGAGAAGCTCACTTCTAAAATACTCTTAAATATGAATAATATAATGTACAAAATTATCTGTTTTAAGGATCAACATATCAATTCATAATGAAGTTAACATTTTCTTGGAATAGCAGATCAGGACCTCGTCATTTAATCTCTGTACAAAAGCTGTTTTGTAATAGAATTGTAGAACACAGACTAAAGATGTATGAACAGAAATGAATAAGGTTAAATTTCAGTTTTCAAACCAATTCTTAATGACAATATAAATATTAATTTTAATGAATGCTGAATTTATTAAAAAAAAATTAGTGCCGTTAAAGGCAGTCCTTAAATGTCTTCTCATAATATCAAGTACTTTCTTCAAAATTTATCCTTTTTGAAAAGTATGTAGAATATGTGGCTATTGATAGTAACCAATTTTCTCTTATTGATGCTCTGCATCATTTTACATAATATACTTTCATAATCTTGCTGTGCATTGCCTCATTTACTGACATTTGTAACTAGACTTAATGCAGCTTAAGTTAACTAATAATCCTATAAATCTGTTAACCTCCACATTATTTCATGTCTAATCTTTGGCGAATATAATTATCTAGTAGTCATTTCTTCTGCTATGATCTTCTGAGAAAACAACATAGTAAAATTTTCTCTAGACTCTTATTAATAGGACATAAACTAAATATCCAGTACTTCTGAGGTCTTGTTTGAAATGTCAAGTATTATTTTAAAAAATAAACTAATAGCACAAGCACACATTGAAGTTCATATTTATACTACAAAACTCAACACCTATATTACTGATGATTTTTTAAAGTACTATATGAAAAATGAAAAGAAAAGTAGAAATTTACTGAGATGATGAGAATTAGTGTGCTGACATTTATCGTAATATTAGTGACTCTATTGAATGAATGTTCTTGAGAATGAGAAGAAACAGAATATTTTAAGTCATCTGAAAATGTCCTCCAATAAATCCGTCTTAGTTTTATAGGGAGAAAAACTTATAAAAACTAAGTCTGCATAAAAACACAAAAACACATAGTTAAAGAGTGCTACACCCTCTATTTGTTTAGGGCAACCATTAAAATAGAAGGAGCCTGCAACAAGTCTGCACAAATTGTGAGTAATGGAACAATATAAACTCTTTGATTCAGGGAATAGAAGAGTTCATGGAACTCCAAGAAAACTGAATAATTGTAGAAATTTAAAAATTGAATGGCATTGCCCTATCATTAGATAATGTCCTAGAACAAGTAAAAGAAATGTAAAATTGAACATCTTGCCTTTGAGTCAGACAAATCTTTGTTCTTCCTCTGATTCTCCTGCTTAATCACTGTGATCTCACTACCCCAAATTTCACATCCTTACTTGTAAAATTGAGATCATGACAGATAACATCATTGCAATTTTGTGATTATGCTATCAGCAGAAAATATGTACACATTATGTGATACTTCTATTGTCAATGCTTTCATTTCTGTCACTAAAAGCATCTTTTAATGCTTCCGGTAATTTCACAATTTTTATATTACAATATTCACATTATTTCTCCTTCCTTTGTCCAATATCCTCTCATACAATATTAAATTCAACACATGTTCTGTAACTATTTTAGACATACTCACACATACACACAAATATATGACTTGCCCAACCTACTTAGTATTTTTTTTTAATTTACATGCATTGAGGATTGACTTCCTCAATTGGACAATTATGAGGGTACTCTTCCTTGGAGAAAGCTGATTCTCTCTAGCCTGGCAGCTTTTGATTGTCTGTAGTGCTTCATGTAAAGGTGCAGACTTGCAAAATATTCCCCATCCACATTGGGACATTGACTAGTATGCAGTCCTTATTTGGGCAAAACTATTACTGAAATCTCATGAGTAAAGCATGTCCATCACAACACTTTTTAGCAGCAGGTCTCCTGGTTCTCTGTTTCTTGAAATGTTTCTGACTCCTCTTCCTCAATATTTCTTCAACTTTTGGTGTTAGGATTGCCAAATAGGAGGGTTGCCAAGTGTGAAAAGACATCCCAGTATTGCTTATTCTTTGTATAGTAACTAGCTGTATTGCTCTGTTGTAATGACTGATGGCTGCATTTTTAAAAAGCATCTTTGATGACAAATATGAAATACATTTAAATGAAGAGATAGAATAAATATTATACCAAGGTCAGAAATTATAATTTTGCAAGTCAGTCAGACAAATCATGCTTCATAGGATAACCACATTTATTGTCATATTTTTTCTGCACTGTATTCAAAGATGTTGATCTTAATGTGTATTTTCAGCATATCAAAATTTATATTAAATTTCTGATCAAGAAAATATTACCTAGATACATGTGTTTTTGTAGGTGTGACTGCCAGGATGATTTCTTGAGATTGTTATACTTGGCCATAAGCTAATATTTAATTATTTAAGTAAAATATAATAGAGAAAAATCACAATTATATGTTTTTATTAAAAGTGCCTTTAAAAAGTGTCTATACACTGCTAAACAGAATTTGAAAAATAGAAAACCTTTAAATTTAAAAAAAATGTACCAATTCCTGTTTCCATATTTCTATTGTTCCTATTCTGTAGAAACATTATATAAGTAATTTTAGATGTGTATTGATACTGAAAATAAACTGAACAATAATCTTAAAATGACTTTTGATGTAAAGAAATGATAACTGCATTTGAAAGAGACTTACATTTTAAAGACCTCATTTTATAAATAGAAAAAATATTTATGCAACTCCAAAACCCAATGTGATCCTCATAATTTCAATCCTAGCATGAATGTTTACTTGTGTTCTATGTTTCCATGTCATGGACACGTATCTTATTTATTCCATATGTACTTCTAATGAATGAGAGTTTCAGTTCCACTATGCTGAGATACAGTCTTCTCATCAAGGTAAAAATCACTGTCAAATAAAACTTAGTATATAATTGGTTGAGAAGGTGCTTCAATTAAATTTCGATATGATCTCTTTGTTGGTATTCTCTTTTCTATCCATGATGGCTCTCTACATTTATCGAAAGGGAGGGTTAACATATTATAATCCTATGGAAACAAGAGATACTTACCAAAAGAAGTATAATATATTTAAAGGACATATTTACTGACTTTTTTCCTTAAGCCTTAAGTGTATTTAATCATTAAATGCACAATTTCAGTTTGAGTAATATTTTTATTTTCTTTTAAGTTGTACTCGGAGGCTCAGAAGGACCAGTGACTTTCTTTTTGTCCACCATCTCAGCCATGAAAATTCTGATTCATCTGTCAGAATTGGGCCTAAAATTCTTGTCTCAAAAAAAGCATATTCATTAAACTCCCATCTCTCCATAATATGCATGAAGCATGAAGTGCTATTTCCATGGTCCTAGGAATGGGGTATTTCTGCAGATAACATTTCTTATCTCCTTCTATTTATTACTTATCCATCAGTCTTTTGCTAATAGGTTCTGACTTCTTTAAGGGCAAATTTATTTGTTTCTTGGACATTTGTGATGAACAGCGAGAGCCCAAAGTTCTTGGTGAGAGCCAAGGGTAGCTATCTGTGCTTTATTCAATTTATATATATAAAATATTTAACTGCTATACTAATTTACACAGTCATGGATATCGAAAGTACTTGGAAGTTAGACATGTACCTTTTGTCTTCCTAGTTCCTGCTGAAATTACTTGCACCTAAGGGAAATTTTCTACTAAATGATTTTCTGAATAATCACTTTCCCAAAATGGATTTTCTCTACTTACTTTTCCCCTAGTAGTTCTAAAGAATAGAAAGTGCTATCTTATTAAGAGCATCTTATTGCTTTTATTTTTCTGACACTGAAATGCTTAGATATCTAATAGAGAGACTCATTATCTTCTTTTGAGAAGCATTCTATATATGAATTTCACCTGAGTCATTCTGGTTTTCCAAAAATGGAATTTGTTTTCCACAGATTCTCAGAGAATGTAGTATATTACATGGGCTGCATGTCAGAAGCATTCCCCAGAGATAATTTTGATTTAAGATCGTACTGTTTCAAAAATATACCTGAGTATTTATAATGCACTCTTGAGATAGTATACTAGTACAATTTGCCACTGGAAAAAATAATGTTCAGATGTCCTCATTAGAGGTTAAAATCATCAACAGAGATTGAATATAAGAAAATAAACTATTTTATTTAGACTTACATGTTTTCTAGTCCTTAACTATACTATAGAAGGGACTCACAGTAAGCAAAAAGGAAAGAAAAAGAGGAGAATATTCACTGTTCTCTACTTATTCTAAAACAATCATAATGATTGATATTCCTAAGGGGTGTGGAATGGAAAAGGACCACAAGGAATTCTGGTCCTGTCTACACTGCACACTCATCACATTGAGATTGTTGTTTGATTGGCAGGTGCTGATAGCAGAGCCTGCCAATGTGTGCAATTAGGTTTCTTAGATTCACATTATCTAGAAAACCCCAAGTTATTGTTGTACCAAATATTGTTATTGTTGACTGGTATTAACTACAGTATTTTTAAAGTTAATTTGTATAAATTCATGCACATATGTCACAGTAGATAGAGAAAAGACTAGGAGATCTCAACATTGCACAAAAATCTTCAGATAACTAAAGAATAATGAGAGTATGAGAAACCATCTTCTCCAGGGAAAAACATTCCAAATAAATATCCCTTACCAAATGGTCAAACTGAATACAAACGCCTAAGTTACAGACCAAGCAAGTTATATTGAGAAATATATCTGTATATAAAAGTGTATTTAATCATGTAATAACAATCAGGTAAAAAAACGCTATGAATTTGGAAAAGAGAACATAGGGTTATACAAGAGGGTTTGGAGGAGAAAAAAAAAGGGAGAAATATAATAATTATAATATAACCTCAAAATATGAAAGAAATAATTGAAATTCACAGGAAACTCTTCTCAATACTTAGATCTGTGCTGTTTTCTTCAGTCTTTTTGCCTATCCTCTTAAGATTGTTAGAACAGGATCTTTTAAATAACTGTAACATTCATCTATGACATATGAAAATGTGTAAGTTAGTTATGCCCTAATCTAGGTTTATCAGCATAATGATAGGAACAACATCTAAAAGAGAAAATGTTATAAGGTTATGAAATAATCACACACATACTAAAATAATAGTTACAGTAGTTGAATTACGATGATTTTAAAAGATATGCAAGAAATTAAAAAGAATAGAGATTAATTTATACAATTGCCAATATTTATAGAAATACATGAATTCAAGTATAAGCATTATAAGTGATAATGAAATGTTAACATTTCTTTGTGTTATAAGAGGTATACCATTCTCTTAAGGAAATTTGATAGTCAGGTGAGGTACAAAGGGATATAACAACATTTTGACATGGTTGGGTTCTGTGTATGTGAATAGAAGGAAACAGATACTAAAAAGCTAAACAAGGAATCAAATCTTGACATGATAGATATAAAAATAAAAAGTTTGTATTGAAAGTCAAAGCCCCAGAGTGTTGGTTTTTTTAATGATTCCAAGAACCATTTAGATTTTAGTAAGAAATTATTTCTAGACTAGATTATTACATATTAAAGTGAAATATGATAAGGTGTTTCTTGGGGTCTAAAACAGATTGATTTACACTCTTGACGATTTAAACATGCTTCAAGATAAAATCAGGTAGCTCAATGGTTTCAGATCATGATGTAGCTCCTAATGAAACTGAACAGTTGGCCTGTAAAAAATTTATGACGTGCTCACTTGTAATAGTTGAGTAGTATTGCTTTGTGCAAATGTACCACATTTTCTATATCCATTCCTCTGTTGAGGGACATCTGGGTTGTTTCCAGCTTCTGGCTATTATAAATAAGGCTACTATGACCATATGGAGCGTGTGCCCTTGTTATATGTTGGAGCATCTTTTGGATATTTACCCAATGCAATTGTCATCAAATTGTATTTGGTGGATACAATTTTTTTCATGAATATCTATTTCCAAATTTTTGAGGAACCTCCAAAGTTGTTGTTCCAGCTTACAATCTCACCAGCGGTGGAAGAGTGTTCCTCTTTCTCCACATCCTCGACAGCATCTGATTTGCTGTTGCTTGAGTTTTTTATCTTAGCCATTCTGATTGGAGTAAGGTGGAATCTCAAGGTAGTTTTGATTTGCATTTTTTTAAAAGATTTTATTTACTACAATGAAAAGGATTAGCTTACAATATATGCATGGGGTACCTGACTTAGAAGCAAGGGACTGAGAGGCTCACAGGCAAAGCTTGCAATGTGTCCATAGCTGTGAAGGTTTCTGGCAGCTGTTCCTTTCTCTGGATCCTTTATCTCAATGTAGCCAGGATGGCAGTCAATTGTTCTCTGGTTGGAGAGCAAGACAACCTAATGATCTTTACTGTCACAGCATCAAGCTCTCTGCTTACATGCTGTGAGTCTCTGCTTTCATTAACTACATGGGGAGCCATACTCTAGCCAATCACACTTTAGCATTCCATCATTACATCATATTTTGTACTTGTTTGCTAAGCACAGCTGACATGAGCTGGTACTCTTCCAATTCTTATCTACACACAGCTCACATAAGCTAGATGTTCCTCACTGTAACGTCCAACTCAGTCCTGTTATTATTTCTTATTTCCATGCTCTACAGTTTCCCCTTTCTATTTTATAAATGTAAACACAGTTTAATACCAGCCTAAATATTTAAATAGTAAAGCAGATTTTTTTTGTAAAGAAATTTATGTGTCCTTTTTGTAATACAGACCAAAATGGGGTCATATATGGCTTATGAGAAAACTCTAACAAGAGTCTTGTGATCGCAGTTCCTTCAAAACATCAAATTATTTTTGTGCTCCTCCCAGATGTAGCAGATAGAAGTGAGTTTTTTCAGCTGCCCTGGATGATACAGCTAGATAAGAGGTGAATGAAAGGGTTAGGGAACTAAATGGGACCCATAGATCTTTAGTCATATATTTGCTCTCACAGAAAACAGAAAACTATCTTAAAATTAGTGATAAAGTTATTAATATACAACAGAAATAACACAAATGTTTTTATTCCTACAAATAGAATAGATCTGGTGTACTGAAAATTAAAGAAAAATAAAAGTGTAGTTCATTTTCTTTGAGGACATGTTTACTGCTCTAGTTGGCAGTGGTAACCTGGGAGAGGGGGACCCAGAAAGGTGTTGGACAAAAGTCTCATGCAATAGGCAACTTTATTCAGAGCACCAGGCAATTTGTATTCTGGTTAAGGGTTAAGAAGAGTCACCTGAATAAGGTACTTAATCACAAAAAAATAAAAATAAATAAATAAATAAATAAATAAATAAATAAATAAGACAAGTCACAGATGGCAAAACATGTTTCCATGAAGGCATATGAATAACAACAGCTGATTTAGATTTTCTTAATGACTAAAGGTGTTGAACATTTCCTTAGGTGCTACTCAACAGTGTCCTTTGCCTTACAGAAGTTTTTCAGTTTCATGAGGTTCTGTTTGTCAATTGTTGATCTTTGGGAATGAGGCATTGTTGTTTATTTAGAAAAAATTTCGCTTGTGTGAATGTGTTTAAGAATCTTTCCTAATTTCTCTTGTATTAGATTCAGTGTATCTGGCTTTACATGGAGGTCTTTGATCCACCTGGACTTGAGCTTTGAACAAGGAGATGAGAATGGATCAGTTTGCATTCTTCTACATGCAGACTGCAAGTTAGATTAGCACCATTTATTGAAGAGGCTTTCTTTTTGCCACTATGTGTTTTTGACTTTTTTCTTCAAGATCAAGTGGCCATAGGTATATGCGCTTATTTCTGGGTCTTCAGTTATTTTCTATTCATCAACATGTCTGTCTCTGTACCAATACCATGCAGTTTTGATCACTATTGCTCTCTAGTTCAGGTTGGGGTCAGTGATGGTAATTCCCCCAGAAGTTCTTTTATAGAGAAATAAAATAAGAATATTGTTTTCCTCATCTTGGGTTTTTTTGTTATTCTAGATGAAGTTGGGAATTACTCTTTCCATGTGTGTGAATAATTGAGTTGGAATTTTGATTAGAATTGCATTGAGTCTGTAGATTTGGTAAAATGGCCATTTTTACTATGTTAATCCTACTGATCCATAATCATGGAAGATCATTCCATCTTCTGAGGTTTTCTTCAGTTTCTTTCTTCAGTCAATTGAAGTTCTTGTCATACAGATCTTTGATTTGCTTGGTTAGAGAGTTACACCAAGATACTTTATATTATTGTTGACTATCGTGAAGGGTGTTGACCCACTAATTACTTTCTCAGCCCATTTCTCCTTTGTATAGAGAAAGGCTAATGAATTATTTGATTTAATTTAATATCCAGCTGCATTGCAGAATTTGTTTCTCAAGTGTAGGAATTCTTTGTATTGAATAAATAGGGAGAGAGCTGGTAGCCTTGTCTTGTCTGTGATTTTAGTAGGGTTGCTTTAAGTTTCTTTCCATTTAATTTGATGTTTCCTGTGAGGTTGCTCTATATTGCTTTCACTATGTTTAGGTATGTGCCCTGAATTCCTGATGACTTCAAGACTTGTATCATGAAGGGGTGTTGTATTTTGTCAAAAGTTTTTACAACATTTCATGACATGATCATGTGATTTTTATCTTTGAGTGTTTTTATATAGTGGATTACACTGATGGATTTTAGTATACTGAACCATCCCTGGGATAAAACCTACTTGATTGTCGTAAATGATCATTTTGATATGCATCTAGATTTGTTTTGGAAAAATTTTGTTGAATAATTTTTGCATCGATATTCATAAGCAAAATTGGTCTGCATTTCTCTTCCCTTTTTGGGTCTTTGTGTTTTAGATATCAGTGTAACTGTGGCTTCATAGAAAATATTAGGTAGTGTTACTTTTGTTTCTATTTTGTGGAATCTTTTGAGAAGCATTGATATTAGGTGTTTGAGGGTTTGATAGAATTTGGCCTTAAAAACAGTTGGCTCTGTTCTTTTCTTAGTTGTGAGAATGGCTTCTTCTATTTTCTTAGGATTATGGAACTGTTAAGATAGTTTACCTGATCCTAATTAAACTTTGACATGTATTATCTGTCTAGAAAATCATCTATTTCATCTAGATTTTCCAGTTTTGTTGAGTATAGGCTTTTGTAGTACGATCTGTTAACTTTTTGAATTTCCCAATTTTTTTTTTATATCTCCCTTTTCATTTCTGATTTTGTGAACTTGGGTACTGTCTCTGTGCCCTTTAGTTAGTTTGGCTAAGGGTTTAGCTATCTTGCTGATTTTCTCAAAGAACCAGCAGTTAGTTTTGTTGATACTTTATATCTTTCTCCTTCTATATAATTGGTTAATTTTTCCCCAGAGTTTGACTATTTCCTGCCCTCTACTTCTCCTGTGTTAATTTACTTCTTTTTTCTCTAGAGGTTTTAGATGTGCTATTAGGTAAGTAGTGTAGGATCTCTCCAATTTCTTTATGAAGGTACTTAGTATTATGAATTTTTTTTCATAGCACTGCTTTCATTGTGTCCCATGAGTTTAGGTAAGTTGTACCTTCATTTTCATTAAATTCTAGAAAGGTTTTCATTTCTTTTTTCTTTCTACCCTTACTAAGTTACCATTGAGTAGAGAGTTGTTCATTTTTCATGAATTTGTGTTCTTTCTATTGTTGTTGTTTGTTTGTTTTGTTTTTGTTTGTTTTGTTTTTGTTTTTGTTTTTGTTTTTGTTTTTGAAAACCAACCTTAGTTGGTGGTGATGTGATAGAATTCATGGGATTATTTCAGTATCTGTATCTGTTGAGGCTTGTTTTGTCCAATTATATTGTCACAATTATATGAGTTGCTCAGAAGAAAGTATATTATTTTGTTTTAGGGTGAGATATTTTATAGATATCTATTAAATCCTTTTGGTTCATAACTTATGTTAGTTTCGCAGTGTCTCTGTCTAGTTTCTGTTTCAGTGACCTGTCCATTGGTGAGAGTGGGGTGTTGAAGTCTCCCACTATTTTTGCATGAGGATCAATGTGTGATTAGAGATGTTATTTCTACAAATGTGTGTGTTCCCTGGCATTTGTCACATAAATGATCAGAATTGAGAGTTCATCTAAGTGGATTTCTCATTTGATGAGTATGAAGTATCCTTCCCAATCTCTTTTGATAACTTTTGGGTGAAAGTCTATTTTATTACATGGTAGAATATCAACTCTAGCTTATTTCTTGGGACCATTCCCTTGGAAAAAAAATTTTCTAGCATTTTCATCTGAAGTACCATCTGTCTTTGTCACTGATATGTGTGTTTCCTATATGTAACAAAATGCTTGATCCTGTTTATGTATCCAGTCTGTTAGGCTCTATCTTTTTAATTGGGGAATTGAATCCATTTATGTTGAAAGTTATTAAAGATCTATGCTTTTTGGCTCCTGTTATTTTTGTTGCTAGTAGTTGTTTTATTTATTTATTTATTTATTTATTTATTTATTTAGGTTCTCTTCTTTTGGGTTTGTTGTGAGATGATTAATTTCTTGTTTTTTTCTTGGGTGTAGTTTCACTCTTTGTGTTGGAGTTTTTCTTCTATTATCCTCTGTATTGCTGGATAAATTGAAAGATATTGTGTAAATTCTGGCTTTTAGAATCTCTGTTGAGAAGGCTGTTGTAATTCTGATAGATCTGCCTTTATATATTGCTTGGCCTTTTTGCCTTAGTGCTTTTAATATTCTTTTTGGTTCTATGTATTTAGTGTAGTGATTAATTATCATATGATGAAAGCAATTTCTTTTCTGATACCCTCTACTTGGTGTTTTGTAGGCTTCTTGTGCATATATGACCATGTCTTTCTTTAGGTTAAGGAAGTTTTATTCTATGATATTGTTAATGATGTTTCCTTGCCCCTTGCATCGGAAATTTTCTGTTTCTTATTATTCTTAGGTTTGTTCTCTTCATTGTGTCCTGTATTTCTTAGTTGTTTGGGGTTAAGATGTTTTTGCACTTTGTATTTTCTTGAACTGTTGTATTAGTATCTTCTATGGTATCTTCTACACCTGAGATTCTCGATTTTAGATTTTATCTCTTATATTCTGTATGTAATGTTTGGATCTGTAACTCCTGATATCTGGTGTTAACTGGCCTTATCAACTCTGAATGAATCTTATCCCCACTTATAGGAAGATGGAGCTCTGGGAGGCAATCAGTAATGCCTTCTGGGAGAAAAACAGTGATGTCTCTGGTTAGGGTCACTCCAGTGTCCCTAGTTAGGGCAGGTCTCTTGTGACCCTGGCTACAGCAGATCTTCTGTGACTTGGGTTATGTGAGAACTCCTAGGAGTCAGACAGTTTCTGAGTAGAGGTGTGTTTTAATCCAAAATGTATTTTTAAATTTTATTTTCTTCAAACCAACAATCTCAAAGAGAATAGTCGTGAAAAATTTGAATAATATTTGGGCCAGTTTGTGGGATGTCAATCATGGGATGTATTTTGTGCTAGACTATAGAAACATTTTTTTGGCTTGGTTTCAGACAATATTTTCATATTTTATTCTTCACTTTTCTTGTAGTTCAATAAACTTAACCAAAGCATGAACAGGCATCTTGTATGTATTCAGGTGCACAGGATCTAGTAAACCTAGGTCTCTGATCTGTCTGTCTGTCTGTCTGTCTGTCTACAATCTATCTATCTATCTATCTATCTATCTATCTATCTATCTATCTATATTGTATAGACACACATATATGTATACAAATATATGTGTGTGTAAACATAAAATCTTTTGTCTGACCTATGTTATTTAAAAACAAATTAAATTACAAGTTATAAAAATGAGCAATGAATAAAAGCAAATATGATGGAAACAAAAATATTTTCTAGGGAAGTAGAAAAGTAGAAAGAAAGTTAAAACAAGGTGCAAGTATCATAGAGGGAGAGAGAAAGGAAGAGAAAATTTAAGGCTTGGTGTGCTAGCAAGTTTAGCACTGTTCATCCTTTCTTGGAGAATCCTATTGGAGTGTTAATGACCAAGTCATGAAACATCTCAGCCCCATACTTACTCCTGAATTATTTTCAGTGTTTCTTCTATTTTATTAACACTTACCTATCTACCACAGTGGTATGAAGGCAAATTAACCAGCCCAGATATTTGATTTGATCTTGTTCCTGATGCTACTTAAGAGGCAGCAGTTTCACAGGCAGATTCAAAGTACCATGTCTCTTCTTTATAGTCAAATGGCACTCAGTCAATGTATTGTCATCCTGGAAAGCAGTTCTGGATACTCATATTTGCCTGCCATGAAGGCCAGTAGGACATGATTGAAAGTCCTGATAAATGTCACTCTTAAATTCCTATGGAGTATAGTGGTCTATAAAAGCAATACTGGTTAAAGACCAATGCATTCATATGGCTTGCAGCATTGCAATTTTAATATCATTTTTAATATTTAGATTTATAAATGAAATAGTAAAGTATCAAAATCATGAATTTTAAAATGAACTCTATGCATTATTGAACTCATTTCTTGATCTGCATATATCTATTGAAGTAGTAAGGTGCTGATGGTGCAACTGTGAGTTGAGGACATGAATTTCCTTTTCTCGGAGCATGGAGACACATAAAAAAGACAGAAGCACATTTAACACATCTATTTATACAAGAGAAGAAATGGTATTTAGAGAAAGCTATTTTGTGCAATAGTCTATTTCCTCAAGGTTTCATGGGAGTTAGATGTATAATTGCTGAGGGGACAGCATCATAATCAGAGGTAAATATCCACACAAATGCTGAGCTTGTGACACAACTCAGTGAAACTAAACCAGCCTGTCTGGAACTGATGATGTTACAGTCTTGACATGGACTTGGGTCTTGACAGCAATCTAGTCATGCTAAACCCTAAAGCTCTACATCAAACATAGTAGGTAACAATGGAAAGGTTTTTTTTTTTAAAAGACCATTTAGAGCCACAAGTCCATATAAACTTTTAGATAGACATTTGTTTCAACACTGAGAATTATCCCATGTAAAATATTACATATCACATGGCCTTCTATATAGTCAAACATACTTATACACATTATGGCATAGTTTGAGTGTTAAATGCACCTCAATAGTTTTAGGTTTATGTTTGCATGCTTGATATCTGACTGGGAATGCTGTTTGAGAATGGAGATTTGAAATACGAAGCCTGACAAGCTTCCTTATTGTTCTCTCTGTCTCTCTGTCTCTGTCTCTGTCTCTCTGTCTCTCTGTCTCTCTGTCTCTCTGTCTCTCTGTCTCTCTCTCTCTCTCTCTCTCTCTCTCTCTCTCTCTTATTCCTGCTTGTGGGTCAGATATGATCTGTTAACAACCTAATTTCCAGGTAGGCATCACAATTTTGCTGCCCTGACTTGCCTTATATAATGAATTGTCTTTTCTCTGACACTTATGGCAAAATAAAACCATTCTTTTTTTTAATTTGTATTTTATCAAGTGACTTAGCATTTAGAAAATGCAGTAACACATAAGAGTAAAAATCACCCAGTCTCATTATTCTTTCTTAATTCTTTATGCCAAATCTATATAACTACCCAACTTTAAATAAACTCTCATGGACCTCTGATTATTTCAAATGGAACTCATATATTCAAAGGTTCAAAGGTAACATTCACAAGGGACAGAAAACATATCATCTTTGTCCTTCTGGATCCAGTAAACTCACTTAAAATGATTATTTTTAGCTTCACATGACAGGACACACAAGACCTTTTAAAATCACACAAGATACCAGCGTGGAGCGTGGGAAGTGATAAGGAAGAAGTATCCTGCCTAGATACAGAACTAGGAGAAACTTAGAGATGTGAGGGAGAGAGAGAGAGAGAGAGAGAGAGAGAGAGAGAGAGAGAGAGAGAGAGAGAGAGAGAGAGAGAGAGACATGCACACAGGGAGAGGGAGAGAGGGAGAGGGATGGAGAGGGAGGGGAGGGAGAATAGTATGTACATCTTAGCTAGGAAAAAAAACTATTTTGATGCAGTTATTGAGATGTAAAATGAAAGAGATCTATGTCCACATTTATCCACCAGATGCAAGTCACTAAATCAGCACCTTCATAGGGTTTTCATGAGTGAACTGCATATGTCTGCTGCCATGCACCTTGTCAAGGATCTATGTATTTTAATTGTGTAATAAATGAACTATAACTTCATACAATAATACAAACCCAGGAAACTGATAAATTATAACTAAGTGTCTTCTCACTCTTTGGGTACTATTTAGTCTGCACATTATTTATTCTAAAATTTCATGTATGTTTATGTTTGAGAGAAAACTCTAGTTCTGGGATCTTTTCATTTAACAAAGGGCATGTTGGAGGCATGCTTTTTTACTTAGTATTACTCCACTAAGTTTCAACCAATATTTGACTTCTATCTTTAGATCTTCTGTAATATATCATTGGCTGATCTATCACAATGGACTTGCGTATTGTGCTTATTGATCATATCTGAGTTATGTTCAGCTTCTGTTGCTGTGAACATTATTAGCATAACAATCTTCCTTTGGTTGTTCAGGACAAGAAAGTCTATGACAAGTACCAAGAAATTCTCTACTGCACTGCAGAGTGGGCAAGAATCAAGTTAAAGAGACTAAATAATTATAATAGCTTCAGCTTCATGCAAAGGAATATATATATATACATACATATATATGTATATATATATATATGTGTATGTGTGTAAATGTATATATACATGTATATATATGTGTGTATATATATTTATGTAATGCAAATACAGCTTTATAAGATGTAAATTTTGCTGTGAAAGAGATGTAATTGGCTTTTATGAGTATTTCAGTAATTACCATAAAGTTAAATATCATGTCTGCTCATTCCTTTTTTGTTGATTTCTAATGTTTGGTTATTTTAAAAGTTACTTGTATATTTTATTTACACATTTAGGAAACAATTAAGATGTATTATATTAGTACATTGTTAGCTTTATACTTAAATTAGATGCATTTAATACACAATGAAGTAATATTCATTGTCAAAATTGTTAAGTGTTTTATAAAAATAATATAATTTTATTCAATAAATATTTCCCCTATAAAATACAAAAAATAGTTCTGAGTTTTAATTTTTAAAAACTTCTTCTTTTAATAGTAATTTTAGGACAGTACATGCTAGAGCAGATACATGTACATATTTCTCTGTGTAAGTGGAACCTATGATGGCTATTCTCATAAAGCATTCTCTATATTATTTTTTGGAGATAAGCTCTCTCGAACTGGCAATTCAATCAGACTGGCTGTCCATCAAGGCAAGGATACTCCCATCTTTGCTTTCCCAGCACTTGAGTCATAAGGGAATGATCCCATGTCTGATGCTTTGGCTGGGCCCAGGAATCTGGACTCTGGTCCTTAAGTTTAGATATCAGTCAGCAGTACCCTGTTCCCAGCCTTGAAGTTTTAAGTCTACTAACAAAGTTAAAGTTTTATACATTAACATTTGATCTTTTACCTGTCTTCCAAGTTTATGATCTGTGGCAGTTATTTGCTTTCATCATTTTTTACTTGAATAATAATTTTCTATTAGAAATCACTTCCAACTTGAATGAGAGATGATTATAATTAATATTATCACACTGAATATTTTATGAATAACTTGAACAGAGTAGCTTAAAACTCCAGACCCCAAATTTTGAGAAAAAGAATGAATGTTAATTTTCCTGATTTGACTATTATAAATTTCTTTCATCTATTGATACATAACATTATAATTCATAAAGATATATAGGTAAAAAGATTTAATGAAGATTTTTCAATTATTTGTCAATATTATTGAATTTCAACATCTTTTTAAAGTAAAATAATGTCTTGTAGTGTCCCAAAGTAAACAATATCCTGGATGTATATATATATATATATATGAATGAAAGCCATAATTAGAAAAGCTAAGTATATTAAAATTTGGAGTTGAAAATTCATTTGTTTAATAAAATGAATTCTAATGATATATATAAATTTTACTCATTTTTTAACACAAAAGTTTTTTAAGCATCTATAAACTGGAACATTTGTTAAATATTCAAAAACAAGTTAATAAATGTATAATACTCAATATTTTACACTACAAATTAATGTAATATATATTAAGGATACTTAATGAAGACATAATTAGCATATTTTGTCAAGAGAAAAGATTGTTTAAAAGGTACAGAGCATATGACACATGTTCCTTCTGAGAGATAATAATAAATAGTTGCTATATATACCACTTTAAGTATACAATGATGATAGTGTGTTACTTATATAAAGTAATTAATTCTAAGACAAGGATAGGAAAATCTTTCATTACCAAATAATATACTAAATACATTTTTTTGTTTACTAGTAATATATCTTGGCTCTGTTTAAACCATAAAATCTACCAATTTTTCATTAAATTAAAAAAATAAAAGTATATTTTATTTTTGCCATGATACTACATTGATGCAGTTTTGTTAATGTAAGAATTTTTGTTGTGTTATGCTTCATCCTATATGCCAGATAAGCAGAATATATTAACTGAAACACTGCCAGATTTTATTAATAGATATTGCTTTATACATCAGTGAGTATACCTTTATTCTCAAGAGCCAGAACACTCCTTAACTGTTTTTCCAGGGTAAAGTAAAATCAACATCTAACGTTCATTTTATCCATTTGTGTGGCACAGTGTAATGCTGCAGAGAAAAGCAGTTTATCTTGTTTATCACTTTGAAATTTAATATTAACTACTCCAAGTGTTCCCATCTGTATAAGGACATTATTTCTTGTTTTGAAATATCGATGTAAAATGAGTTACATACATTGTCTACATAGTACTTTGAACTAAAATGACCATATATTATTGATTAGATCTCTGGTTTGAAAATAAATGTTTCTATTGTCCTTCTTAAATTATGATAAATATAATGATAATAGTTTAAAATACATGAACTAATTTATTCACATATTCCAATTACTTTAACTGGTAAGATTTAATTACACTTTACTATTATTAGCATAACACAAATTAGTGTTCAGGACAAAGCAGGATGCTGACTACCCACCAGTAAAATTTGTCAAGAGAATTTTATTGACATTGATTCTTTGTTGGAGCTTTTGCATAGAATACTCTGATAATTCTGAGAAACAAAACATGAACTGACCTCTTGGTTTGATTATACTCATGATGTCTGAAAAGCAAGGCCTAATGGAACAAAATGAAAAGAAATGTCATAATATAATATCTTTTCCAAAATTATTAGTTATTTTTAAAAAAATCTTTTAGGTGAATGCCCTATGTTTATTGGTGAGGTTCTTTGTCTTAATTATGGGTTATTATTGCTATGATGAAACTCTGTGACCAATACAACTTGGAGAAGAAAGAGTTTGTTTGGTTTACAATTTCACATCACTGTTTATCGCCAAAGGAAGTTAGGATAGGACCGCAAGCAGAGAGGAAATCTGGATGCAGCATCTGATGAAGAGGCAATGAAGGGTTGCTACTTGCTGGTTTGCTCCATATGGCTTGCTCAGCTTTTTTACTTGTAGAACTCAGAAACACAAGCCTATGGGTGGTCCAACCCACAGTGTGTTGGGCCCTCAACCGTCAATCACTAATTTGAAAAAATTCTACAGGACTGCATAAAACCTGATCTTATAAGGCTCTTTTCTCTCAGTTGAATTTAGCTTGTGTCAAGTTGACCTGAAAGTAAAGTATCTATGATATTCTACATATATATATATATATATATATATATATATATATATATATATACACTTTATATATATATGTATATATATATACATATATATATGAGTTATGAACAAATTCAAGTTATTCACACAGCCAAAATATTTAGACTTATTCAAATCATCACAAGGTTACAAGGTTACTAGATTTACAAAAGCCCCTATCCCTTTTACTTCCTGTCTCAGGATTGGGCCCCACCTGCCTTCAACTTGTGCAGGTCCTGTGCATGCTATATATGTCATTCCTGTTGGGTGTGGAAGGTACTGTTTCTTTGGTGTCTTCCATCCTCACCGGGTATTAAAATTTGTCTTTCTCTTCTGTGGCATAGCTCCTCAATACCAGTGGGGAGTACATTTTGATAAATATATCCCTGATGGTACTGAGTGTTCTAAGGTCTGTGACTTGCAGCACATCTTCTAGTTGTGGGTGGGTCTCTATCATTTTTGAGATATTTACTTGTGTTAAAATATTGCACAGTTCAAAGTTAAGACAGTATTGAAGATTTTTAGTCTTAATGTGGCTAAATGTCACAAACTGAGACATAGTTCATATACCACCACATATTTCAAGAATTTTAAAGCAATGAGCATACAATGATATCATTTGTTCAGAATGCAAATGTTACAAGATAAGGAAACCAATGCTGGCCTACTGAAGACTCAATAATAATCTAGAGAGTATAGTTTTTCTATATTATCTAAACAAAACCCCTAAAAGTGTTAACTTTATTTTTCCAAAAGTTACTATTATATAAATTTAACTTAATTTTGCTGTTTGGAATTTAAATTTATATTTAATAGTAATTTTTACTTGCCAGATGTAAAGGTGTGCTCAGAGGCTTACTGCCTTTCTAGCTTTTTCTGAACTCTGGCTTATGGTTTCACTCAGCTCTTCTAGCTAAAACTCTTCTCCAAGGTAACTGATTCAACATGGCTTCTCTCAGCTTCTCACTTTATTTCTGTGCCTTAACTTAAACTCTGGAAATTTGTTCTAACCTTAGTCTCCTTCTTACTCTCTGGCTTCAACTGCTTCTGCTGACCTGCATTAGTGACAGATGACCTTGCCTATCTCTTGCTGATCTGGATTCAATGCCTGCTTTTACCACACTTTCTTCAAATTCCAGAAGGCTGATGTTTTCTAGAGAAGTCTCGTGGAACATGTCTGCAATCCTTATTAAAATTACCTCGTCTTCCTCAGCCAAATCAAGGTACATTTTGATATCTAGATTTCCCTTCGGGATAAGGTGGCTACCCTTCAGAGGAGAAGAAGGGGGTGTGGGTAGATTCTGCGAGGAGGGACTGTGAACGGGGCAGTATTTGGAATGTAAATAAATAATTAAATAGCTACAAAAAAGATTATGTTATAAATGCAGAGTTATACCATGCAATTTAAAATAAAGAAGAAAAGTATGTTTTTGTTTGTTTGTTTGTTTGTTTTTACAATTCTGAGAATCAGAATCCCTGAATTAATGTTTATGATCTGAGAATGCTTGTTTTCAGCTGGATAGGAAATATGTCTAGTTCAAGTATAATGAAGCATAACAGAATAGGGATTCACATGCAACCTTCTTTGAAATAAGGCAGCCTTTTGAGACTGATGTGTTTATAAAAATATAAAGATAAAGACAATATATTATGTGGGTGTGTGATGAGGTATGGGAGAAGAGGATGTCTCAGAGGGCCCATGCCGAGGAATCCCTTCTCCCTGAGGGACCAGCCATGATGGTATAGTATAGAATAGACTTTATTCAGGGCATGGAGAGGGGAATTAAGAGGATAGTAGAGGCAGAGAGAGGGAGAGAGAGGGAGAGAATAGAGAAGTAGAGGCTGACCATGAACACATGGAGAGAGTGGGAAAGAGATGGGAAAGGGGAGAAGGAAAGGGAGAAGCAAGAGGAAAGAGCAGGAGATCAAGAGAGAAAGAGAGAGGAGGGGGCAAGCAGCCCCTTAGTGGGCCAGGCCTACCTGGCTGCTGCCAGGTAACTATGGGGAGGAGCATATCTGTCTGTTTCAAGGTAACTGTGGGGTAGACTTTAAACAGAATGCAATCTGACAAAAATTATCAAACAGAAACAAAAACAAACAAACAAAAAAACCAGATTCCAGTACATTTTATATTAAATTGTTCCAGTTTTGGGGCATAATCCTATTTTGAGTAGTCTAGGTATTCAACATTTGTCTCACATAGGATGAGTGCATTTTATAAGTTACTAGTGATTTTTTCAAATGTTTAATATCTTGTACTTTAAAAAGATTCCAATCTACTTCTTCATTTTTTCAATTATCATAATATTATGGCATTTATTTCCAAGTAGAAGTGGTCACCTTTCCTCAGTTTTATTAAGAGGTGGTGCTGTAGGTTCAATGTGCTGTTTATCTTAATTCTTAATTTCATTAGGTACCATAGATTCACAATTAGACACTTCCTGGTTTCTTTCTTCCTTTATCTCTTGTCTATCAAACCTTTGTATTAACATAGCTAATATTTCAACCGTGTTGTGAGGAAATATATAAAGATTGCAACTGAAATTATGGAGGGATTTACTCAGTGGTCACAATTGTAATAAGTACAGGAACGTCTTTTTCAAATAACATTTTTATCCCCTCAACTCCTACCCTTGGTCTTTAGGGATCTGAATGAAGTTTCCAATATTTAATGCAGGAAAAAATTGTCTATATAATTAAAATTGTCTTTTAGAGTGACTTATTTTGATTGCCTTTCTCCTGCTTCATTTTTTGCTCCAGGATCAAGGTGGCTATGGATGAGAGCCTCCCAAGTTTCTCTGAGTAGCCAGCCAAACTTGAAGAACTAAAGAAGATGCCAGGTAAAGTTTTGTATTGCCACAGTCCATCAGATGCTCTCTGCTTTCTGCAATGTTAATGAGTTTGCTTCTTCTTCAGTCATGTTTGGCACCAGAGTGAATAACTTTTATTCCCCAGAATAAATTCTCAGAAGCTTATTGCTGAATAAGCTTACACTTTCTAGCTCTTTCTGACCTCTGGATGGCTGGTTTTCAAAACATATGTTTTTGTTCAAACTCATCTCCATGTTTACTGATTCATTCTGATTTCTCACAGCTTCTCACCCAATTGCTTTGCTTGGCCCCAAACTCATGCTGGCAAATTGTTCTAATCTTTGGCTTAGACTTTCTTATTTCTCTGGTTTCAACTGTCTCTTCTGACCTGCATTGAACTATATTAACTCACAAGTGAACTGAACTCCACTAGACTACACTGATTGCACTAACTACCAACTAACTGTAACCTCCACTTCACTAAATTGAAATGAATGAATAGAACTGACTCAGTTGCACTCACTCAACTGCCTTCCAATTAGATTTAATTTTCAAACATGGCTTCTACTTCTACAAACTAAACTTACCTACATTGTTTCAGATTAAAGGAGTGTATTTGAGGTGTGTCTGCATTCTTGCTGGAACACACAAGCCTAGGAGGTCTTAGATGTTATTCCTTTCTAGAGTAACCATGTTGTTGGATTAAAATTATGCCACAACTGTGTGTACATATTTATTATTTTCTATGTTTTTTTGTTTGTGCATGCATGTGTGTACTGACATATGTTCTATAAATTCATGGTCTTATAAATTGTTAAATTTTATTACTTAGATCAACTTCAATGTCATATTATTATAAACTGCATACCCAAGTACTCTTTAAAGTACTTATTAATGCTACTACTTTCTTCATAGAAATAAAATAAAATATTCTTAAATTTATGTGAAAGTCCAGATCACTCAGATTATTTGAAACAATACTGACCTAAAATCACAATGCTGATGGTATTACTGTCAGCTTTCAAGCTATATTACAGTGCTATAGTAATTTTACAATGACAAGGTGGTGGCATAAAGATAGACATAGAGCTCAATGGAAAAACTATAAGAGACATAGGAGAAGGATTTCTGCTAAGAACAAATGAAAGCTACTCCCATGAAATTATAACAGCCAAATAATAATACTAGCAACAAGTACAAGAACATTGGACAAGCCAAGATGAATAAAAATATATTAATATGCCCTACCACTAATAAACTTCAGACAGACAGGGTCTACTAAGACAGAAAGATTCAGTCTTTTCAGGAAGGGTCTCCTGATTGGCTATCCAATTCCAAGTCATCTGTATTCTTATATAAAATTCTCAAAATAATTAAATTTAAAAAATAAATTATAAATAAATAAACAAATTATAAATTTGATATTGGGAGAGTATATTTTATTAAAATCAAAACAAGTATTTCTGTAAGATATTGATTCATTTTGAGAGATATAAATTCTGAATAGTTGTCACATATTAATTGATGAAGGGATGGGTGTCTTTCTTTGTTAGGAATAGAATGAAAATATATCAGTATAATTATTCAACTAAATCAGCTGTCATTGCAAAACCTTCAATGTGCCTATTGGGTCATTAATTTTTAATGAATAATAATGTCAAAAATTAAATTAGAATCTCTGTTTAATTTATTAAAATATTTCTTAAAAGTAGTCATCCAATATTTTGATTTTTGTCTTTTTTATAGTTCTGTTTCATGGCACAACAAAATCAAAATGTAATTGCAAGGGGAAAGGCTACAAAACCTGAAAACAAAAAAAAAAGTAAAAAATAGAAGAGAAAAGAATAAAAAGTGAATTTTTCTGAAATAGTGCCTTATGTTTTGAGTGACTCTGCTATAACCCCTGGTTCTGCAAAATGCTACAGCATGCAATACAAATGGATCTCAAATTGAAGAAGTGAACCACAAACCCCTGAGCTCACTTAACAGAAACCATCTGCCTTTACCTTTCACTTTCCACGAGCAGGGTCACCTTTGACTGAACTGAGGAGTAGTACTCTGGAAAAAACACATGGAACTTCTTCTATAGTGCTGTCAATGCATCTGGCCTCTTCATTCCCTACAGTTACTCCTGCTTGTATTGTTTGATTCTCTTGTTCTTTATTGGTAAAAATGGTCAGTATATATGAGTTTCACTAAAAGACAAAACAAGCTGGCACATAATAGAACCTAAAACAGGTCAGGGAGATTTAGACTATTTTTGTGGTGGTATAGTATGACCTTAGAAATATTGTTCAAGGAGCTCAAGAGTTGGTAAACAGCATTGGATGCTTTTCTGGATAACTGAGATTCTATTCTCTATATCCACACAGTGGTTTGTAACCATCTTTAAACCCAGATTCAGAGACTCTGACAATCTACAAAGCACTTATAGCCATGAGGGCTGTACACATTAGACATACAGACACACATATAAAATACCCATATATGCAAAACAAAATAAATATTTACTTTCTGAAATGCTTGAACATAGGAGGTGCTAAATGAATAATATTAAAGAAAAGTGTTCACAGACAACTGCAAATGAGTGTTACCTTTTGCTTAATTATCAAAAAAGTATGTAGAGTATGCTGGGAGATGGCTACATGGGTCAAGTACTTGTCCTTCAACCCTGTGGAAATGAGTTTAGATACACAAAAAGTTACATAAAAATCACATATTGTTCTCTCATATTCATACTTCCATGTTGTTAGTCCAAAGAGATGGAGGTACAGACAGAAAAACCATTGGAAGTTTGGGGACTAGAGAGTTTGGCATATGCACCAATAAGTTAAAAATTTTGTCTCATACTAAGAGGAAGGTGCTAAAACTTATATACAAGACTGTCTTCTTACATTCATGTTGGACCCACAGTATTTTAATATCCTCTCCCCACCCAAATTAAAAAATGTAATTTTAATTAAAAAATAATTTTTGAAGTCTAAAAGTTTATGTGTAGCTCAACCTGTGTTGATTCCAAACCCCATTTTCTTGTAATAACTAACAGTGTCTTCTTACAGTCTTCTGAAGTAGTATCTTCTACTTCATCATTTATAATTATGTCTGAGGCTTGAGTGAATAAGATGTAATATAAAGACCTCATTCAATAAAGAACATGGTCTCTAATTCTTTGTAATTTGATGAAATCTGAGTTTCTATATGCTAATTACCATCAACTACAACAAGAAGATTCTTTACTGACAGTTAAGGGATGAACTTAATCTATAGGTAAAAAGAGATATGCCATTAGGAATTACTTTAATACTACTTCTAATCAATAGAATGATAGTACTAGGTTCTCCTATTGGATCTGTGACTTGTCTATCTATCAGTTCTTGTCTTCAATCATTGTGCCAGTTATAGATCCATTTTGTGAAGTAGGACTTTAATCCAATCAAAAATTCATAGGTTACTCTCACAATATTCTTACAACTATTATACCAGGAGACCTATCTCCTAGTGCAGCTGATATTTCAACTTAGAAAGTTCAAATATGAGCAAGAATGATTATTGCTTTTCTCTTCTGGTATCCTATATAGCATCTTCTAGCACAATGAAAGATGTCCACTAAGAATTGAGCTTTAATGTCAGTTATTAACTTGAATTCTCAATGTTTTGTGACTTCACATTTTCAGCAATAGAATCTTACTGTCAAGTTCTATTAAGTCATTAAGAGCATCTCTAATAGCCTGCCATCACTTAGTGTCTATGGAATCTCACTTTCCAATGATTTAAAAATAAATAAGTCATTCTTTGTATTGAACTTTTCAGTTCTATTGTGTTGTGTCTGGTACAGGAATCGTACTTTTATGGAGTAAGTACATTCAAAGTCATTTTATACATGAAATGTATATATTTAAAGAAGCTTCTAACAGTAGTATACTTCATAGGACTTTTTAAAAAAGTCATTTGTGTTTGCTATTTCCCCCTGTATTCTATCCTCCACCTGTACTTCTAACAATTTCCTCATTTAATCCCTCTTGTTGCATGATTCCCATTTCCTCATTTATAAATGAAGTAACAGCTGTGTGAATATACACAAACTCTAGCCAAACCAAATCTCTGCATAGGGACGCAGGGAGACATGAAGTCTCACTCCTAACTAAGCATTGAAGAGGAAAAGTCAGTTTTATTTAAGGATATAGCCCCTAGTATATTAATCATGGTCTAATGGATAACCTCACACCCAAGAGTGCATGATCTTCATAAATTAGACTTGATGGTGGGAAATGGGAGATACAAAGTTAAATCGATAGGGAAATGTTATGGGGTCTTGGAAGAGTAAGGGAAAGATGATAAAATACATTGTATGTAATTTCAAATAATTAAAAAAAACCTCTAAAATTACAAAATAAAATAGATAGTACAAGGAAATTTAAAAGTATGAAAAGCAATTGTGTAGCAATCAACAATTTAGTCTATATGTTTAATGCTTGACATATTTGACTTAGAATCATAAACTCTAACTCAAGTGTTATCTATGAAACAGTAGCCCAACCCTGATTAATGAAGAATATCTCCAATGAGACGGTGAGACAACTAATTTCCTTCCTTTAGCAGAGCTTCCTTTCTTTTATCTTTTCTTCGTTTCTTGCCTATTATTGTACAGGCCAGGAGATTGACTTTGTAATTGTCTGTAAATGTTGCTTTTTTCTCTCAGATGAAGGAATGGGATGGGAGCAGTACAAGTACATGGCTTAGGCTGTCCAGAGAATTTCCAACTAACTATCCTTAGTCCTAAGCCTGGAAAGTTCTATCTTCAATACTATCTAATCTTCTGCAGGTCTGGATCTTGAGGGCTCCATCTTCCAGTCGCTGCCTATTAACCTAACCCTAGAATTTTCAAGTCTCCAAGACTAACTGCTGAATAAATTCACCTCTCCAAAGTGACTGATTCAAATCATCTTTTCTTGGCTTCTGGCTGAATGACTTTGCATGGGAAAATTACCTCTGAAATCCCTGAAAATAATTTCACTGACTACCCTGACTGCAGGAGCTGAATGGAACTGATTCTAACTTTACCAACTCAACTGAACGCAAGTGCATCCAACTGACCTGCATTGAACTTATCTCTTCATCTCTTCCCTCCACTGCTCTTAAGTACCCTATCTTTTCCATATCTTTTCTTTTGAGGGTTGGATGTATATAATCTATGACTCAGCCTGTCAATTCGTTCTCTAATACATCATTTTGTCTGTCCCACAATTAGATGTCATTGTTTGGGATTAAAGGTTTGTACTAAGTGGTGTTGTATTTCAGCCAGAAGAATTAAAAGTGTGTACTAAGAGCATGTCTGCATTTTGGATGTATCATGTCAATTTAGAAGTTCTTTTGATATGATCCCTTATCAGAGCAGATGTCTTGCTAGGTTAAAACTCTGCTACTTCTTCCCCCATTCTATTTAAGCTAAAAATTGTACAAATTTTAACTAGTACAACAGAAAAACAATTATCAATTCCACAAAATTAACAAACAGTTCAAATGTCCTTATGAAGATATGTTGATGCAATGATTCTTATCCAAAAATTTTAAAAATCTGGATGTTTTTAAGAAGACCCATGTATGTGATCATACTTCCTAACTATAATCATCATCTTTCATCCTTCAGCAAATGTCTATTTGAGCATCAACATGTTTCACTCTGCCAATCTGATAAATGAACTGTCCTTTTTCAACTGGTTTGTTGAGCTTTCCCCATTCAGTACAGATCACCTTTCTGTATCCTCTGTGTTACTATATTCCTGTGTCTCTTCTTTCTTTGAGCCCAGTCTTTCATGTGGACTATATTTTTTTTAACTCCAATCATGTCTTTATCAGTTTTGATGGAACCTATAGACTATCATAGGCAAAAACCACTTCCCAAAATGTAACACATTCCTTGACTTCCATTCTGTTGTTAAAAACATCCTTAAAGTATACAAGCTGATCTAATTCAGCCGTTTTGTTATACAACCCAGTATGTTTCAGCTAATATAATCAAATAAAAAAATAACCATTGACCTAGTCACAATCATTCCAAAGATAATTTTAATTGCTACCATCTCTATGTACCAGAAAGTAAACATTTTCAAGCTATATATATATATATATATATATATATATATATATATATATATTAGGTTATCAGGTTCAATAGGCCCACATTAATATCTTTATTGTGGAAAAAGATCTACCTAGAATGCTATAAAACACGTATTTGACATATAAACAGGCTACTTTTCTGTTTTAGCTACGTGTTTAAGAAAGGAAATAGAAAGCATTGAGGATACATGGCAGCAGGAGAGAGACCCCTCGGCACCGATTTCCCATTCTAAATCTTGTTGTAAAGGTCACATATTGTGTTATATAATTGTCACACTGAAAAGTTCTTTGATAGCCTGAACTTTACTACTTGTAAAAAGAAAAGTACTAAGCTGCCAAATAGAGTCCATTTTCCAGGTTTCTGAGTCCACATGTGAACTAAATAAAGTCTGACAGATCCCTGGAGGGCAACCCAGTATTTTCATGCCATAGGCATCTCTGATTAAAAAGATTCAAGACTTAAAGTAGTAGAAGGCAGTGCAGCCAAACACAAAGGTTCCTAGATCTTGGAGAAAATGTCTCCTGGGACTGTGTGTCTACATGTCTTTACCAAAATGCTTCAGAAGTTACCATAATATACAATACATGATGAGGATATTTAAATAAAATAATGAAAGTATAAAAATGTTCTCCCTTTTCCTGATAAATCTTAATTGGCATTTAAAAGAAACTTCTGAAATGAAATGACAACTCTAAAAAGACAGTTTATAATTTTGATTAAAAATTATTGGTAAATCATCTGACAATATTTTGCAGTCTCTTACAAAAAAGGTAGCTAAATATCTTCTTAACTTTTAAGAATATTAAATCATTGACCCATTTTTAAAGATTTATTTAAAACCAATTTGACATATGTTATCCTATTTTACCTATACAACTCTTAATTGTTGTTCTTATTCTAAGTTGTGAAACCTAGGAAAGAATTTAGCTATCACTGAGGACTGAAGAGAACAATGGAAAATGGCCATTATCAAAATCTATCAGTGTTTCATGAAAGTGATGCCAAGGTATTTGTGCATAGCCCAAGTTCACTCTTTAGTTAGGAGAACAATTTGGCCTAATGAAAGACAGAAAAAAAAAAAAAAGACCCTTTTAATTATTGTATGCCTTAACTATTTCTCATAAAGTACATAATAAATTAACATTCTACTTTATGTTGACTTTTAAACATGCCTATAGTCATTGATAGTTATATTGCTTAACCAAACTAAAGCTATGTAAAATCCCACAAATTACCAATACCCTCCAGAAAGAAAGAGAGAAAGAGAAAAGAGAGAAAGAGAAAGAGAGATCAAAGCAGAAATGTCTTTTCATTTTAAAAATAGAGTGATGAATTTGATAGTACTTTTCATATCACTTAAAGCTTAAAGCACTAGAAAAATTTTTGCAACATATTTGGAGATTACATATAACATCTCATACATTTCTAGTTAATTTGAAAGTATTTTGGATTTACTAAATATATTCATGAAGATTGGAATGTACCTTGTGCCATAGGATTAAAGACAACCTTTTTCCCAGACTCGTTTGAAAAATCCATCTCCCTGCCATTTGTTGCACATGATTTACTCCTGTGTATTTGATGTATATTTAGTGTACATAAGATGGCATGACTGTTCATACAGCTGTGCGTGTGGAGGATTTACATTGTTATGTCATTCAAAAGCTGATATTGAGTATCTTCCTTTTCATCAGTTGCTTTCTATTTCATTTTTGAGGAAGAATCTTTCATTAAAACCTGGAGATCACCAACTCAGGTTACTGTCTAAGCAGCCACCCTTCAGTGATCCACCCGTTTCCGTTTTTCAGGCGGAAGACTGTCCTGTATCCATCTACCTAGTACAAGTATATATATATTTGTGTGTATACATATGTTTATATATGTGTATGTGTGTACATACCAATACCCTCCAGAAAGAGAGAGAGATCAAAGCAGAAATGTCTTCATTTTAAAAATAGAATGATGAATCTGACAGCACATTTCATACCACTTAAAGCACTGAAAAAATTTTACAACATATTTGGAGATTACATATAAATCTCTCATGTTTCTAATTATGGATTTAGAAATATGAAATTATGCACACACACACTCGTATACACATTCTATCATCGCATGCTTCATAGAGATGAAGTAAAGTAAGGGGATTTGGAAAAAGCCAAGGCATACATCTTTTCTTTTCTCTTGTCTTTTCTTTTTTTTTCTTTTCTTTTCTTTTTGTGATCATCTTAACTCTGTATCCTCTTTTTCTTTTTTTTATTGGATATTTTATTTACATTTCCGATGCCATCTTTTCCTCATTTGCCCTCCCTAGAAAACCCCTATCCCATGCCCCTTTCTCCTTTTTGCTTTTATACATTTTTTTAAATGTTAACCAAAGGTTTTATAAGTTTGGTAATGCTCAGTATCTATCAGAAGTGTAACACAATACCCAACCTAGATATATCAACTATCTTTGACTGGCAAAGACATATAAACATCTGCCTCCATGTCTGCGCCCCCTTTCCCTCTCTCATCACCTAGCATCTCCTGTCCTTCTCTTCCTCCTCTCTGTACTCCTCTCAACTTAGTTCCTCCTACATATCACCTTTCCTGTTAAAATAAAACTTTTCTCTTAAAATACAATTAGAGCATAACTATACCAATTTGTGTCAGTAAGGTGCAAGATAGACCTAATACTCAGTCCATCATTTGTTGACTAACCAGAAACTCTGTCATCTCTCCTAACTAAAAGACTTAGTTCTGAACCTGGCATTTTTCTTGGCTTTAGAATGAATGGCAGCTGAAAACCATCATCTCAAATCTTTTCTCTCAAAGTAAGTAGCCAGGATTAGCTATGAGACTATAAGTTTTCCACCCCGTCAGAAATCCAGAATGACTGAGTTAACTATAATTGTGGGAAGCACAAAGCATAGCTTCTAAAACTTAGCCAATTTATAGAGCCCACTGAACACTTGTACAGTCCCTATGCTGCAAAGCATTGGAGCATCCGATCTTCAGCCTTCTGGTCCAGGATCATCTGACAGACCTAGTGATGCAGAATTATTAAGGGCTGATTACTGTCTTGGCAGATATAATCAATCAGTTGACTATTCTGCAAGTGTGTCCTTTTCTGGACAGTAATTTGTCTGTAGATGGAAAGAGGCAATTCTTGCCTAGTGGCTGTCTCCCCACAGCTGGAGTAACTCCAAAAATGCTCAATTTCTTCTTAGAATCCAAGGCAGGAAGCTGTCAGGAGCAAACAGGTTTCTAATCAGAATGAACATTAATACAGAAATGTTTGTAATGTCAATTCTGTGGACTTCTCACGTTTTGAAAACCAACTATCCATGTAAGGTAATCTGGACTGTTGTCTGTTAACTCCTCTCAGCTATTTCTAAATAAAATATAGAAAACAGCCTAACAATAAACTCAAAGCTGTGAATTTGCTATAAGCCATTAACTCACTGGCTAACCATCTCAAATCAGTTTAAAATGTTAAAGAAAGACTGGGTCTAAGCCTTGTATTCCTAAATGAGTTACACAGGCACAGTGCCTATGAGAGTGACAATATTCATCTCACTTTTATATCAGTAAGAAGCTTCTACCAATGAAAACTTTAAATTTGATATCAAAGTAAATTTTGTACCATTTAAGAAACTATAACTTTGTCTTAATAACAATTATACATATTTCTACCAATAGGTTGTGTCTATGCAATAATTCCTAGCTAATCCTCCCTGTTCCAACAAAACCACTACATTTCCCTAGAAAGACAGCCCAATATTAACCATCTCAGTCCACAAGTGCAGGGAATAGGGGTGCCAACTCTTCATTAACTTCTTCAAGCTGATTATGGGCATTGAGGGGCAGGGGGAAGAGTAAATTGATAAGCCTCTGATGATGTGTCTTCACACATCAGCTGAAATTCCAGGACATCAGAGGTTCGAGAAGGTCTGCTCAGCTTGCTTGATGAGTAGATACACCAAGGCTGTGTATTCTGCAATATACAATTCTCAAAACAAATTTTAGTATCAAGATATTTTTTTTGTTTGAATTCTGGAATCTAGTCTTCTGGCAGCCTACCTCTGTCATATCTAATCCATATAATTCTGGGGTTTTCTATGAGGATGTGCTCCCACCATTCTCCCTGCTCTCAAATTCCCCAACACTAGAAAATCCAAACTTTCAGGCACCAAGGCACTACACTTCCACTGATGCCTAACCCCTTACCCCCTCCTCTAATTACTATGAGGGTGGGCTCCCACCATCCTCCCATTTCCACCTTCTGGCTCTTAAAATTCCCACTAGGGAATCCAAGCTTTCAGATGCTAATGCCCTCTACTTCCACTGATGCCTGGCAAGGCCACACTCAACTACCTATACAGGTAGAGCCATGAGACCCTCCCTTTGTGTTCTTTGGCTGGAGATTTTAGAATGGCTACTCCAGCTTTTTTCTTAGGACCATTTGCTTGAAAAATTGTTTTCCAGGCTTTTATTCTAAGGTAAGTGTCTTTGTCACTGAGATGGGTTTTTAGCATACATTTTTTCAAATCACACTATTGTTACCAAATTGTTAGCAATTGTCTCAAAGAACACTTGCAACATAAGACATACACAGTTTTTTGTTTGTTTTTTGTTTTGTTTTTAAAGGATGGAACTCCCCTTAATTTATCTTAGAATATTAAATAAAGGATGTCCTCACTTAGCTTTTACTAAGAAACAGATTCTGGACAAAGTTTACAGCAATGTGTTTTTATTTTTTATTTTTCTAAAGTAAATAAAGACTTGAGGTTACCAAAAAAAAAATTGTCACAAATCTGAGGCATATATTTGAATGGACAACAAAAGTCCTTATTTCATGAAATGAAATTTTATGTGTTGACTGTCTAGAGTCTCTTCCATTCCATAACTGATAAGACTGACCATAATCTAAGAGAAATCTCCTTAAAATGACCGCATGTGTGCAAAAACAATTCAAGGAAAAAAATCTTGCTTGAATCCATTCTTTATAAGTCTTAAGAATATTAACCAAAACAAACAAACAAAAAAGCCAAAGAAACAAAAAAAACCCTCAAATCCTAAGGAGAAATTTTAAATGCAAGAGAAACAAAAACATTCATGTAGAGGACACCCATGAGATTCAGGCTCAAGTTGTATTACCTAAATATTGCTGAGAAAAAAAACAAAACAAAACAAAAAAACAAAATCTAACAAAACCATTTACTTCACTCTCAAGTCTATTGTAGAAATGGTAATTTTTATAATGACAATAAATAATAATGTTACAATGGAGCCGGAAAGAACACAAAGAAATGAAATTATTGTATAGAACAATACAGGTCTTCAAGCTAAACAGAGGATACATATGAAGAAAATTTATGGGTTTCTATCTCAAAGTAGAGCAGAGAATCCTTGATAGTGTTAGGGTTGGCTCTCTTACATGGTCTCAAGTTGGGGCAGTCATTGGTTTGCTGTTCCCTCAGTCTCAGTTCCATTTTTTTTTTTTTTAGGTTCAAAAGTCATTTAATTTACTTCCACAGGTCTAATCAACTATGCTGATCATCATTTTTCAATCTTAAATTAACAAATAGTTTTCTTTTACAGATAAACTGTTGCCACCTATCCCAGAAACATAATTAATATGATGTTTTTCTTTCTCAGCCATCCAAATACAGACTCAAAGATACCTTCCAGGACTAAAATTTCCTCAAACAAATTTACCTTTCCTGGATTTTTTTTAATTGGGTATTATATTTACATTTCAGATATTATCCCCTTACCCCACTTCCCCCCACCACCCAGAAACCTACTATCCCATCCCACCTCCTCATGCTTCTATGAGGCTGTGTCCCCACTTACCCTCCACCCCCACTCCCCACTCCCCACCCTCAAATCCCCCCCCCACTCTGTGTTTGTCCTTCATGGAACCAAGAATCTCCTCTGCCACCTATGCCCAAAAAGGTCATCCTCCCCTACATATAGCTGGAGTCATGGGTTCCTCCCTATGTGCTCCCAGGTTGGTGATTTAGACCTTGGGGAGCTCTGGTTGATTGATATTGTTGCTCTCCTTATGGGGTCACAAACCCTTTCTGCTTCTTCAGTCTTCTCTCTAACCTCTCCATTGGGAAACCCTTGATCATATCAGTGGTTAGCTGTTAGCATCATCCTCTGAATGTGTCAGTTTCTGGCAGACCTCTAAGGAGACAGCTATATCATGTTCTTGTCAGCATGTACTTCCAGCCATCCACATCAGTGTCTAGCTTAGGTGACTGTACATGGGATGGATACCCAGGTGGAATGGTCTCCAGATGGCCCCTCCTTCAGTTTCTGTCCCATGTTTTGTTTCCATATTTGCTCCCTCTGTATATCTGTAGGCAAAACAAATTTTGTGTTGAAGGATTTGTTGGTAGATTGATGTCTTCCTCCCTCTTCTGAAAGTCCTACCTAGCTACAGAAGATAGTCATTTCAGTCTCTATACCCTCTTATAATAGGAATCTAAGCTAGGGTCACCCATTAGACTCCCATATCCTCTCACATTCTCAAGCCTGAGTCCTCCATCTGGTTACCAGAGATCTCACACTCCAAATCCCCCACCTCACCCTGCCACCAATTTCAATTTGTACTCCCAAGCCTCTTTTACCAATTCTCTCCCCACAACTCATTGCCATCCCCAATCCTTTAGTATAATTGTCCCCTCAGAAGCTTCATTCAGAATTATACAGAGGCAGATGCAGGGACCCATAGCCAAATATCAGGCAGAGCCCAGGGAGTCTTGTGAGGGTAGAAGTGAACAAGATGGTGGGTTCTTGGACATCACAAGAATATTTACAGTGTCAAATAAACTGGGACCATGGTTGCTCAAAAAGCCTGGGCTACCAACCAGGTAGCTGTACCTATAGCTCACATTCTTCTGCCACATCTATGGCAAATGTACAGTTTGGTGTTTATGTGATTTCCATAAGAAGTGGAATTGGGGTATCTCTGTCTCTGTTTTTTGCCATTGGATCCCTTTCCCCAATACTTGGACAGCCTTGTTGGGCCTCAGTGGGAGAGGATATGTCTAGATCTGCTGGAATTAGATGCTCAAGGTACCCAAGAGGGATTCTCCTCTGAGGAGAGGTGATGGGGGCAATTGAGGGAGGGAGTTGTAAATGTGGGACTGGGAAGAGAAGAGGGAGGGGGCCAGTGATTGGGATGTAAAGTAAATCAAAAATAAAAAGTAAAAAAAAAAATGAGATATAAATTAATATCACAAATAAAAATAATCACTCAAAGAATTTGAGTTCATATGAGACAAAAATCTTGAAAATTTTGAATACAAACTTTAAAATAGTCAAAATTAAAAGTTAAAATTTCTGCAGGGAATAGAAGGATAACATGTGAAATGTAAATAAATAAAATATCCAATAAAAAAGGAAAAAAGAAAAAAGTGCACACAAAGAGGTTCTTCCATTCTTTAGCAGAAAAAAAAAAAGAAGTTAAAGTTGTACATTTTACATGCATGTGTATAGTAAATCAGTAGATAATTTCAGCATAGATAAGAAGAATGCAAAATTTAGACTGGAAATGCTAAAAATGTATATGTTAAAGATAATGAATGAGTTTGCTTAGCTCATCTGCAGTCTGGACACACACAGAAAAACGGCAAGGCTATGAAAAGGCTTCATTAAGTATTAGCC
Organism: Arvicanthis niloticus; assembly: GCF_011762505.2. Classification (NCBI taxonomy): domain Eukaryota; kingdom Metazoa; phylum Chordata; class Mammalia; order Rodentia; family Muridae; genus Arvicanthis; species Arvicanthis niloticus. Next base: position 29,219,178 of record NC_047660.1, on the reverse strand, counting down.
AAACTAAAATCACAAGAAATTATTGGATAGTAAAATAAAAACTAAAGACACATCAGAGCACCCAGGAGCTGCTAGAGAATATCAATTTGCCTAAAATATTCAATCGTGACTCCAAAAAGACAAAAACAGGAACAACAAAGAGAAGAGAAAAAAAGAAAGAAGAAAGACAAGTATTTAAAGGAATCCCATTTTGTGAAATTAGTTAAAACATCAAAACCCCAATCAAGGAGACTCTGACATAAGATTTAACAGGATGGAGGTGAAATGGGTCTAGGTTAGGAAGCTGAACAACCTTGAAATAATTAAATCACATGCTTTTCATGAAAATTAAAAAGTAGAATAGAATAAAGGCAAAATAAGATAAATAAAAACATACAGACATTCAAACATTTGAAAATAAAGTCACAGAAAACATCTTAGCAAGAGAATAATCCTCTGTTGTAGAGATGTGAACTTGAACACCTTTAGGGAGATATTCATTATACTGACAGCTATGGTACTCTTCTCGCCAGGAAGAGAATATTAATTAATTGCCTTCCTTTGAGAGCAGTTTAGATTCAGGAAATAATTTATGTTAATAACAAAAAATATTTTAACAAATAATGTCAGAGCAGAGAAATGAGACAGAAACCACCAGACCCAAGCTGGGAAATTGAGCATCACCAGGAAGGAGCTAAGTTTTTAAGAAAGTAGTTTTACTTCTGAGCAATAGTAAAATATGTTCCCTCACATCAGACTGACAAGAGCCCAAGTTGAAGGACAGACTGCACAATATTTTCCCAGACATTTCAAAATAATCGTGGTGTTGAATGACGATAAAAGCTTAAACTCATTCACAAATTACACACAAAGGAAACAGAATGAAGTAGTGTAGTGTGGCAAACTTGCCCTCGATCCTGAAAAAGGATATTTTTTAAACAAACAAACAAACCTGGCTGTCTATAGATTTGTTACAGGTAACGTGTCAGTGTCAGTTCTAAGTTTATGCAACTTTGATATAAAACAACATGGTTATTTCAGAGATTAATTTTAGGGAAATGTAACTAAATACATAAAAAATAACCTGTGGGTTATCCTTTCTAAGAGAAAATCTAAAGTTATTTCTCAATGAAAAATTAAAAAGAAAGGCAGTCACTTAATTCTCCTACTGTCATACCTAATGGAATCCAGTGGAGTTGACTAGGCTTCTCTCGCCTTTTTGGTTCAGAATCACAGTTCAAGGGAATGATGATAGCTTCGGGTATGTTTTTGTTCTCCCCTTCAGGACTCTTTATTTTAAAAATGTATCAATGTACTGAATAAGAAAAGAATGAAAGTTCATAAGTTTAATTAATTATGAGCAGGATCTTTCTTCTCATCCCTTATTCATCTATATTGCTGACTATGATTCCTGCATGTTGTACCCTTACTGGGAACATCTTTCCTTTCCACTCAAACATAGTTTTACAATTTGACATTTCTCTTCTTTGCCACATTTCTCTTCGTGCTGTCATAGCTTTAATATTGCATGCTTCCTCCAGTCTTTGATAGCAGTCTTATTTAAAGGATAGTATATGTACTGAAGTATAAGTTTGAATACTCCTGAGCTACAACTACAGGATTGACTACTCTGTGTGTGTGTGTGTGTGTGTGTGTGTGTGTGTGTGTGTGTGTTTTAACTTGCTGTATTTGAAAGCTTAAATCCTGCTACAAAAAATAAAACTTAGTGCTGCTGGTTTAAAAATTCAGAATCATTTATTATTATTATCATAATTTTATTATGCATTCTGGACAATATCCATTAGATTGACAGATTGGAACAAAGCTTGTAAAGAATCATTCTAAATCATAATTTTTGGATAAGGCCAGTATAAATGTGAACTAATAAGTCAATTTAAATTTGTGTCACATCGAGTAACCACAAACAAGAATTTAAACATTGGTCCCAAAACTCAAACTTATGAGCCTAAAACTTAGACTCTTAAGTTAGATATTTATTTGTATAAATTTTCTGCCAATTTTTATAGTGTGTTAACCTTGTATCCAATAGCTAAAACTTGTTCCTCAAGGTGTGGTTGCCCCCAAAGAGAAGATCTTCCCAGACTCGAGTGATGTCAAGTGAATTTTCTGAACAATTTAACTGGTCAATAAAATTCTGGAGTCTGTGATTGGGTGTTGGAGGGAGTAAGGAGGGACTGGAGATTAGAGAGGAGTTTGGAGATAGAGGAAGAGAAGACAACAAATAGAGCGGCAGATGCTTCAATAGACCAGAACCACGTGGCTAGGAGAAAAAACAAGTAACAAGGGGCTTTATAGCTGGGGAATAAGTTAGAATTGCCCTAGATCTGCCCAATCTGGGCATTTGGCTTATAAATAAAATATCAAAATTGTGTGTCTATTATACAGGCTTATTAGAACCATAACTTTAACAACAGATTATATTGGGGAATTAAGTGTTTAATATTAAACAGTGGTATTAACAGACTCTCAGTACATTGTAGAAATAAAGACCACAGACTATAACAAGATTAACTGAACTAGTATCCATTTTATCAGTAAAATATTTGGTCATAGACTTGAATAAATACAATTTGTTTACACATAATATTGTGATCCCTCGGTCATTGAGTGTCATATGATCTTAATACATGAATGTGATAAAAATTAAATAAAGAATGAATTGAATGAAAATTACCCAGAGTTCTATAAAACCAACAAAAAATGAAGCTGAAATGTTTAAGTTATTAATGAGGCTTCAATTGATATAATTTACTTTATTGTATACTGTGTGGAAAGTATATGTTCTTTTATATCTTAATGACTAACAGATTTCATAACTGCAGAGGTGCCAAGTATTCTTTTGTTAACTAGTGAAGGAAACCAGTAACTATTGCTAATACTCTGAAGTACCAGGAATTATATGGTCACTTGCCTTCCTTTTTTTCATAGAGCAACAATGGGAATCCAGAACAAAGCATAAGACATCATCTAAATTTCAACAGCCCTCAGAGACCAAAGCTTCCCTCTCTCCATTGTAACAGTACTTGCTAACCTTAGCTACGACTAAGTATTGTTCCATATGCTTAATGTACAGTATTTATTCTTTTCAACAGTGCTGAGAGAGATATTATTATAGTCTTTAGATTATATATACAAAATAAAGAAACAAAAATCTGAACAAATTACACAGTGTCTAAGAATATTTGCTCTTGAAGAGAATTCTATTTACTTCTTGTAATGGTTTGTATATGCTTGGCACAGGGAGTGGCACTATTAGTAGATGTGGACTTGTTAGAGTAGGTGTGTCATTAGAAGTCAGTCTTCTCCTAGCAGCCTTCAGGTGAAGATATAGAACTCTCAGCTCCTCCTGCACCATGCCTGCTGGGACATGCCATTCTCCTGCCTTGATTATACTGAACTCAAATGCTGAATTTGTAAGCCAGCCCCAACTAAATGTTGTCCTTTAAGAGTTTCCTTGGTCATGGTGTCTGTTCAGAAAAGCAAAACCCTAACTAAGACACTTTTTTCATGGTGGTTTACAACTATAATTACCACTAGGTGATCTGTACCCTCTTCTGATCTCTAGAGCTACCAGTCATTAAACCAAACATGCAGAGAAATCACTCAAATGCAGAAAAACCACTAATAAATGATTAAAAGAATAACATAATAGAGAAAGAAACTAAGCAGCTTATCTAATACCTCTCATTATTTACATTAGAAAATTCCCCTATTCTGTCTTACTTATTGATAAAAATAAATTCTCATTATGATTTACCCTATCCTGTTTTATGTTACTTTTGAATTTTGGTACAAAATTTTTGAATACAAAAAAATAAATTATATCTATTTATATTTACCTATATGAGTGTGTGAATCCAGAACTATCCCTACAGTAATAAATCATATCTGTTAAAATTATCTCCTTCATATCAATATTTATATATGCTGTAGTGCTAATGATGGGACTCTTGCACTCATTTGGCATAGCATTTCTAAGGAAAGGCTATAAAGAAGGAGTGCCATGGCAGAACCAGGAGAAAGAATGCAATTTGTGGCATAGATATTGTTGTTAATGAAAATTTTTGGACTTGAAGACCAAAGACACAAGAAGATGAGGAGGAGCTATAATGCTAGGTGTTCACTTCCAGTCTAAGTTAGGAAGACTTTTATTGACCCTTGGGGCAAAGTCTATGAAGAAAGCCCCTGCCACAGTCTTAAGAAATGGTCTATAAACTGAACATACATATTGAGTATGTTAAGCCGTTGAATATACAAAGAAATATAAGTCTCTTACAGAAATCCAGATTCAAGACTCAAAATACTTTTTCTAGGTGGTAGTAAATCTCAGTTGTAACATAACCTTTATTGTTCATTGAAGTGATATCAGACCAGAGAAAACTACTTGAAATTGTCCTCCTTTCATTTTGATAAATGCGAGATGTAAATAGTGAGAAAATAACAGTAAGCTTTAAAAATAAATTTGAATTTTAACTACTAGTAAAAGCTATCAGCTGAGGACAAAATTCTGTCTCTAATATGTCAAATGGAAAAGTTGACTACTTGACTGTCTCATATGTACATGTAGCCCATCCCAGAGCCACAGGGCTTTGTAAATGAAATAGAGGAAATCAGGCTGAAGAAAGAATGGCCCAGTCTTACATAATAATGTACTTCAACTTGCTTCTACAGGAAGTTCTAGATTCCTACACAGAAAGGTACAGATAACAACATTAGAGATGAAACCTGACTACTGAACCCTGTGAATGTTGCATGTACCAGGGGACTCAGTGTATGGTTATCATCAACAAATGTGCCCACAGATAGCTTGTTCCTAGCTCAGTATACCACCTAGTAGAGTTTATCTCCAAAAGATTTGAACAAGTCATAGATATCCTTATTTATTTTAGGAGAGTGAAGCGGAGTCTTCCAAGGTTTGCAGGGTCAGGAGGAGGATGCTTCATCATTTATGAGTGTTCTATTGGAAGTAATGTAATTAGGATAATTTTCTTCTCATCTTTTCATCATTACAAAATAAATTGTTCTTATATGGAAACTGAATCACACACCATCTTTATTCTAGATAGTAATTCCATTATGATTCAAAACATGAATCTTAAGCAGGGTTTTGGAGAAAGAGCTGGAGGGTGAGCCAGCAATGCTGGCATTGCCACAGTGCTCCTGGGCATTTCACTCCTTCTTTCTTAGAGTCAGTTCTCTCATCTGTTAAATGAGCATGTTGGTCCAGACAATCTCTGAGGCCTATTCCACATCCATCATTATACAGATCCATCATTATTAGCACTACTCACCATAGTCAGCTATCTTGTCACAGTGTACATGTCACTACCTCAATGACTCTGCCTCAGTAATACAACTTTTAAAGATGTCTATTTAATTTTTCACGAGGGGAAAACTAAAGGAGCTGATTAAACAAATACTTTTAAACATGTAATTTATTGTATTCTCTGTTCCATAGAGAACAGAGTATTGGTTTTTTTTTATTATTTTTCATAAAACTAATTCAAGTACACCCTCTGCAAATGTTTCTTATTTTAAACAGATTTTTCTTCTGCCAATAATAGTCACCAGCTTTAATTGAATGAAGAGCAAACAAGTCTGATCGCCCATGTCATTCTTTTGGATTTTATACTGCTGAATTTCAAACTGGTTTCACAGGGACCTGCCAAGAGTGACTTGTGCCAACCTCTGACTCTCCTTGCTACACTTCCCTCCTGGGTAGCATTGTTTGCTTTTTTTGTCTGCTCTCTGATTAAACTGACATCATTTTGCCTTTTGTGACTCTGGTGTCATTTTCTGTTGACAGTGTCTAGTAATGGTAACAGACCAGTGTCCTTGAGGAATGGGTAGAAGCCATTGATTGGGTAGGTGTATTAATGCAGACCTGTTAAATGGCATGCAGGCTTGTCTTTGTGCTAAGTGGCAGGTGAATGGGTGCCAGTGAGAGAGGTTATTAAGCACAGATAAGAGGCAGAACCACTATTCACTGGCAATGTCACTTTCTCCCATTTGAGGAGAGACATTTGTTCAAGACATCCTTTCCTCCTCTCACTGACAATATTTAAGGCAGAAAGTTGCTGTCTAAGTTGCTGTGTGTAGCTGCAGAATACATCATTCCAAGAAGGTGAACTTTAGAGAAGCTCAAGTTGAACAATTGTTGTATAAAACTATGTTTTATTGGATATAGCCTCCTAAATTAAATTATTCATAGTATCAGAAAAAGAAAAAGAAGGCAAAACAAGATTAATTTAATTAATATCAATGCAGTTTAACTTTTGCATATAAAACATATTTAATGTCTTCAAAGAATCACTTTTTATAGTTGTAAATATGTTGAAATAAAGATACAAAATTCTGAAATTTTAATAATAATATAGAGTAAAATAAAAGTACCTTAATTTTTATTTACAAGAGCATATTGAAAATGTTTCATAATACTTAACTATAATTTGCTTAATATGATTTCTCTTATCACAAAGTGGGAATGTCTTCCTATTCACAGGTATATCTCTTGAGTGGTTTCAGTCCCCTTAAAAACTGTGAAATGCTGACATTTTCAGTTCAGGCTTAACTGATGCTTGCTAAGCTTATTACTTGTGATTTTTGTTTAACTTTGAACTCTTCTCTCAATTCCTAACTTAGAATCAATCATGCCCTTTCAAAATTTAGCCTGTTTCAGTAATTTACTATTTTGGCTTTCTTCCTTTAGTGTGTTCTTTCTTAGGAATGTACTCCTGTTAACTTACATAATACTGTACTTAGACTCAGAGGAGTATAAGACCCTGATGCCCAATAACCATATAAAAATGTAGGCCATGGGAATCCCTGTAATCCCAGTGCCTGGGAGATAGAGAGGTAGAACCCTCTTGCTTGCTGGTCAGGTTGTCTAGCCCAACTGGTGAATCCAAGATTTAGTTAGAGAACTTGTCTCAAAAATAAGCTAGAGAAGAGATTGAAGATCACAATTGATCTCATTCCACCACATACATGTATTTGTGTGCATGCACACACAAACACACATACCTACACACAAAAATACATATAAATGCATTTATAACACATGTTCATAGAGTCTAAAGAGTTCTTTATGTATGATTATAGAATATGACAAACATAATTCACAAGGTTAGCGTTTATGTAAGGCAATGAAGACTGGTGGTATAAATGCCTTACTGCCATTATGGCTTGTCCGGCCATGGAAGGGTATCTTGGTTCTTGGGTGGGCATGGGCCTGGAACCCTGAGACTCCAAGGGAAAAATGGCAGGTATTCGGCCACGCCCCCAGAAGCCTGACACACAGTCTAATCTCCATTCAACTTTCCCTGTTCAGTCACATAGGACACAGGTAGAGGGCGTGACTAACAGGCTTCAGTCTTGAGAGATTTGCATATTAATGAGTTATTTAAAGGGGGCATAGCTAATTAAGTTATTCCCTCTCCTCTTCCCCCTCCCTATTTAAGCCAGCATTCCCCTGGCTTTAGGGGGAGCACACACCATCTAGATCCAACTACCACACCATGACAATAAAACTTCTGAAATCTCTTTTGGAACAGGACTTTCTCATATCTATTGGAACCCACCATTGTGTGACCAGCGTAGAGGACTTCCCCGTACTCCTTTCCTCAGCATGAACCCTCCTCGTGAATGTGGGACCCACTGCTGTGGAATGCCCAGCCTCCCCACCCTCCCCGCCCACTAGCTTTGTCCTACAGCAGCTATTCTTGGATAGGTGAAATAGTATGTAGAAATCACCTCTGCATTGCCTGATGCAGAGCTGGTGCTTAATAAATGTAACATTTGCAATATATTGTGGAGCAGTGCACCTTGCCATCAGACGGAAGACCTGACAAGGTTGAAGCAAATTCAAAAAACCCCAGGTAATTCTCATAGTTGAGGACATCAGAACTTAGAACTAGCTCCCAATCAGGTTCTTCTCCTGGAGCATGTGACCATGACACCCCACTGGAGGAGCATGACAACCGGTCACATACCATAAAAACCTAGAGTTCTCAATGGTAATGAGGTAACTACATAGGACCCGAGTGTTTAGACAATGAGCGTCTCTTCCTGTGCATCATTTCCTGCTAAAGGTATCTAATCTCTGCTTTACTCTAATTAAGATCTATCATGAGTAAAACAGTTTGGACAAGCAAGCACTGTTTGTTCCCTTTATGAAGGACTACAAGGAGGTGGAGGTGGTGGACATCTTCATCATACAGAACCTTAGCTAAATCTCCAGCAGAAGGCTTCTCTTACCAGCGAGACTCCACCCCTGTTGTGGTCTCAGAGCTGGCCCAAGGACTCTTGTTTCTACCTCCTCTTAGTTTCTAGGGATTTATGGGTACAAAGGAGTATGGGGACCACCATTCTCAATGTTTCTTTGGTCACAGCTGCTTCTGGGTGCACAGGAGTTTGAGAGCCACAGCATCTGTTCCAGTCTCTGCTGTTTTTACTCAGAGAAACACAGCCTGGGTGCCTTTTGTTAGACTGCATTTTGCCTCCCTTGAGCAACATGTCGGCAGCGTGGTATGCCAGCTACAAGGAAGAAGAAACAGCCCCTTCCCTGAGCGACATGTCAAGCTCCTCCATCCCAGTGACAAGGCAGAAACACAGACCAACAAAATTAAACCATAAAACATTTTATTGATTTGCTAAGAAATACTAAATTGATGGTGATTTTCTTCTTCAAATGTCACAGTACCAATGACAGCCTTTAAAGAAATATAAAAATTCTATAATATGCATAAAATTGTCTAACAATTGAGTAGCCTAAACAATCTAGTTCAGAAAGAGCAATATAAAAGGTATTACATTGAATTTAATCCATAATGAAAAGTTACAGTTATTAAAATATATGACTGTATTATATATAATATAAAATGTAACACTCTGATTAAAAAAATTCACAGAAACTGAGAGTAGAATAGAGACTTCAATAATAAAGTTGCACATATACAA